>NC_060120.1:516362638-516671210 GCF_021461395.2 Schistocerca americana | reverse complement strand
AACCAGGTCCCGATCCAAGGAGGGTTCTGATGTTTTGAGCTACCCCGGTTGTGGTGATGTCTGCAAGGAACCTATCGCGGAAGACTGGTTTAAGCGTGATAATTACTCCCAATGGTGACATAAAGAATGCACAAGTTATGAAGGACTCTTTGACAACATGTCCCTCTCTCTCTTGTCCTCTTTGTGTACTCTTTGACTACATGTCACATACTCTTACAAGACGATGTGGCTAAGGGCACGAACAAGCAGTGTCTTACATATTTTGACATTTAATGTATGTGTTAAAAGTTAGGCTTCCGTACCTGATATATGTCGTTCCCAAATAAAACAGTTATAATTTTTTATATGAAAAGCTTTTTCAACCTTCTCTAATGGATATGAGCGGTTCAATACTAAGTATGTATTCTTTCCCGACTTTCCTCTACACGTATATCCGGGACATTATTCACGTTTAGGAATTAAAATCCTGCTTTTTCTTCAATTTATCGTATAGAATATCATTTACTAATACAGTGAGGCCAAACTATTCAGAAACTATGTCACCTATAAGTACTTCACTTTTTTCCCAGCACTGTGATGTTCAGCTTTACAAGCAGATTAAAATTTTCAGGAAAAAATTTAAAATGCTCCCAACTTGCTAAAAACTAATACAGAAATCGTTTCGAAGGAAGATTACATAAAAACACATTCTTTATTTCTGTATCAAATGTGTGTGAGTTCCTAAGGAGCCAAACTGCTAAAGTCATCGGTCCCTAGACTTACACACTACTAAAACTTATTTATTCTGAGAACAACATACACACCCTTGCCCGAGGGAGGACTCGAAACTCCGGCGGGAGGATTTCTGAATCAGTTTACCTCACCTATACGAGTAAGCTTTGCTCGCCTCGAATATGATCGAAGAAATAACTTTTTTTTTTTAAATTTAAACGAATTACGTTTCCCGGTATCACTGCTGAAAAAACCATGTCCCTGCCATGCAGCAGCTTTCGTTAAATAAGCTTGATGCTTTACGAATTTGTGATTCGGTTGCCTCTACGACAAAAGCTATCCTGAATTCTGTTCTAGGATAGCAAGCGATAGCGAGTAAGACGAGTCTCTTATCTATTCTGTAACAAACAGAATACACAGTTGAACAAAGTTAGTTGTAATGATTGATTTATTGTTGAAATTACTCTGGCGCAAGCATTTTGTAAATAATTTTGCATGCCATACTATTTAATGATTCCGGTCGGAATTGCCGGTGGTACCGGTCAGGTGTGCGTGAGGTGTGCTTGCTTGCGTGAATGTATGTGTGTTTTGTTTGCTGAACAAGGATTTGGTTAAAATTACAGTGTATAACATTTTTTTCGTTGTGTCTGTCTGCAACTCAACAGGTCATCTTCACGTTGAGTACAAATCTATCTTTTTCCTAATATTCTTAATGATACTCTGTACGATGAAATTGAAGAAAAAAAAAAAGGGACACGGGGGAGGTGGTGCGGTCGTCTGTGAACCTATGCTACCCCTGTGGTAGCCACGAACCTTAGCCACTGCTCTACTTTCATTAGGTGAAAACATGTCTAAAGTTGTCGGCACTCGAGAAGAGGCAGCTGGCGTTGACACGCACGCAGACGGGAAATCCAACATCACAAGACACAGCGCTGTCGTCACACGGCACGAGCTGGATAACGTGATACTGCACTCTCAGCGCTCTCCATAGGCCGCTGTCGGCTTTATTTGGCTGGCAAACCATACAGTTTGTTCACGAAAATGGACGCGCTTATAATTTCTACTTTAACTCTCTTGAAACGCACATTTCCTTCTTAACCTGAAGCTAGTCATTTCGGTCTGTCTGTGATACACGTAGCTAAAAATTCTAAATCCGTGAACGTGTAATAAGACAAAAATGAATGGTATCGTCCACTCAATAGGGACATCAGCTTATAAAAATTCACCAAATCAAACAAACTCCTTCCTGTCAGAGAGCGCACCTTGGTTGACCTAACGTGAAATATTACAGAAATAATTTCTATTAAATTCATAGGAAAGTCCTAAAACCTTTCAGGAAACGTTAAGATGAAAAATGAAATCCGTAAACTGCAGGACACTAACCGTCAACTTATTCACCCTCAGTACCATGATATGGCGTCCCAGCCAACTACTCTACTATGAAACTCTGGTGCATGTAACCTCGTATTTATTGTTACAGTTTCTAAGGGCTTTAGTCGTCGAATGTTATTAACTGACACTTAATTATAACACATCATAACGAGAATGACAAGCTTTCATGTATCTTCAATGGCTCGTTGTCTTAAAACAGCTACTCTCATAACACGCGAGTTGTAACGCGAAAATAATAATATAAGGAAGTTCTTTAACCAGCAATATGACGCTTCCTGCGATTTTATTACTGTACTAATAACGATTCCTTCTCGAGGCGTTCAATGTCCTGATGCATAGAAACAGCATATATTCGTGGGGTGTAACGTGTAACACAAAATCCACCAAGTATGGACTGCTGCTGAACACGACAAATACAGTATGGCATCTTGCTTTCTGCTTGTGACGTAGGGAGCGCCCTTGCTTCCTATTGGTTCTACTTTACGTGACATGCAGCAGACATATTGCAGAACTTATTTTGTGTTTCATATAACAAACTGGTTCAACGTGAAACAGCGAGAAGCGAAGTCACAAAATTTTAGAACACCACGTCAACGTTAGTTGACTTGTCCCATGGGCCGATGGCTTAACGTTAAGAGTGTACGTAGTACTCATACAGCTTAACATAGATTTTCTCGGAAACTAGGGATAGTCGCATGAGAAGTCGCTACCTATGTACCCATGACTAGTCCCTGTATAACGCGCCTAAGACTCAACAAAATCCGTGACTAACAGGTCTCATGGTCCCTTATTAGAACTAACCATGGTAGCTTATGTGTGATACATCTTTCTGTTTGACAATTTCTGTTCTTCATATGAACAATCAGGATAGTTGGCGATAGATAAGTGGCTTAAATACCATACTTTATGTCTACTACATCGGTGCTCAGAGTGCATGCAGCCCAGTATAGTCGCAACACAAGATCCTTACTGTTCTAGCTGTGCCCATCCATAAAACAGAAACATTCGCAAACTTCTTCTCTGTTGCTGTCACCCGTCTGTGGAACAAGTGACCCTGCAGCCTGCGCAGAATTCAATGACCTTGTGATTTCAAAAACTCTGAAGCACATCATTTAGTCAACTACACAACTTCTTGCTAAATAGTTCCCACATATGACCAATTTCTCGGTGTGGACGAGTAAATCAAATTCTCACATCATCTAGTCTTGCTTCTTTCTATCTTGTGATTTATCCCGCTCCTCTTTTTCTCTCTCTCTCTTCTAAACCATCCCTACCCCTACTGTTGCCAGTGTCCTTAGTTTAAATCCACCTAACCTTTATCGCTCTTTGTTTTCCACTGAATAATATGAATGCTTTTTTCCCCTACTAGAGTACTTTCCACTGATTATGGATTGTTACTATTGTTGCGTCGAATATTAAACGAAAGTATTTTTGTTACATGTGTGTCCCTATGAACATAACGTAAGGCACGTAGAACAGCAGCGTTGTCAGGGGCCCACAGCCGCACTGCCTACTTTTTCAAGTTAAATTAACCTCTGGCACGGCCGAATTTAATATCATAATTCTGTTTAGGCTTTGGTGTGCATGAATGTTTAGTGCTTTTAAAACACTGGAAATAATAGATGATTGATATAAAAATGTGAGTATTTCAAATGTCCTAAGAATAAGTTCAGCGTAATTAGATTTCATTAAACCATATTTTACAAGAAATTTCCTGGCACAATATAACTGTGAGCCGGACCGAGACTCGAGCTCGGGACCTTTGCCTTTCGAAGCAGGTGCTCTACCGACTGAGATACCCAAGCACGACTCAGGACCCGTCCTCACAGATTTAATTCCGCCAGTATCTCGTCTCCTACCTTCCAAACTTCACAGAAGCTCTCCTGCAGAACTTTCAGAACTAGCACTACTGGAAGAAAGGTCTCGAGTTCGAGTCTTGGTCTGGCACACAGTTTTAATCTGCCATGAAGTTTCATATCAGCGCACACGTCGCTGCAGAGTGAAAATTTCATGCTGGAAACATATTTTATATATTAGTTGTTAACACTAGAGACACATTAAGATGTTCTGTTCCACTGTGATCTGCTATGAAATATTATCAACTTGCGCCGTAACATCACAGACAGAATTTCTTGCCTCACAATTTAAGGAAATCTCGCCTAAAAACTGATTCGTATATCCTCACACCAAACGACGTAGGCCAGTCAACGAAAGGGAGGGACAGCCAGAATATTCCACAACTCTGACAGCTATTTATTTAATTACTATTAGTAATAATGTTGCTTAGTACAGTTTTCGCGATCCTGTTTTGCGTTACGTTCCGTAACTTTGAGTTCAGCCACAGTGTGCCTCTACAGTGTATTTGCCTACCATGAATCTACACAATTCGGTTAATTATTCGTGAGTGCTTCAATATTTAACCCCTGATGGCAAAGCATTGTGTCCATTCTCTCCACACGAAATTTGGAATGTTAGGTTTCTTAATAGCACAACGATTGCAATGTATTGAAGTCACTGCATTGGTGTCGTTCGTGGTGAAATACAACAGCGTGACCGGCATGCTTGTACAAGAAAGCGTTCCTGGAAGCGTTTCCATATTTCTGCCCAACCGCTGTAGATGTAAGAGCCTAGTTAGTGACATAATATTTAGCCCTATGGCTTTCCCAAAGGTGGGTAGCAGAGTTTTGTTATGTGCCACAAAACTATGAAGCGAGTCGCGAAATTTCGTTGCAACCAAAGGATTAATATTGTAAGTGAAGCATAGGTGCACTTTACTTTTTAACGTGAGCTGTAACAATTCATAACCAAATGGAGACAATCTGCACAGGTCAACGCCTGTGTCGGAAAGCAGTAGAGAGTTCTACTGTCTAGTAATTCGAGCACTGATAGAAATTTAAAACAGTGGTGCTTGTGCTCTTCCCTCTTACATTAGACAAGAGCTAGTCAGCTTCCATGTTCCCACAACCTATACAGGAAGTGGTCAAAAACATGTAATTCAAGTTTTCCACGGTAATTTATTACATGCAAATAGTAATTTTTTCTCCCTATATGAATGGTGCTCATAAAATTGGCTTATTCAGACAGAACTGACGGTTGACCGCCGATACAGGCTCTGACGTCTGCACGTTATCTCGAAGACTGATTATGATCTATTACAGTTCACGTTAAAATGTAAAATGCTTCTATTATACGCTTACAGGGGATGGACAAAAATCTAGAAACACAACACATTACCATGTCTAATGGGGTGTAGAAAAGCTGCTGGCATTCAAAACAGATTCCAGTAGTCTTGGAAGGGATAAATACGGACCCTGAATAGTTTTTAAGAGAATCTTGTACTATTCTTATTGCAAAATAGTGAGAATTTGAGGCAACGACGGTGGAGGTGGATAGTAATCGCGCACCTTTCTCTCTAAAGTAGCCCATAAAGTCTCAGTAACATTGACATCTGATGACTGTGCCCAAGGGAGATCCGACACTTCATCCTCGTGCACACAGAACCAGACATGATAAGTCAAAAAAGTTACATAATCTTTGGCGGAATGTGACGTTATAGAATACCCATGGCGCCATGGGATAGCACGATACGGATTCCCAAATTATCACCGAACCTTCTCCCCCTCCATGTCTCACTCTTGGGATGTAAACTCGGCCAAAAGTTCGAAACAGTGAGAAACAAAACTCTTCCGATCAAATGACAGTCTTTCACTCCTCCGTAACCAAAGCTTTATGGATTCGGTACCATATTTTCATGTTACTGTTGTTTGTATCACTGATGAGTGGTTTGGAAATTTCGGCTCGCCCTGCAAGTCCCTACTTCTAGAACTCCCTTTGTTCAAAAAATGGCTCTGAGCACTATGGGACTCAACTGCTGAGGTCATTAGTCCCCTAGAACTTACAACTAGTTAAACCTAACTAACCTAAGGACATCACAAACATCCATGCCCGAGGCAGGATTCGAACCTGCGACCGTAGCGGTCTTGCGGTTCCAGACTGCGGCGCCTTTAACCGCACGGCCACTTCGGCCGGCAACTCCCTTTGTGTTGATTTGGTGCTGAAAGGGTTCACGAGTGCGACATTTAGTTCTGCTGTGACCTTTATAGCTATCGTCAGAATCCGTCTTGATCACTCAACGCACAGTTTCTTCCGTGTTGTGGCTTAGCGAGTGATATTTTTTCTGCTTTTCCTGTATGCGGTATAAATATTCGATACGGAGACACTTCGGCTGCCTTGGTTACAGAAGCACCAACCATTCCTGCACCAACCATTTGCTCACATTCGACCTCACTTAGCTTCGACTAATGCAATCACAACTACACAGAACACTGTTTTGACTACGACTGACGCTTGCAATCTATTGAAGACACTTTAGCGGGGCGGGAGCGGCATGCTTGTACAAGCATTCATTCCTCGCGGTGCTTTCCATATTTTTGGCCAACCGATGTATATGTAAGGGCTTAAATTAGTGATATAAAATTTTATTAGACGTCATCTTCATATGTTACTTTGAGGTAAAATAATGCATTTTTTAAATATGTGGACTGAATGGGAGGCCAAGTTAATTAGTGCTACCGTCAGTGAGCAATCTTGAAACTCTCCTTGTGGTAACACGGTACACAGAAAACTCCCGATTATTCGGACGCGCATTATCTAGTTTACGTATATCCATGCTCTGGTGACCGATATCTGTAAAAAATAAAAAGTTGAACTAGTCTGATACAGAATGTGCAACACCCTAGGTTGTTAGGTCGTGTCACCTTCCTTTTCGGTTTCTTCTGCGCGATAGACTTTTGGCCCCTTCTGCTGCGATTTCCTTCAGCATCTTCTCTTTTTCACATTTCATCTAACCGTGAACAAGATACTGAAGAAGGTCTCAGAAGAGGTGTCGAAACATCGATCGTGTTGAAGAAATTGAATTGTGACACCATGCGGCCTAACAAACTAGAAGATTAGAGTATGCTATCACGCATGTATATTATGTTTTACCGCTGGAAGATGATGTAGTTCCTAGTCCCACGGCCGAAAACCCTGATATATTTTCCTTTACTTCTCATTTCATCTTCTGGTAAATATGTCTACTCTACAACTGTAGCATGTCAGCGGCCGATTTCGAGCCTGTATGTTTGCCTATTCCTTTTGATAGCAGCTAAAATTCGTTTATTTCCAATTGAACAGAAGTTAATAGTAAAAGAAAATGTCTTAGGTTTCGTTCTCCTTGGATTTCTTGCTCTGTGTTCATACGAAGTGAAAGCCTCCTGCCAAAAGGCCACGAATTATTGATCGTACTGCTTTTATCTGCTGACGTATCCAATACTAGGATCTAAAATGGATCGCTGACAATAAGTGTTAAATTAGTCTCAGTTGGTCATCACAGTAAATGATGACAGCGAAAACAGTTGCAGGATAAATATTTATTAAAATGCTTGACCACGGTTTCGGTATATATAAATATACCTTCACCAGAAGTAAAATACCTAAAATTACATCCTGCACTGGAGATTAATAAAACAATTGTGCCAAAAGCGTGGTCAGTACTTACGTACTAAAAGATCCCCCGCTAAATTTCGGTTACATGAAAAATCAATAAAATTTAAAGGCTATCAGCTTATCTAAATACCTACGGATTACAATACCAAAAAAATGGATTGACCACATAGAACACGTTTTGAGGA
Organism: Schistocerca americana; assembly: GCF_021461395.2. NCBI lineage: Eukaryota > Metazoa > Arthropoda > Insecta > Orthoptera > Acrididae > Schistocerca > Schistocerca americana. Next base: position 516,663,435 of record NC_060120.1, on the reverse strand, counting down.
AAGTGAACGAAAGACTGCCCTTTGTTACCACCAAATCTCGTAAAGATACTGGTTGCAGTACGCTTCTGAACTATTGCTGCGCGGTTTGGAATACTTACCAGGTAGGATTGACAGAGGACATTTAAAAATTTCGAAGAAGCCCCGTTCAGTTTGTTTTATCGTGAAGTAGAGGAGAAAATAACACGGATATGACACGCCAGTTAAAGGCGTTTTTAGTTGCGGCAAGACCATTTGACAGTATTTCAATCACTAATTTTCTCTTGCGAATATGTAAATATCTCGCTACCACCCTCCCACATAGAGAGAAACGATCATCGTAATAAAAGAAGAGACATCAGTGTTTGCACGAAAACATTTAAGGGTTCGTGTTTTACGCGTACTGTTCGAGAGTGGAAAGTTAGAGAAGTAGTCTGTAGGTTGCTGAACGAACCCTTTGCCAAACACTTGAGTGTTAAGCCGGGTTCACACAGGCAACGAAAGTATCGCCACTGCTAATGGTGAACAGTAGTTGCTTTGTAGTTGCAGTTGTGAACTCCTGGTTTTCGGTGGCGCCATTTAAGAAGCGCAACTTCTGTCACGCCACATAAAGTTGAACTTGGTTCAACTTTGTTCCGCCATTTTGCCTTCTCCACAATCGAAAAACGTCATTCGATTGCTATCTCGCGGCTGGATTCAAACCTTTCTAGTGCGTATTCGTTCGCACATAGTGCTGCTGTTTCTGCATTAGCTATTAATATGTCGAAAAAGTGGTCAACAGCGTCAAAGATGAGGTTCTTGGAGGTGTATCAAGAACGAGAATGCCTTCCGAACCACAAAAGCGAATCATTCAAAGACAGAAATTTGAGAGATGCTGCACTAATTGAAACAGTAAACAGTATGCGTGAATGTGTACCTGGAATTGATGTAGCTACAACAAAATTAAAAATTCGAAGAATTCGAAATGCTTACATGAATGAACATAAAAAAGTACTGAAATCAATTAAGAGTGGTGCGTCTACAGACGGTATTTATAAACCCAGGCTTGCTTGGTTTGAAGCTGCAGACAGGTTCTTAAAAAATGTAGTCGAGACAAGAGAGACGAGAAACACTTTGGTAAGTAATATTTTACATTTATTATGTTTCCATAACATCTTATTTAGTAATATGTACAGCCGTTTAATCTGTATAGGAAATCAGGTTGTAGTGTGTGCTGTGAAACATTCCAAGTTGCGATGAAACTGAACGCAGGCCCGAATCATTTCAGCTGAGACAGGTGACGCCATTTTGCAAACTGCGCAATTACAGAGAATTTGTGGCGTCCTGTGTGAACGGTAGCTCACAGCGCCACTCCAGAATGACGACTTGTGGCGATACTTTCGTTGCGTGTATGAACCCGGCTTTAGTTGCAGACTAGTCGTGTACTTGTAGACGGAGATCCGCTCAAGTCGAGCATTCACCGTTTAATATCGGCTGAAGCCAGTGCGCTGCGCGACCACATCCACTCTCACACGCATTCGTACTCACACACTCACGCTCCAGGCAACCAAGCATACACTCGCTGCGTCTTGGCACGAGACCACGCGAGTGCACTGCCGCGCGGGCGGGCAACCGCCGCTCTGGAGCGCCCGCCACGGCACCCGCGCGCCGACTAGTGAGCCGCAGCGCTTGCCGCCGAGCTCTGCGCAGAGGGGAAGCTGCGAGCCGCTCGGGTCCCGTTACCGCGTCGAGCCCCCCACCCCTCCTCCGCGGCGCCTACCGCGGCGGAGCGGAGCGGTGCGACCCCACCCCTCGAGGCTACCCCACCCAGAGCGGCCGGCTCCGATACTTTCCGTTTCGGCCGCTCCTCTCCTCCCTTCCTGGCCCGTCGCGAAGGAAACGGCGGCGCTGGGGCCACAGAAGGATACATTTGTTTACGGCGGCGGACGGAGCCTCGCGAGAACTGGGGCAGAACGGCGCTATTGGAGGGGGAGGGCCCGTCTCCCTCCGCGGCGCTCGCGCCCCCTCCCCCTTCGCTCTGCGCCGCCGGACACCGCCTTCCCCCCTTTCGACCGCTCCCGACCTCCTCCCGCGCGCGGAAAACCTGTCTGCTGCTCTTTTTTTCCCTCCTTCAATGTCGTTCTTCCTTCATCTTACCTTCTGCCATCCGGCAACAACCACAGCGCGGCAACAGGCGAACAGCGCGCGCTCGCCGCGCCGAAATTCCCCAGCACGATTGAACGGTGGAGGAAGGGAAAAAAAGGGCTTTTGCAGCCGAGGCGCACTCCCGCAGCTACGAGGACCAGCGAAGCCCGGCTTCCTCTCTGTCTCGCTCTTTCTCTCTCTCTCTTTCGCGCTGCACACGCGCGCACGTTTCCAGAGCAGCGCGGCGGCGGCAGGCAGGCAGTTTTTTGCCGTCGGTGTTCGTCTGGTCAGTAGCAGACCCCGGACATTCCCGTAACGGGACCGCCAGCAGGGAGGGAAAGGGCGGCTGTGCGAAAAGACGCAGAGGAGGAGCCGTGTGGAGGGGGAGGGGGGGGGGATGGCAGGCGGGGTGGGGGAGCCGCGATACATATTTGATAGAGAAACTGGGTCTGGATAAAGAGTAAAAGTGGGAGCTGTTTTGGTCGCGCTCGGAACGGGACGGGCCCCACCGACAGAGAGAGGCGGCCGGCGGAGGGGGGGAGGGGGGAGGGAGTTGACAGAGGCGCAGTGCGGGGCGGCGCAGCGGCAGCGCGTGCGGTGCTCTGTGCCGTGGCATACTCGCTCCGGAGGACATGCGCTGCTCCACTGCTGGTTCATCCGTGGCCAAGGACGGTAGTGGTACTCAGTGAAAAGTGTGCGTGTCCTGTGCATAGCTGTGCGCCGCTGCCTGTGAAGTGCGGAAAACTCGACATTCGACTCACGGGGAACATTTTGCGTCGTCCGTCTCCTGTGGTTATTTTTGAACGACACTGCATTCTTGTTTTTCATCGTCTTGTCATCGACTCTGATTCTGCAGACGCCTGTGACACTTTCTACTGCGTGCCGCTGACATCGCTCACTGCTACCAGGTGAGTACCGTCCAGCTGGTATCAGACGTTCCGACGAATGACACGCGCGTCGTGCCGTGCGGCAGCGGTGACAGTGTGCAGGAAATGCCCGACGGTGGCAGTGTTTTGCATACATACATTATTTATTTACGGGTTGAATGATTCGCTGTCGTGAGTTGTCCAGTGCGATTTTGCCTTAACAGTCCTGTCAGCTGTGAGTTAGTCCCATGTGCTTGAAGCGGTCTGCAATCACACGGTGACTTCAACGCACGGTAAAGAAGCGAACTCATTTATTTACAGTGAATTGAAAATTAAACATACTTGATTTCTCATATTTATGCTTTTATACACTTAAACAGTCTTCAATGTATTATAAATTGAAACAGTTATTCAACAGATAATGAAACTGTCAAACGTGGAGCGATGTTTTTGATCGTAGACTATAGACAATGTTTATAGACCTAAAATTACAGCGTTCTATGAGCGTTATAGGTTCAAATGATTTCAACCTATCATTAGCACCTACACTTTTACAAAACTGCTTGTCAGAGGTAGTAATTTTCTTCGGTGCCAGTTCTTGTATTCTTGCTTATTAGTTATCATTTGAGTTGCACGATTAAATTCACATTGGCGAACACCGCCTTTCTCTGTGTTAAACGAATACTCTCACAGCTTGCAAACATACAATTATTTTGTCAATAATCGTTGGCCGTTGCAACAATTAGGAAATACTTTCCGGACATGAATGATTGATATTTACGAAATGTGAGTCTTTATTTTTTAATCTGTTAAGAAACCAACAGTCAGTTTTTATACTGACAGTGTCTTCCAATTGACCGATTACTCTCGTCATTTCTCAGTTTCAGTAAGACACAAAAACAACACACACACGAATCGTAAGATGCCAATAAAATGCGAATAATATGAAAAGGAACACGTCAGTGGACAGTTATTACCTTCTCTCCACAAGTGAAAAAATTAATTTTTCGTTTCTGTGATCTCATAAAATAAATATATTTCATCTTTTGATTAGACATCATCGTTGACATAAATCAGAATAAATGTCGGCAGTTTTTCAATATTTAAATCTAGCCACAGAACAACATCACAAAATTTGTTTGGTATGTGAACATATTCATTTTACGTTACGCACCTAAGTCAGAGATCTGTCGCATAGCTAAATTATCTCCCACATTTACTCCTTTGGTTTACTTGAGTTTTTCTCAGAGTTACATATACGTTTGAGAATTTTATAGTGTCGTAGTATCAATCGAAACGTTATGTGAATTATGATACAACAATATTATTCTATGCAAAAGGGAAATTAAGAAGACAAGTTAACCAATGAATTGTCATTAAAAGGGAAAGCCAGTTCCTTCCAAAATGTCGATGTATGATTGTAAATTCATCTTCGAGTCATACCTCGGAGACTGTAGGACTTCAGACCGATGCAAGACACAAGTGAATGTCAAACACTCTTCTCTCTATGAGTGCATTGTTTGTTTCTCGATATGTTGTTGGTAAGACTGAGAAATGAACACCAGGTGACTTTTGGTACCGTTTTGTTTTACATAGATGAAAGTAGGTAATGGAATGCCGATTGTGACTAGTGACGTTAACCTGACAAATTGTGTAGCAACTACTTACATTTACAGCCATTCTTTATGATTATACGTGAGTACTTCTATTTTTGCTTATACTCCGTCTTCCGCAGTTACGAAATGTATAGCTTAATGAATGGACAAAATAGGTAAGTGTGTAGACACCTTCTTGCAAATAATTTAATAACGACCTGTTATAGTGACTGTTCATTTAGATTACACAATTTCACGGGAGCTATTGAGATTCCCTTTTTTCTGACCGAAATCTGCCTTATTCTTCAGTAGCTGCATTGTACTTTTCAACACCATTCTGTGCATCATTCTAATAAAAGTTCATGAATTAAATTTTGTCGACACACCACAGGTACAAAATTGCTAAAAAAATACGTGACTTTTTACCGGATATAAGAATAATTGAAATTCAGTAAAGTGAATTACCTTTTCCGTTGATTGCTAACATAATAATAAGAATCAGAGTTTCGAGGACGCTCAAAGCTTACAACAATGTGAAGCTGAGACGTACTGGAAGTCAGAAATGATTCACGTTTCGCTTAGAAGTAAACATGCCCGTCAGTTCTAAATGACAATTTATCTCCACACGCGAGAAATATTTGGCTAGTGTATCCTGCATGGATTTCGGTCTAAAGAACAAATCGTATTACGTACGCTGGAAGAAAACTGAAAGTGTATTTCAGATCAGTTTTATTGACTCGTACTTTAAATTTTTTTTTGAGTAGTTGCGAATGAGTTTGTGACGCAAAGATTATTGTTACAAATTTTTTGACGTTAGCGTAAAACTAGTGCAGACTTACAAACCAGAGAAGTAACTTTCATTATCAGCGGGAGTGGTAGCAGTTTCTGAACGTAATATATTATAATATGTGGAGCAGTCTGCGAAGCAAGGTTATATCATATATGTATTACAATTCCCTCTATTGTTGTTTTGAACAGTAGCGCTGCTATCAAGATGACTCTTTATAGACTATTATTTATATATATTTGATGATACTGGTGCTGATTTTCTGTTTAACATTTGGCGATGCCACTATGGCTCCAGTATATTAGAACATGATTTATAAAACAGATCTGAAGATGGTCATTATAGACCGAAACCAGTTGTCTGGTGACCAAAATATTGTGACCATATACGTGAACTAAAGAAAATCTATTCCCTCTAAACATCTTCTTCTTTCTAAACACATATAATGCTGTTGAAATGTTTATTTCATGATTACGTCCGTTACAGTTTTACTCATAAGATGTCACGACATCTGAAGTTAATATTTTGGTTAAATAGCGTCTTCATCTAAGTCGAAACAGATGTTTTATTTACTTAACGGAAGTCTGTTGAGGGTTTCTCATAAGGAGTATGAGGCCAGTATATTACTCCAGAGTGGTAGCGGGATGTAAATGATGAGATTTCCGCGGGATACGGGAGGTGGTCGCGCCGTTTTCACTTCCGCAGTCCTCCAGCCAATTCCTGCGACAGGACGGAGCGGGTGGACCGTCCGGCAGCGCTCCGAGCGGGCGGTCGCGGCAACTGCAATCCGTCAGCTGCCGGTGACTGGACCAGAGCAGGGACATTTAAACGCGACCACCGGGGAATGGCGCTCGCCGCTCGCTGATTACGCCGACCGCTCGGCTTTTCACTCTCGAAACGCATGCCACAGCTGCCATTGTGCTAGCTTTGCAGGTACGCGGCGGCAAAAATTCCGCGGAATCCTGTGACATTTTTGACAGCGCTTATAAATAATGATATAGAAGTAGAGGACAACAGTTGCTGGACGGCGGAGTTTGTCCGCAACGCACGAAACATGAAATGTCACTGCAGCTCACAATTTGTTGAACCTCTCCCAGCGAGGTGAAATGTATATTACCACTCCTTTGTTTTCTTCTTTTCTCTTGTTGGTTGCCATCCATTTCTGTTTTTTCTTCTTTTTTTCCTGTAGTACTATGGCATGTGGGATAAAGTTACGCTTTCTTGCTGTAGCCTGTTGGTGCTTCTTAACCCTTCGACCTCTTATGTGAGGTCGATAGCGGGACAGTTTCGGTGTGTAGGCGGCAGATTTTGTAGTCACATGCTTTCTCGTCTTCCGTATCGGATACAGAGGTAGCTGAATAGAGAAGTAAGGAGTAAAGAGTGGAATAAATTTGTAACATACATTCGAGTAGCGAAAACCTCGAACATACAATTAATTGATACTATACACCGAGGCTTTTTGTTACGAATCATTGTTCACGTAATAAACCACATAGCAACAATAAGTGTAGTAAGACAGTTGCTGATATCAGCGAGACGAAATTTATTGTCAGACTGATACACTGTCACATGTTTTTTCTGAGAGATACGGTGTGCGTCTTACTCATCGCTTTCGTTAATCAAGAACTTCCAGGGAACTTGACATGAGTAACAGAATCTGCTACATGTGACACTACTCTTCGCTTATGCTACCAGTACTCCTCACATTATAAATGAAGTACTGCCATGAAATGCGTTTTTCCCTAATTTCACTCACGTTTCACTTAAGTAATGACTGTCAGTTATAAATGGCAATTTACTTACACACACAGGAAATATTTGGCTAGTGTAGCCATTGGCTTCCGTAAGTATTCGATAATATCATTTCGTGTGTCCGTGTCAGCGGAAAAGTCGTACCTGAAGAAGCTAATCAACAAATACATTCTGCAAGACTGCTACGTATTTCATGTATTTTCTGCTTCCTGAATATCACATTTTCGTTTCTTTTAAGAAGTATAAACTCAGAAAGTTAAGCAATAAACTCATTTTTCTACAAATATTCAGTTTATTTAGGGCTACGAAAGGTTAGTAAGTTAAAACAACAGATGAATTTAATTGACTTTTACAGATACTTTATTAAAATAGTGAAGTTTTGATTTTGCAAAATTTGTTTTTGTAAGAGTTTAACTTTGATATATGTAGTTCACGCATTTTCAGCTAATACTGCACGCACATTACCATATTCCAACATTTCCTACAGCTTAATAATTTCTATTTTGACTATCAAATGCACTATAGACTATCGTAAATTAGGAAACATAAAACCGTGAGTTATTAGGTAACTCCCAACGACTAAAATATGATATTAAAACCAAATGGTTAATAACAGCTAAACCATACATTGTAATGTTAGACAGTGGGCAGACAAATGTTGAAAATACGTCACAGGTTGTGAAGCACGTGCGGATAGGTTCCAGAAACAGTTTCTGCAAAATAGTTTTACATTTTGGATGAGTGTCATGTGATGTAAACTATTAGTACGGCAAAAGCTGTAACCTTCTGTTCGTCAAGGTGCCCTTCGACAAGAGATCTTGACTAGAAATTCCTTTCGTTCATACTGCCCGATTTTCAAACTCTGTCGGAGCCCTTACGTATTAAACAATTATTTTCAGGTCTCCATGTAAGAGCTATCCCAATGCTACTGAATGGTACAGGGAAACCAAAGTGAAAATTTTCTGCTTGAGGCAACGATATGAGAAGCATTTCGCTTTGTGTGAACCTGCAAATGGTCGGTTGTTTGTACATTAAGACAACTAGCAGCAATGGAAGAAGGAGAAGCTTCATCCCGACAATCATTTTAAACAAGCGCTCCTTTATAAGAAGCAGTCACGTGCAATTTTCCGAAGATATTTCAGTGGAGGCCAAGGTAAAGGCGGATGCTCCCCTCCGTAATTTACTTATCTCGTCCACTACCTGGCGTTCAACACGAGACGTAATTTAGAAAATTAATTTGGAATCTAATCACAATCTCGGGAGTAATTTCCCAGAAACGTGAGCAGCAGCCGCTGTCTGAACAAGAACTGCAGACCACTGGGGATGTGTATTTAAGCGCAAATTAATTCCGAGATTCTCGCCTGCGTGCACATGTAAATAGCAGCGACAATACGATTCGTGCGCCCAGCGTGCTTCCAGTTAAATAGCACTGTATATCCGTTCGATGATAATCGCGCTCATGTTGGCGCAAACCTCACTAATGGACGATGAAATATTTAGCTGTAATCAGGTAAAGCTCAACTATACGAACAGTGTTGTTGATAGTGGGCCCCAGTATAACAACGAAAACGATATGAATAAGTCTATCTGTAGTTATTCACTTCCCCAGATATCCTACCAACGTCTTAAGAAAAATGTTTTTCCGGTTTCTGCGAGACAAGCAAATAAAGATTCGTGCAACTTTCACAGTGGAACATAATGAAATTTTCGAACGTTACAGGAAGAGAAATGAGATGATTTAATTATCACGTGGTTGTAACAACACGACAATTCATTTAAAGTGTCAGTTACTTATCAAACAACACGTGGTATTTTTAAGCAAAGTTAGTAAAATGGCACAGCCCATGTGAAGCGAGTAATTGACGGAAAAACTTAATAGTGTACGCGAACAGACACCGAAAATTGAGGAAAAAAAGTTTCCAAATATAGCTAGTGAACAGATAATCGGATGAATTCTGTCATAATATCAAAGTTAAAGCCGACAACTTCCAGCGAAAAACATTTTCTCTCCAAAAATGTAAAACATAAAGATATGCAATCACTATCACACATTACACTTCCCGCATTACATCAAAACATGTGTTACAGAAGTTGATTACATGCATTCCTTTGAATTTCATGAACACATAGACTAAAAACATCACTGATATAGGCAGACGAGAATTTTTCTTACTTTGTTGTATTTCCCACAATTAAATGCTAACTTTACTTGCTTAAGTACCTCATGTTTTGGTTTCATCTCTGTTTAACACCCAAGTCCCACCATATTTCCTCTGGCTGTAGGTCGTAAAATGCTTCAGAGTAGGTCTGCACGAAGCTGAGCACGTAATTTCTTTAATATCTTATTTCTGCACGAAGCTGAGAACGTAATTTATATAATTTCTTGTTTGAAAAAGTTGAGCGCAGTTATACTGTAATAGGCGACGTCGTGTTGCAAGTGGTAACCCTTTGACATCTCACATGACCATTGCTAACCACGGAGCATTTTGATTTTATAAGGTATGCAATTTATTCTTGTAATCCGAACGTTTCGGCGGTTTCTATCTCAGCCAGATTTGGAGGGCAGTGTTTTATTTATACCAACTAAAATTTGATTCTCATTTTCAAAACTTTTGATCTCCTACAAAGATAAAGACGCCAGTGGTGGAATGATTACCGGTATTGTTTTACCGTCTGCAACAGCACGTTGTGCTCTGAAAATCGTGAAAAATCTGGGATGCTCTTCCTGCTCAGTAAAAATTTTTTATGGTGTTTTCTGTCCTATTGATTTTCAGCACAAAATATATGATACTGAGTACTGCGTCAGAACCATACGCAGAAAAGTACGGCTATACTAGGGTATTCACACGGAATACTCTCTTGTGTTCGTTAAAATATGCGAAATCTGTATAGCCTTGACGTTCGATACTCTTGTCATCTCATACGGTGATTATTTAGACACAGTATCAAACGACCTATCCAATAAATTCTTAAAGAAGCGATACCATTCTCTGCTGCACAGAACATAGAAAACTTTAAAATTTTATTGTTAACTGGATATTATTATAAATTAATCCCTGACTGGGTATCATTATAAATTAATCCCTAAAAGATAGATCCTGTCGAACAGAATAACAACCAAATCTTCTGTGCATTAACGAATATATAGTCAATGCAGGATACAGGCCCTTACATGATGATAAACGATTTTTTTCTAGTGACAGATATTCTGGAAAGTGGAGAGCACCGTTTGGTATCTTCTTGCAAAGAACATGAACAATACTGGAAATCGTCATTGTACATTTCTTCACGGTCAAAACACTATTCCATTCGTTGCGAACTCATTCTCGTCATGGGTACCAAATTCCGCGGGGGCTCAGAATATCTGTGAAATCGACACTTTTTTCAGTAGTTATAAGTCTATACAACGTGCACCTTACGAGCTTGCCCACAACAGAGACTATTAAATAACGCCGTACGCATGGATCGAGAGTAATTGGTTTATGTGTCATATAGACATTCATTTTTTTGTTTCAGTAACACTGTCGCCCGTGGTAATCATATCGAAAACACTTGTTACCGTTAGACCGGCTTGTGAAAATTGCGCGAAACACGATTCGGGCAGTACGGCATTTTACGGCGCCGCTATTCCTAATTGCATTTTCATCCCTTTGATGGCATTCAGGATTTATATTCTTGCCTGTCAGCTGTGTTTTGTAATCGCACGCTATTTATGTTCTTTAGACTAATTCCAGAGTTTAGTTTTTTAATTTTACTACCTCAAAATTGTTGAAGTGTTTATTTTAGTAAACTGTTTGCATTTCCTGGTAAACACTCGTCTGTTATTCTACTTATATGCTGTTGCCATGAGGTAGCAAAGCAGCGTCTGCAGAGATTTCGTTTACTTTCAGATAATCAAATGACCTGAATGAAAACTCTTCTGATTCGGAGGCATAAGGACAGGCGTACAACAAGCAGAATTTAATTATAAATGCCTTTGCTTCCTTAAACGCCGAAAAAAGCACTACAAGCAAATTGTAGTTTCATTTTCACTAAAATTATTCAGTTTTCTCTCCAGAACGCTAATCACAAAACCTGTACATAGTGTCATGATTCCAGATTTAATGGGACCATTACAAACCCAATAAAAATTGGTCACTTACCTTTCGTCAGTTTCAAATCTTCCACATACTTCTCGTTAAATAACTAAATATGTAATTTTATACTATGTCAAACCGTTGCATCTTAACTGAGTAATCGGTAACGTATTCCTATGTCCAAAACGCTGTATATTTGTGTGTTGTATTGTTATGCCTTAACAACACAAGGTGTGAACAATAGATGTATAGGTTACGAGCTTGATAGTCAGTGCATTGACGTACCTGCTTGACAGCCTGCGTAATGACTTTTACATTTTGTATGATTTTCAGCCATGATCGCAGAGCTGGTGTGTCCACTGAGACGAAGACTTATGACCGATTAGAAAGAAAAAAATAAAATAAAAATTCTGTCCAAGGAGTCAAACCTAGATCAAGAGTAAGTGCCGACCACTAGCCTCTTACTATCTTCAGTCTTAATGAGTAGGGGCCGAAAAATATTAATCTCCGCGGTGCCGCGCCAAATCTGGCGGTAACAATACGTGACGGTAGCGCGTATCCAACAAGAATTGCGAAATGTAGAGTCATGTAATCTCTTCTTTTATGATCAGTTAAGTTGACAGTTAACCATCATATCTGCAGGTAGTTTAATTTGATATTTACGTGCGGAAAGATATATTATCGGTATTACGTCGTTTCAACAGTTTACTCTCCTGGAACAAATGGAACAGTCGTACCTCGGCTACTCGCCTCCATAATTGTTAGTTGATTGCGTTTATAACTCTCGTTTCTGCTGGTAGTTTAGGCTGACATTTTCTTGAGGAAAGATTTATTGTCGCTACTGTGATGCTTCAGCAATTTTCTCGCAGTTGACTCCACTAATAAATGAAATCGGCCCCCGTAATAATGGCCGTACACCAATTTAGCGCTGTTTAACCCATGGAAATTATCAGTCAGAAGCCTAGTAGAAAAAAAATTCTTCAGTAGTATTTCGGTGCCAATGGAAAGAGACGTTCAGATCAAAAAGCTGTGTATCAACTTTCTGAAGTAGAGCCCCAAAATCTACTTCCACGTGCCGTTGACCGTGAGCAAGGGAAAACTGGCGATCGGTGCATCAGATGTGAACATTACACTTGCCGACTCTCTTAGTGCCAAAGTCTATACAAGCACCTTGTCCACGTTTTAGCTGCCTTCGATTTCCATTTTATAAGTTATTACTGTTTCGTCAGACTGATACAACGCTACATTGTGTTCATCTTTTCATCTTTAGATATCCGCTACGCTTGATATCCTAGATAATCAATAAAATTTCTTCTGCTGGGTTTACTCTTGGATAACAGGAAATTTTTTCGCAATTGGGAATATCTGCTTCTACAACGATACTCCACAGTTCGCCTTACGGCGCGTGGCGAAGGGTCCCCCGCATCGCTAATAGTCATTTCCCTTCCTGTTCCACTCGCAAATAGAACGAGGGAATAATCACTGGTTATATGCCTACGTATGACCCCTAATTCTTCCTACCTTACCTTCGAGGTCCGTAAGTGCGATGTATGTTGGAGGCAACAGAATCATTGTGCAGTCTGCTTCAAGTGCCGGTTCTCCCCTCCAGGGATTCCCAATTGAGTTCCCGAAACATATCCGTAACACCGAGTGTTGTTCGTACCTATCCGTAACAAATCTAGGAACCCGACTCTTGAGTTGTTTCAATGTCTCCCTTTAATCCGATCTGGAACGGATCCCAAACTCTCGAGTAGTACTCAAGAATAGATAGTACCACCGTCCTATCCGCACTCTCCTTTAAAGGTGACCCACACTCTCCTAGAATTCGCCCAAGTAAACGAAGTCGACCATTCACCTTTCTTACCACAATCCTCACATGCTCGTCCCATTTCATATCGTTTGCAACGTTATATCCAGATATTTTAAACGACATAACTGTGTCAAACAGGACATTACTAATGCTGTATCATAAGATTATGGGTTTGCTTTTCCTACTCGTTTACATTAATTTACATTTTTCTTTATTTAGAGTTAGTTGTCACTCATCACACCAACAAGAAATTTCATCTGAGGCAACTTGTATCATCATACAGTCAATCACCTTCGATACCTACACCACAGCATCATCAGCAAAGATCCACAGGTTGCTGTCTATCCTGTCCGCCAAACAATTTATGTATATAGGGAATAACAGTGGTCCTATCACACTATCCTGGACCACTCCTGAAGAGACCCCTGTCTCTGATGAATGCTCTATTTTGTGGGTTATCATTGTATCGTGAGACTGATACATGTGTACATGCATGTCCGAAGAAACAATGCATCGTACTTCATAACAACGCAAGCACTGCTATTTGCGATTTACTCTTGGGCGCTGTGATCAATGTTGTACTAACCAGTCGATTCTTTGGTTAAGAATTCACTGTAGAATTCCCCTTCCCAGCCCTCTCCTCTCCAACACTATTTAGTACCTCTTCATTTCGTACTTCACCGTACAACACGCCATTCCTAGTCTCATTCTGCGGCAGCTCTCCTGGCTGTTGTGGGCGCCAGAGCCAGTTCCCGGCGTCCGGTGGGAAGCAGCTCTACGCAGTCCGGAGGTTATGCGAAGCTTTTTAAGCAGCAGTTTGTGGTTGGAAACTACTAGACCGTCTTAAGGACTAGTTATTAAATACCACATCCAACTAGCTGCTGGTTCAACTTCCTGATACGAGACTTCTTCCTAGCGAGTGTGGGCAGTGGTCTTCCAGCATCTGTTGAAAAAAAATCTTCTGAAAAATCCTGGCAGGAAGCAGCACTTTGTAGAGCAGTGCTTTTAGTGGAGTCAAGAAGTGGCCAATGAAAATTCCTGTATTTCCACTATTGAAGCTAAGTGGATGAAATGCATGAATATAAAAATAATTCCGTGGAGCTCACGGAATCAAACTGTTTTGTTGACAGCCGTCGTGGTACTGAGAAGCAAGTCGTCTGCCTTCTGGTCATAGGTGGTGTTTTAAGATGTTTAGGATCCCTGTATTTAACAGTTAATGGTTTTCATGAAAAGAGAGCTACCTCTCCGTTACAGAAAGCCGACTAGTATTCGAAAGTGCGTTTCTGTGTGCAGGTGTAGAAAACTGTTTAGCCATTTTTCGATTTCCAGAATGAGATTTTCACTCTGCAGCGGAGTGTGCGCTGATATGAAACTTCCTGGCAGATTAAAACTGTGTGCCCGACCGAGACTCGAACTCGGGATCTTTGCCTTTCGCGGCAGAGCACTTGCCCGCGAAAGGCAAAGGTCCCGAGTTCGGGTCTCGGTCGGGCACACAGTTTTAATCTGCCAGGAAGTTTCATTTTTCGATTTGCTAAGCGATTGTCGCATCCTTTATTTGGATGCATACACTCGTTAGGAAGAGGCCTCATGTCAGAAAGTTTAACCAAAAAGCTATGTGGAGGTGGTGTTTAATAAACGTGACGGCCTTGTCGAGGTCCAGTTCAAAAATGGTTTTAATGACTGTGCACTATGGGGCTTAACATATGTGGTCACTTAGAACTACTTAAACCTAACTAACGTAAGGACATCACACACATCCATGCCCGAGGCAGGATTCGAACCTGCGACTGTAGTAGTCGCGGCGTTCCGGACTGAGTGCCTAGAACCGATCGGCCACCGCGGCCGGCCGAGGTCCAGTCCAAGCCATTAAATTAGACATGTTTCCACGCGAACATGAAATGTGGTATTTTTGTGTGACATTTCCTGTTCTCACTTTAATAGTTAGCCTCTTTTTTTGTTCATGGAAATTATCTGTGGTAGTTATTAACAGCTAGCTACAGGTGATGTTCGAATTGTTAGTGGTGTACATTTTCCAATTTAGTTGTAGAATCTCTGAATCTTGCACAACAGAGCTAGGTAACTACAGAGCATTAATGACTGATAATGTAGAATTTGTGAGTTTAGAACTATTTCGCCGGTGATTATGAAGTTTGCGACCCTTTTCTGGATTGGTCTTAATGGGGTAACAATGCAGAAAATTGATCCTGGTCCGTTAATAAACGTAATTTACCTTCGGAGAAATGCCGTGCGTAATTTGTCTCGTACAGTGCTTTTAGACTTACGAGCAACACGCTAGCGAGCGCCTCATTAGCATCTTGGTGGAAATACTGACGCAGAGAGTGTCCGCAAAACATTTTGCCAGCCACATTACGGTACTTGCGAGAGCGTTCACGCTCATGAGTGAGCACGCTACATGCCATTCTTAAAGAACCTCAACAGAAGCTCACAAGAAACGTACACAGTTGCAAGCTACGTACTCACGACCAGCCAATTCGTAAATGCCGCGACATTTACGAGGACGAGACGAAGCAACATTTCAACCTCTCCATTTTATCCTTAACGTCCTTCAGTACCTCCACATTTCCAGTCCTTCCATTTTCTTGCCTTTATTTCTCTTCCAAGACCTGTGTTTCACTTCCATACAGTTTAATGATGTAGCTGTACACTTTCAGGATATTCTTTCTCAGTTCCTTGATAATATCTGATACAACTATATGTATTTTCTTGAAAGAAGGTTAAATCTCTTGGCGATCGTTCAGCGCAATTTCGCTACATAGTTCGGTAGAATTGTTTTTACCCATTTTGTATATGTTTCCCGGATGTGTTGTTCATGCTGGTTAGTATCGTATTTCATTTGGTTCAGCCTTAACCAAAATATTGTTGTAAAAAGGCTCTCGATATCATTTAATAATTGCATCTTCCATACTTTTGTTCAGAATTATTGTGTTACCTGTGGACACTTACCTAAGTATCCACAAAATTTCAAACGGAGCACCAAATTACATAAGTCGTCATCACCTTTTTCAATCCGTTTGACACCCTCTTACACGCTAAGTTTAGAAGAGACCTGGTGTTCTTGTTGTGGTCCGGAGATTGGTCTGATGCAGCTCTCTTAGTTCATCATGTTCAAGGATCTTCAACTACGTATAACTATTGCAGCCTATGTGTCTTATTAATAATCATGTATTTCACGTAGGTTGGTGTTTGTCAGTTTATTTTACCATCAAATACATAATTATTAATAAGACATATCTATAATTTATCCGAGGTACAGAGCAGTAAGTGTACCAGACTTCCTTATTCCAACCTACATCTAATTGAGGCTATTTACTAGAGTCACGCATTGACCTCTCCCTGCAATTATTAGGGCATAAATTTCCCTCAATTACTAAACTAACGAATGTTTAAAGCCTCAGAATGTGTCCTGTCAATATACTCTTCTTTTAATCAAATTGTGCCATCAGTTTCTAATCTTCCGAATACAGTTCAGTAGCTCATGAATTATTTGATCCACGCAAATAACTTTCACTATCCTTCTGTAGGGCCATATTTTTAAATCTACTACTCTCTTCCCGTCTGAACTCAGTATCATCCACTACTCACTCCTGTACAGCACACACTTCACACAAATAGCTTCCGAAAAGTTTTCTTAACACATAACTTAATATTCGGTGATAAATTTCTCTCTCCCTGGCGTTTCCAATCTGTATCTAAAATTCTCTCTAATTTACCATTGGTCAGATATTACGATGCCCAAATATCAAAAATCCATTGTTCTCAGTGTTACTTTTTCTATTCTAATTACGTGGCAGTGCCTGATTTAATGCGACTAAGTCCCATTACCCCTCTGTTATTTCTGTTGATATTTATCTTATAATCTCTTTTCGACATGCTATCCATTCCGTTCAGCCTATCTTCCAGGTATCTTTTCCGTCTTTGGCTGAATCACAATATCGTTGGAAAATGACAAAGTCTTTACTTCTTCTCACTAAACTCTAATTACCATCTCTCAAAATGATCGTCGCACAGGTGTGTCAGTTATTTTAATGTTGAAATTTGCGCATAACGCGATAGTTATAACCTTCTGAAGAAGTGCACCAAGAGACTACAACCACTTAAGGAAACCAAATTTCTTTTATGCAGCTGGTTGCTGATTACTTCAATATGATTTTCATTAGTTTTGTTTGACTTTTGTTAATATTCATCTTGTGAGCGTCGTTCCAAAACAAATGCTAGAATTTCTTTGTTGAAAAATCCATCTTTTCATCTAGATCTTTGCTATTTAGGGAGGTCATAGAAACGTTCTTATCACTTGTATTCAAATTTAATGTAACCTGTTTCCGTAAATCGTGCTGTGTAGCACTCCGTCAAGACGGCTGTTGCACTTATTGTTCGTTTGAAGCAACGTTCTGTTATAGAGTTCCTGTGTTGTAAGAACGAGACAGTGACAAGCATTCACAAGGGACTGTCGAAAGTGTAGGGGATGACGCTGTTGATCACAGCACAGTTAGTCGCTGGACAAGCACATGGTCTGTTGGAAGTGGGTACGTCAATACTCGGACCCTCCCTTACAGCGGCAGCCCGAACACAGAACTCATTCCTGGAAATATGCAGAGTAGTCACAGTCCGCTTATGGCTGAAAAACGCATACCAATGAGGACAGGAGAAGGCAGTGGAAAGAGCTGAAGTTGAAAAACGTTTGCACCAGCTTGGTTCCGATGATGTCGACGAATTGCCACATCGAAACACCCACATTGCAGTCCCGATCTGGCAGCGTGTGATTACCACCTCTTCGGTAAACTGAAAGAATCCCTTAGTGGAGATTTGAAGATGCCGATTGCGGTTGCTGCTCAGACGAGACGGTCCTGATCCTGATTTCTACAGTGCAGATATACAGCCAACAGTGGCGTAAGGCAGTTGAAACGGACCGAGATTGTGTGGAATACTTAGGATTTTTTCTCTCAAGAATGTGTCAACATACTGCAAAAGTGTCAGAGTCACGGGAAATAAATTACTTGTTTAAAAGAATATTGTGCATTCTCCGCCTAAATAGCTCCTCGGTGAGGGCGGCGGATTGTTAACCGAAAGCGTCCGATTTCGATTCCTGGCCGGGTCGGAGATTTTCTGCTCTCGAGTACTGGGTATTGTGTTGTCCTTATCATCGTATCGTCGTAACTGACACGAAAATTGGCTACATGGCGTCACATGACAAGTCTAAGCTATGTAACTTCGTGCCAGGGTACTGCGTGGCCCTAATGAATGGTGTGAATGGTGGAACTCACAGTCGTATTTTCCAGTTTTGAGCTGGCTGTATGGGCCCGTCCCGAAACTTAGTTTATTAAAAAATAATGTGTATTTCTTTTGGAGTGACGCTCTCATAAACTCTTTTCTATAAGGGGACTATGAATCATAACCATTGAAATCGGTCACTGTGTTATCGTCTCATGTAATTGTTGTGATTAGAGTTCTGCTCAAACAAAACTGTGCATCGGTCGTTTTGGTACAATACATAAATGACGTAGTAAATGGGAGGATTACCAGTAGTATTGGTACTATTGGCCTGTCCGATTAGCCGTGCGGTCTAGCGCATGGCTTTCCCGATTGAGAAGGAGCGCCTGGTCCCCGGCACGAATCCGTCCGGCGGACTTGTGCCGAGGTCCGGTGAGCCGCCTGTCTGTGGGTGGTTTTTAGGCGGTTTTCCATCTGCCTCGGCGAATGCGGGCTGGTTCCCCTGATTCCGCCTCAGCTACACTATGTTCTCCACGTACGCGTACACCACCTTTACTCTACCACGCAAACTTAGGGCTTACACTTGCCTGGTGTGAGACGTTCCCTGGGTTGTCCACCGGGAGCCGAACCGCACAATAGCTCTGAAAGAGTGGTTTGGTGTGGGGCGGTGAAGGGGTGAAGTGGACTGCGGTAGTCGTCGTGGGGTTGTGGGCCACTGCGGCTGCGGTGGGGACGGAGCCTCTCTGTCGTTTCTAGGCCCCCGGTTAACATACGATACAATAAAACTGGTACTATTGGTAGGGAAAGAAACATCAGTGATCATAAAGTGAGAGAGGACGACTTCTCTTTGTTTTTGTTTCTTTAGCGTGTAATTTGCTCAATGTTCATATTAGTCCATTATGTGTTCTATATCCTCAAAAATTATAATCTCCATTTTATAAGTAGTAAAAATAACTTGATCACGTAACTTCCGCGCTTTTATGTGGCCCAAGCGATTACTTTTGATGAAAGTACAGTTTACATGCACAAACACAGCATATTTATGTTGTATCCATATTTTTATTGTTTCTTTTTGTTCTCCAAAGAACGGTCTTCACGTTAATCAAAGGTTTACTGCCATTACTGTAAGTGTGTAAGTTGTTTATGAATAAGAAGAACATGTTTTATATAAGCTCGATCAAGTATTGAAGTGTTGTTTGATATGTTTTCCTTTTGTTGTTTTGCGTTTTTTCTTTAATTATACTTTTTTTGGAAAACTTGTTTTCTAATTCTATATGATAAATCTGCATTGTTTTTTCTTATTTCTACTACAATATGCGGCTGTTTCATGTTACAAATCAACAATCTGCGAATAGAATCTGAATTAAATAGTGACAGTCCCAGTCTTGGTACAAATACTGTTTCGGACGGGACGACAACTATGTAGAACGAAGATGTTCCATAGGTTACGCGGTCCTTTGTAGATCCTCGCCCCGTTCCTAGACGGTTCACCGCTCTGGGTTTCTGGGGGAATGTAGTAAGCTCCTCATCGCAAAGGCAAACAAAGCGATCGGAATTAGGTAACGCCCGATAGGTATGCAACACACCTAACGTACATGTGACGCGGTTTCATTCTTAACTGACCAAACTGAGCAAAACTACTAGGAGAACTACCGTGGTCTACACTTATTTGTGGTAGTTTACGGTGGTTTTAAAAGTTTAACTGTGACCATACGCTACTGATACGTAAGTAGAGTACTGTCAGTAAGGCGTCCCTCTCAGTCACCAGCACGGTTCTGCCCTCACGGAGAAAAGCGTCAAGCCATGCTGATTTGCATTCGAGCCAGGCGGACGCGGTCGCGTCGTCGGGGGGCGCGAATCGCAACTTGTTCGGCATAATCAGAGCCCTCGGCTGGCGCTGTAAAGCCCTGTCCCGACAGAATTCTTCTCACAGTCGCGGACAGGAGGAAGGCGGCCGGGAATGAACGTAATTTAGCGGCGATCGTAATTCCCGTCTCGCCGGAGCACACCTCCGTCCGTCAATGGCAGGCGGCGGGTTCTGTAAAAGGAGCGGTGGCGCGGCCGCGGGTATTCCAGCCAGCTCTCCCACAAGACTGATGTCCCGCCGGCGGGCAATAAATCACGCACGGGGCACTCGCGGCCGCGACAACAATGATGGCGCACACACTGTGCGCGGACCGACCCGCTCAACATTTATAACGATAGCCGCTGCTCGCTGTTCGCTGCTCGGCGGCTTCCGCACCGCACCGCTGCCGCGTGACGCAACCCAGGCCGGCGCCGCTGACAGATGTGCGATCGGCCGCATTTTTAGCTTCGCCTGCCTCCTCCCCCCTTCCCTCTCCCACTATAGGAAAGTTGATTTAAAATGCAAAAATTCTTCGCTGATTTATGTCCTACTGCCGTAATGGCTTTGCAGGGAGAATGGCAGAGCACTCGTGATTAATCAGAAGCGCGCATCGCGCTGCGGCATTTACACGAGCGGTTTTTTCAGCTCAGGCAGACCGCATAGGTTGCTGGGAAGGCAGCACACCTTTGCTCTGAGACCCTTCGCTGTGTAATGGCTGTGTCGATGTGCCGCGGCATAGTAGGAGTCGTCGCACGGGGACAGACACCTCCGTTGAAGAAAAGCAAAGAAACACCTTAGCCGCGGTTAATTTTTGAAAAATCTGAATCTTTCTAAATACAAACAAGTTCTCCACCAACGCCTTACAGTGTATGGAGGATGGATTAATGCCTGAAATTACCATGTCGAAATAAGAAAACCGCTGGAAGTCTAAATCAAGAGTTGTGGTGTGATTCATCTTCATGACTAGAACATTACGAGCGTTCAGCTCTATCTCATTAACATACAGCAGGTGTAATAGACAAATATTAGATGACCCATTCAGCTATTTTACTGATAGTATCAGGTGCCTCAATCAAAGTGTAGCTACTCACAGATGTCCAGTATAGGTTATAATTATCAAATGGTTCAAATGGCTCTGAACGCTATGGGACTTAACTTCTGAGGTCATCAGTCCCCTAGAACTTAGAACTACTTAAACCTAACTAACCTAAGGACATCACACACATCCATGCCCGAGGCAGGATTCGAATCTCCAACCGTAGCGATCAGGTGGTTCCAGACTGAAGCGCCTAGAACCGCACGGCCACACCGGCCGGCTAAAATGTTCAAATGTGTGTGAAATCTTATGGGTCTTAACTGATGGCTCTGAGCACTATGGGACCCAACTGCTGAGGTCATTAGTCCCCTAGAACTTATAACTAGTTAAACCTAACTAATCTAAGGACATCACAAACATCCATGCCCGAGGCAGGATTCGAACCTGTGACCGTAGCGGTCTTGCGGTTCCAGACTGCAGCGCCTTTAACCGCACGGCCACTTCGGCCGGCCGGGATTTAACTGCTAAGGTCATCATTCCCTAAGCTTACACACTACCTAACCTAACCTAAATCATCCTAAGGACGAACACTCACACCTATGCCCGAGGGAGGAATCGAACCTCCGTCGGGACCAGCCGCACAGTCCATGACTGCAGCGCCCGAGACCGTTCGGCAATTCCACGCGGCGGCTATAATTATCGTATGACAGCGAAAATTGACAGATATTCTAATGCGTTAATGCGGAACTGATTTACGCTGGGAAAATATTAGTTGCAATTTTGTCCATCAATTGCAAATCTGAAGCTGTGAATGGAAAAATGACATAAAGAAATGCTTCCACACGTAATGGATCAGTACATGGGCAGACAATATCAAATAAGTGATTAAGGCATGTTGTTGATTTTATTATTAACCACCCGTTACACAATTTTTTTTCATTGTGAGCACCGGAGACGTTGACGAGATGCTGTACACCGCCAGCTCTGGACCTGGTGGCCAAAATTGGAATTTTTTTTTTTTTTTGCGAGCGTAAATCAGTTCCGCATTAACACATTAGCATATCTATCAAGTTTCGCTGCCATACCATTATTACAGCCCACTCAGGGTCTCAGCGAGTACCTGCATTTTAATTAAAACCACCTGGTCAATTTTTGGGTTTTGATAATCCATTCGTCAGTATTATTGGTGGTGTCTAATTCACACGAGCGATTTAGAAATTATATATTTTCTTTTTCAGTCACACTACAAGCAAAACATATGACAATAATGAATATAAACTCATTACAATGTACCTACACAAGAAGTGTTATCAGACATTTTTTGGACTACCTCTCCATCACTCTAACAGGCGTCAGAAGGGTCAACGATCCTGGTACCGACGACCACTCGTCGTGTCATCCTCAGGCTATAGGCGTCACTGGATACAGATATGGAGGAGCATGTGGTCAGCACAGCGCTCTCCTAGCCATTGTCACTTTCGTGATTGCCGGCCGCGGTGGTCTAGCGGTTCTAGACGCTACAGTCTGGAACCGCGCGACTGCTACGGTCGCAGGTTCGAATCCTGCCTCGGGCATGGATGTGTGTGATGTCCTTAGGTTATTTAGGTTTAAGTAGTTCTAAGTTCTAGGGGACTGATGACCACAGAGGTTAAGTCCCATAGTGCTCAGAGCCATTTGAACCATTTGAAGTTTCGTGACTGGAGCCGCTACTTCTCAGTTGGTCTCACAAGGGCTGAGTGCACCTCACTTGCCAACAGTGCTCGGCAGAACCTGACGGACATCCATCCGAGTTCTAGCCTAGCCCGACAACGCATAACTTGGGTGATCTGAATGTTTTCATTTGTCCAGTCGTCTATGACTAAGTTAAAATATAAATCTCTCATTAATAAATATATGAATAGAAGTTCTTATCATCTGACTGGTGACTATGCAATAATGGTCACATGTGCAGTAAAACAAGAATGTGTAGATAACGTACTGGCGTAAAATGTACGCTCAAACCTCTGAATTCTCCTGATTTGTCTGCCATATAGCTACTTGGCACCACGCTAATAAAACAGCGGAATAGGTTATCCAATAATAGCATGTTAACTAAATGGAGATGTGTGCGATTTCAGTCTTTCTCGGCGTATTCCACTGATGAATTCTTCTCGAGTTATCAGCCTAGTGGTGGCGTTGTGTTGTAGCAACGTTTCAATGAGTTTCGTACCTATCACCTTCGCCAGAAATTGAATGATATATTTTAAGAAGTACAAAGGCGACTAGCATTGTATTTAACGGTACTGTTTAAACAGCAGATCCGTATAAGACAAATTCAGTGGTATAACGATTTTTGTACATGTAATCATAAATTACAGGATAAAAAATATAGTACGCTTGGTTTTTTTCAGCAAGTATTGTTGTTTACACGACGCCCGTAAGTTTACTCCCCTCTCCTATCGAGAGTGGCGTAAACATCACGTATCGCTTGTTTAGGTGGTGGGAAGAAATGAACTGGCGTAAACATCACGTATCGCTTGTTTAGGTGGTGGGAAGAAATGAATCTACGTGATTAATACTTAGAGTAAATCGACAAAATCTCGGAGGTTGTCCAGGACCATTTTTTGAATAACGTGGTTCGGGCAAACGATGACTCGTTACAAATTGCATTTCATTCGATTTGTTACTGCCATTTATCTTTATAGTTGCATTGAACTGGAAATATCTGCAGAACACTGCAAATGTCAACAGTACGCAATGTGTTTATTGTTTGGAAACAGATTTGATCCGTTCACTCAAGCTACTACCTGTTTACGATTGTTATTCTCACATCACTCTTCCCCCTCAGGCTTGCATTCAGTACTTCTCTGGTTTGTTTTTCCAGTAGCATTAGCTGTACGTTAAAAGTGATGGACAGGAGTGTGGAGAGCTTCACTGAAGTAGAGTTGGCGGATATCGATCCGTGTATGGATTCAATGAAGACAACGTACGTGAGACAGGCACAGCGGCGTTATGCTGAGCTGTTCTCGCAGTGACGTCAATCAGATCTCAGTACTTTAGCAGCTGATGTTGTTGCAGTAGTCTGTGTTTAAGTGATTGCGTATTACATGCCCTTTTGTTGTTGTGGAAGCATTTTTGCAGAACGAAATGTAATTGTGGCAACAAAACGAGTACTACTCTGCAACGAGCTAGTGGAGAACAAGTGAACTATACCACAATACTGAAACAATATCCCTGAAAGAACTCCAAAATTTTACAAAATGGGATTAGTTTTTTGCCTTCCGATCGCTGTTTATTTGAAAATGGCCGGTTTCTGGCGTATACAGTAAGTGGTAGTTCTATTAGGACAGGTTACTCTGTAACTAAGACGTATCATCTGAAAATCATACGGGTTATTTTGAAATAAACAGCGATCGGCAGCCAAAACATAACCCGCGGTGGGCGAGAGGTTCTAGCCGCTTCAGTCCGAAGCCGCGCGACTGCTACGGCCGCAGGTTCGAATCCCGCCTGTATGTGTGTTATGTCCTTAGGTTAGTTAGGTTTAAGTAGTTTTAAGTTCTAGGGGACTGATGACCTCAGATGTTAAGTACCCTAGTGCTCAGAGCCAATTGAACCATTTTTTGAATTATTCAGTCTGCAGCGGGGTGTGCGCTGACATGAAACTTTCTGGCAGTTTGAAACTGTGAACCGGACAAGGACTCGAATCCAAGACCTCTATGATTTGCGGGCAAGTGCTCTACCGACTGAACCACGTAAGCACATTTCACGACCCGTCTTCGCAGCTGTACTTCCGACAGTACCTCATCTCCTACCTTACAAATTTCACAGAAGTTGCTTTTCGAAACTTGCAAGATTACCAAACCTGGAAGAAAGAATATTGCGAAGACATAGCGTAGCCACAGACCGCGAGGTGTTTGTAGATTACGTTCTGGAAACATGCTCCAGGCTGTGGCTATCAGTGCGTCGTGGGTCGTGCTTGGGTAGGTCAGTCGGTAGAAGACTTGGCAGTGGAAGGGAAAGGTCCTGGTTTCGAGTCCCGAAACAGGGTTTTAACCTGGTAGCAACTTTCAAAAACAGCATATGTTATATGAATAAGAATCTTGTAAAACTCCGTTGTAAATATATCCTGTTTTGACAAACTCTCCGAAATGTTGAGAGGTATAGTTGTGTGAGCGAGTACCCGCCAGGGTAGCCGAGAGCGCTAACGCCCTGCTTCCTGGACTCGGGTAGGCGCGCCGGCCCCGGATCGAATCCGCACGCCGGATTAACGACGAGGACCGGTGTGCTGGCCAGCCTGGATGTGGTTTTTAGGCGGTTTTCCACATCCCTCTCGTTGAATACCGGGCTGGTCCCCACGTCCCGCCTCAGTTACCTGACTCGCAGACATTTGAAACACATCCGCACTTTTCCAGGATTTACACTAGACGCAGACCGATGGGGTACTCTGATTCCGTCCCGGGGGGGAAGGGGGGGGGGCGGCAGGGAAGCCAGCCGGCCACCCCTTCAAATTAACATGCCAAATCCGACTTAACTACGCCAACCCCGCGCACAATGCGTGACAGCGGCGTAAGCAATAGATAGATAGATAGAAAGATATTTGTGTGAGCTAGTGACTAAGTACCGAAATAGCCAGAACAGGGTTACAGAGGTCTGGGTTCTGATCCTGAGTGAATCCTAGCACATTTATATGTCATTTATCGCTTCCTTGATGTTTTTAATGCAAAAATGCACCATGCACCGTGGTCGAGTCCACATTAGACTCTAGGTCCCTTTACAACAGCCTGAGTAAGTTAGGTCGAGAAATGGAGAAAGGAAAATCCAAACAATACAGGAGCTAATCTAGCAAAGCCGTGATGCTGAAACTATTTTTCTGGTTGTTTGTGGCATTTTCAAGATTTTGGTTCTGTGTTAGAGCAAGTGCATATCATTGCACTGTAGTAGTGCAATAATTTTGCTTGCAGAATCAACCAAGAAGGTGGTAACTGGGCCTGAGGTGGAGATGGAAGCTGCATTGCCGGTACAGAGAGCTGCGGTTGCATATCTGGCAGCATCACGCCCATCTGTCTCGGACAGTGACAGAATGGGGCCAGCACCTGCGGTTAGAGGGCAAGCGGCAGACGAGCTGTTGAGGCGCGGCCCGGCGTGGCGGCAGCGGCGGAGTCACTTAATTGGAGCACTGAAACTAAAAGTGATGATTGCCCCGGCGGCCTGTGTTGCCTAACGAGTTTCGCCACCAGAGCACAGTTCCCAGGGCGACGAACAATGGAGAGACACAATGCGCGGGTCTCTCTCATGCTTGTTGTATAATTCAGGCAGAGCCGCTAACACCGGCCGGCGTATTCATGAAGTGATGCGGCGGCCCGCCTCGCGGGTCGCGACCGCCGCTATTACTGTGCCCCTGCCCCTGTCCGCCGGTGTCGGTGCGAGGCACGTGGGGCCGGCCAGGAAGCGCATTTGCAATTTTGCGAAACCGCTAGCTACGAAATAGCGAGTCTCTTTGTTGACAAACTTCCATCCGCATTAGGACGTAACTCCCACGGGCAACCATGTGATCTGGGTCAATAGCATTCCGGTTACGATATGCAATTGTGGAGCGACCAGCCCGAAATCGGAGGAGGCGATCTCGAGTTGCGGCAGTTTCCGTTTACGTCCGTGTGGCTGCCAGGTGCTGTATGATGTGGTTCCCAAGGCATATATATATCTGTCTTCTAGAGGCGATACAGACCTACAGCTGGAGGGTGGCAACACTCATCCTGCTTCACACGACTGCTTACGTCAATGAATATGCAAATGTCGCCTTCCTTCTTTGCCCCCTTCTCTGCTATGTGTCTTTCCGGTGGTTGCTCGTTCTACTTCAGCACGTACACTATCCGTAATGAGATTAGCAATCACGTGTGCGTCGTACTGACACATGAGCAGGCTTTATTCACAACATTGGGGAATGAAGTACAGTTCGTTTCTGCAAAACTTCTTTCTTTCGATTTATGACTGATACGGTAGCATGTGTCACAGATGTAGCCCAAAAAGTGGGACTTAGGTTTTAAGAGAGCATGTACAATTCCGTAAATGCGTTTTATGCAGTCTGGGAGTGATTTGCAAGAAAACTTCAACAGTCAAGATTGCTAAAAAAAGAAAAGCATTTTATTGGATGACCAGTTTCGACAGAGTTATGCTATCATCATCTGACCCGCCAGGTTAGTCGAGAGCGCTAATGCGCTACTTCCTGCACTTGGGTAGGCGCGCCGGCCCCGGATCGAATCCCTCGCCGGATTAACGATGAGGGCCGGTGTGCTGGCCAGCCTGTATGTAGTTTTTAGGCGGTTTTCCACACCCCTCTAGGTGAATACCGGGCTGGTCCCCACGTCCCGCTTCAGTTACACGACTCACAGATGTTTGGAACACATCTGCACTTTTCCATGATTTACACTAGACGCAGACAGATGGGGTACTCTGATTCCGTCCCGGGGGGTGCGGGGTAGCGGCAGGAAGGGCATCCCTTCAAATTAACATGCTAAATCCGATTTAACCACGTCCACGCCGCGCACAATGCGGGTAAAGGCACAAGCGATAGATAGATAGAATGCTGTCATCATCGGATCTTATGCATTTGAATTCTTACGACATGAGTCATCATTGTTACATGTCGCTTCATATTATTATTAAAACTGCTGCTATCTGATTGTCAGCCTCATCTCATTGGTAAATGACGATGTTCTAATAAATTTCATGTGGCTCAATAGCCGTCTGCGATTTTCAGTTGGAAGACACTTAGACAACTTACGTGTTTCTAGTCTACGATAGTTATCCAATTGTAGACAGACCAACAGTTTAACATGGAATCGGAACTATGTGTCATTCCTGTCACCTCCTCACGTTGCTGAGATGTGATTTCAGAAGTTGATAATTTCGGTGCCCCGACTGAAATTCGATACCGCGACCTTTCGGCTTCCAGACACACACTTTACCGCTTCACCAGACGTGTCATGATGTTCTAAATATCTATCACTATGTTAACCACAGTGACAAGAAGCATGTGGTAGTTTTCTGTCTGTTGCCTTAACTCTAAAAACCCACTTTCGTCTCTCTGTCATCAGTATTTCATATCAGCTATGGACACCGAATGTAGTCATTCTTCGGTGGTCACCGCAGTTTACAGGGGGTAGTACGTTATTCATTGACTGAATACAGCGGAAATCAATGAAAAAATAAGTATTCTATTGGTCAACCACACAAAAAGTACTTTATTGACGTATGTTAAATTGAAAAAATAACAGTTACTAAAATTATTTGTATTTCAAAATGGCCTTATAGTCATCTTCCAGTCTACCACTGACCATTTTTTAGCTAGAATACCACGAACTTCGTGATGAATTCCTAATTTTCGAAAGGGATTCAGTGTTCATGACAGACGTCCCAGCCACCCGTGTAAAACCAAGAGTAGCCCCTGCTAGCGGATAAATCAGATAACTTCGTTAGTGGTGGAACAACATCGTGGTCTTCGCAGGGTACTGGTAGCGAACAGTTTTCCCTATTTATCATCGATTGCCTTGCATTCTAAAATGCTGAACTAATGATTATGTGACTAATTGATGTTAAGTTGTGAAAAAGTCTGGAGTTGGGACACAACAAATGATCGGAAATTTCAGCATGCCGACGGTCACTGATTCTAAAATGTGAGATCTGCGTCACAAAAAAACATACAGTACCATCATTTGGCGGCGTTAACGAGCTGTAGAACCGAACCTATACGGAAAGTAAGAACAGTTTTGCTTGTTTATGTAACCTACAACATGAAAATGGCTAGCATTTGCCGTTCAAAGCTTGCCTAACATCGTTCACGTATATGATCGACTTCATTTGTTGGTTACGCCAGTGACTGTTTTCCTTCTGTTCTTGGAAGACAGATGTGTACTGTTGCAACAAGAAATCGAGGATGTGATGAATGTCCTTTCCGGATAAGCTTTCAACCTACCCAGGAATCGAACCCAAACCTCCGGAATGGCAAACCGGCTGGCTTTCCACTCAGCCACTAAACTAAACTAAATTAAACTCCGTCCGAACAGGCCTTGTAAGGCCCAACGGTACCGACAGGCCGCCGTGACATCTTCAGCCCACAGGCGTCACTGGATGATGACATGGTGGGGCATGGGATCAGCACCCGCTCTCCCGGCCGTATGTCAGTTTACGAGACAGGAACCGCTACTTCTCAATCAACTAGCGCCTCAGTTTGCCTCCCAAGGGCTCCGTGTACCGCGCTTGCCAACAGCACTCGGCATATCGGATGGACACCCATCCAAGTGCTTAACTTCGGTGATCTGACGGGAGCCGGTGTTACCAAAGCGGCAAGGCCGTTGGCCCACTCAGCTACGGTGGAGGACAAAACACGTAATATTTAAGTTTTAATACAAAAAATGTGCATAAGTGAGCAATGTATGTTTCGTATTTTTCTCTTTCGATCTGTTACCTTATCATTTTACTGCGTTGGGCCTAATTCAGTTCCTCAGTCAGAAGTGGATGAGTTAAACATCTGAACTGAAACCGTCGTAGTCAGTCGTCTCCACCAGTCCTACAAGTTTGTAACGAGAATTCCGAACATCCTGTACATCTAACGTAATATTAAAATCAATAAATCTTCGATCAGTAACATTCGTCTGATAGAGTACACAGCGACAAGGAAATGAGTTTTGTTGCAGCAGATTCATGCTGGAGGGGAGGGGCAGGTGAGTGTTTCACCTCCAGCAGGAAGCTACACTTGGAACGTACGGTCAGCCGTAACGAGACACCGGTTTCCAACTGGGTGGCTCGAACAGCAGTTCCAGCTCAAGCCATTAGGCAGCGACGAGAGCTTTTGTTATGAGAAGAAAGTCTCACGGGAAGATCGCCAGCTGCTGCAAATACGGAGAATGCCCCTACTCGGTGAGAAGCGTTTTATCGCCTTTCAGAAGCCCTCTCTGTGGGGGAACGAGATTTAATGTTTCTCGAAAGTGCACTCATTAATTTCAATGCCTAGACGTCTGAAACGCGAAAAACAATTGTTAAGTGCTGTCCGGAATGCACAATGGCTGGAAGAAAGCAGTATTCCCGGCGCAGCCACGCGGACCCCGCACTCTGCACCCGGCACGTCGCCAGTAAACTCTTATTTGGGCCTGCGGGCGTCCGTTCAGCCGTAATTTGTAGTCATTACAGTCAGCAAAAGCAGCTCGGACGAACTCTGCTCGGCAACATTCCTGCAGCTGAACCGTTTACGAGTTTGTATCGGGTTGCAGATAACTGCACTGCACGTGACAATATTTATCTTCTCCAGACTGTTGTCAAGGTACAGCTCAAGTGGAACACATACACGTTTACGATCTAACCTGTGCATACGTGAACTTACTGTGAGAAATCGCTGCAAAACAATACACAAGTAGCCACACAGTGTGACAGATGTATAAAGAAATCTTGCGACAGGCGAGTAAAAACTATTTTGAAGTTTATTTCACGAAAAAAAAACGAGTTCAGAAGCGAAGACAGTGTTGGAGCATGCCTACCGGATTTTTCATTTTGGTAGTTGTTAAAGATATTTTGGGTTTGGTTGCGCTTCAGCAACAGCTAGAATCCAAAGCAGCCGACCAGTTGCAACAAAAGATGGTTTTATTCAACCTTTGACACTGATTTCGACAAATGTAAACCCCGTCCTCTCATGAAATGTATGTAACTAAAATTTCACATTACAAAAACACCAAATAATGAAGCGTTCTGATATTTGTCCAAAGAAAATATGCTATCAGTGCTCAACATTGTATACTTTATTAAACATGCTGGCCCCTATGATCAGGGCTTGTCAAGTACCTAAAAATGAAACCAATCAAATAAAACGTCAGTTCACGTTATGGGCTGAACGAATTTCCTTGATTGAAACTGTCACGGTCATCTAGAGAGTATCTCCTTAAAAGGAACACACGGATTGTTGCGAAGTGGTCTTGAGTTTCAACTCTCCGTGACAGCGAAGTTACTGTAGTTCCAGATCAACAGACTTCAATGCGGCAGGGTCATGGCTACTTAAAACTATTATTCCGAGTAGTCTCAACCAAAATGCCAAACACCGTCAGTAAAGGTGCGGTGGCGGAGACATTGTTTCGTATAAAGGACAGTGTTAAGAACTTTGCCATCCTGAGCTAGGATTCTCGTTTCTCTGTTTCAAGTAGTTTTCTGGTTAAGAAAGTGTTGAACAATTTCTCGGAATGTATTAAAACATCCACAGACTTAACAGAAACCTCCTTTTTCCTTCATTATCTACGGAAATGAAAGTTGAATTGTGGAAAAAATCGAAGACGACAAAAACAGAAGCATCTTGAATCTTGTGCTACAAGAGGACATAAGTGAACAGATAAAAGAAGAAATAAGAGATTCGGAAAGAGTGGGTGACAAAATAAAGTTTACGATCAATCCTTAAAATAAATATGTTTGGTGATAAGACATCACGGAAAATTTATCTTCACCCTAGGTAAAAACTGTCGAGCAAAAGGTAACAGTATTGAGAATACATAATTGAGTTTGTTCTGTGTAACGGGTATGTAGAGATGTAACGATGAATACAAGATTGATAAACATGGAAAAATGCATCAGCCAAGTGAAAATTCTCCGAGTATAATTTAATAAAAAGAAAGTAAATTAGTCAGATAGACTAGAAATATTAGAGAGAAGGATCATGAGCAAAATTTTAGGTCCAATAAAGAATACACAACCCTGGAAATTGAGAAACATCTGTAAAATATGACAAAATGTAGAAAAAAGTAACAGAAACAATATGAAAAGGAATGGCGTTTTTTGGGCGTTAAACGGAATTAATAACAGCAGATTGAAAACAACAATTCTTCAACTACTAATGCAAAAAGAAATTAATAACAAGCTGATTCCGAGAAGTTAGAAATATTTAGTAATGATCACAAAGCAGAAGATGCAGCAGAAAGAGGTATTTGCAGAAGAAAGTTCTTAAATTTGAAACGACTCTAAGGCAGAAGCAATAAAAGAAGAAGTGTGAAGCTGTCTGAGGAAAGACAAGAGAGAGAGACTGGGCAAAAGTTTAAAGTATATCGAAAGCTAAGAAAAAAAGCGGATAAAGAACTGAAGTTGTGACGTTGTTCCTTGTTGGCTAAAACGGAAGAAAAAGATATGGGAGTCTTTACGGAATAGCTTTTGCTTTCACTTTAGCAGTCGTTCGTGTCGCCGAGCATAAAAGAGTGACATTTGGGACGGGAGGTGTATTATAAGTCACTACGGCCATCAGCCACTGTGCATAGGTGTCATTTCTGAGGACACGCATTTGTAACTGTCGAGATTCACTGCGGTTTCTGTCTATATTTTACGCTTGCAGTATGTGAACAGAGAAACCAAGGACCAACATAAGCAAGAAAAAGACCTCTCGGGTCGTTGTTTTCGGCTGACGGGATGAAGGACAGAGCGACATTTTCCCCATCGTCAGTATAGACTCTCCAAGAGGAAACGAGTCTGTTGGCAGGCGAGGTCGCAGTAACAGGTGGTACAGGTATAACAGGCCGACGACAATGCTGCAATGAGCGATGTCCGATTGGCAGAAAACAAGAGCGGGCGCAGGCGCGTCTGTCGCGGCCGGTGCTTTACGGGCGAGGTCTGATCTGTGTGCGGACGCCGCGTCGTCGGAAACGTGGTCCGTGTTCCACATTTGCGGCAAGTGTCCTCCCGCCGCAAAAAGAGCCTGGGAGCGCTCCCCACATGGCCGCGACACACCGCGGAGCAGCCAGTCGGCAAGCAAATTGCATCGTCTCGTTATCGCTTCTTGCTGCTGTGTCGCAAGAACAGCACGGCGTGGAAAAATTACAGTGGATGGCGCACGCCGTTCTCTGCAAGAATGCTCGAGCGGGAAGAGAGTGCGTGAACGTTCGCGACGTCAAAATCTCGTACGGTCGTGTGTCTAATTACTTAAAGTTAAACATATCAGGGTCGAACATTTGCACTGAGACCTATATTAATTCCTTGTTAATTCATATCGAAAACGAAAAACGACAACTTTTCTACTCACGCGCCGTTTGTATCGGTGGTGTTTGCACCTTTGGCTCAGTATAAAATTTCCTATAAGCAGTTATATCCGTCTATACACGATTATTTTTGTTTCTCTCACAAATTTGAGATGAGACCCTCTACTACCTAGAACGCAATTTTTTTTTTCAGTCATTAGTGTAAGGTCGACTTATCTTAGAACAAAGATTAAGGAAAGACAAACCTACGTTTATAGCATTTGTAGACTTAGTGAAAGCTTTTGACAATGTTGACTGGAATACTCTCTTTCAAATTCTAAAGGTGGCAGGGGTAAAATACAGGGAGCGAAAGGCTATTTACAATTTGTACAGAAACCAGATGACAGTTATGAAGAGTCGAGGGGCATGAAAGGGAAGCAGTGGTTGGGAAGGGAGTGAGACAGGGTTGTAGCTTCTCCCCGTTGTTATTCAATCTGTATATTTAGCAAGCAGTAAAGGAAATAAAAGAAAAATTCGGAATAGGTATTAAAATCCATGGTGAAGAAATAAAAAATTGAGGTTCGCCGATGACATCGTCATTCTGTCAGAGGCAGCAAAGGACTTGGAAGAGCAGTTGAATGGAATGGATAGTGTCTTGAAAGGAGGATGTAAGATGAACATCAACAAAAGCCAAAGGAGGATAATGGAATGTAGTCGAATTAAGTCGGGTGATGCTGAGGGAATTAGATTGGGAAATGAGACACTTAAAGTAGTGAAGGAGTTTTGCTATTTGGGGAGCAAAATAACCGATGATGGTCGAAGTAGAGATGATATAAAATGTAGACTGGCAATGCAAGGAAAGCGTTTCTGAAGTAGAGGAATTTGTTAACATCGAGTATAGATTTAAGTGTCAGGAAGTCGTTTCTGATGGTATTTGTATGGAGTGTAGCCATGTATGGAAGTGAAACATGGACAATAAATAGTTTGGACAAGAAGAGAATAGAAGCTTTCGAAATGTGGTGCTACAGAAGAATGCTGAAGATTAGATGGGTACATAACTAATGATGAAATATTGAATAGAACTGGGGAGGAGAGGAGTTTGTGGCACAACTTGACAAAAAGAAGGGACCGGTTAGTAGGACATGCTCTGAGACATCAAGGGATCACAAATTTAGCATTGGACGGCAGCGTGGAGGGTAAAAATCGTAGAGGGAGACCAAGAGATGAATACCCTAAGCAGATTCAGAAGGATGCAGGCTGCAGCAAGTACTGGGAGATGAAGAAGCATGCACAGGATAGGGTAGCATGGAGAGCTGCATCAAACCAGTCTCAGGACTGAAGACCACCACAACAACAACTAGTTTTCTCACCAGACGTCCACTTCATTTTTTGAGTTATCAGTCTTCTGACCGGTTTGATGCTGCCCACCACAAATTCCTCTCCCGTGCCAACATTTTCATCTCAGATCAGCACTTGCAATCTACGACCTCAGTTACTTGCTGGATATGCTCCAATCTTCGTTCTCCTCCATAATTTCTACACTCTACATCTCCCTCTAGGACCATGGAAGTTGTTCCCTGATCTCTCGGCAGATGTCCTACTTCCTGTCTATTCTCATTATCAGAGTTTTCCATATAATCTTACCCTCACGTATTCTACGGAGAACTTCTTTATTCATTACCTTATCATTCCATCAAATTATAAGTTTTCGTCCGTAGCACCACATCTCAAATGCTTCGATTCACTTCTTTTCCGGTTTTCTCACAGTACACATTTTGCTACCATACAATGCTGTGCTCCAAACGTACATTCTCAGAAATGTCTTCCTCAAAGTAAGGCCTATATCTGATACTAGTAGGCTTACCTTGGCCAGGAATGCCAGCTCTAGTGACAAAAAGTAACTTCTTCGTGGTTTGCGTGTCAAACGCTCTCTACCGCTAGTGGTCCCGAACTCGTTGAGGCGCTAAACGCTAACCTATCACGAGCTGATAGCCCTTAACTCGACATGAGTGTTTTTGTTAGAAGAGGTTCGGGGCGAGTGTCGGCGCCCGACTGCTCTCGCCCTACCATCTGTCTCGGCTTAATGGGTTTCCTGAGTGCGCGACCGGCAAAGCCGACAGAGAGGCGATCTCGTCGACCGTCGCTTCGGCGTGGACACAACTGCGCCCGCCGTTGCCGGTAATGCAAATGCCGATCGGATTTCACGCTGCCTGAGCACAGAGGCGCTTCGCGCAGGACGTGCCAGCTTGCGCCTGCCGTGAGACGCCGTCACTGCGAACGAGAGCACAAGAAAAGAGAAGAGACGAAAACGGCATTCCACCGGGACACTCCTCCACCGTCTGTGCACTGCGTCCGTAATCTCTTTTCGTATCTACGTTGGACGTCCTTCTCACACGGGTGCGTCCATCGGCATTAGAAGGTACCGCAACAGAACTGGAGTGACACTGCAGAGCTAATCTCGCACAGCCGTCGAGAGCAGCACTTACCAGCGCACTCAACGGTAAGGTCATTGACACTGCCACATGATTTCCTGTGTTCACCGTACCCAGTCGATTACTTCAGCACCAGCCCCTCTGTGGCATCATCTTCGCTACAAAATTACAAAGCGAGAGAGAGGGAAGAGAGAGATAGGAGTTGGGGAGGGAAGGGAAGGGGAGGGGGGGAGTGGGATGGAGAGAAAAGGAACTGAATGTCATTTAGAAAAGAAAACTAAGTACTAGAAGTCAACGTTCTTTTAAATTCAATTTGGTGCTGTGTTCCAGAAAAAAACAGCGATCGATTAATATTATTTCAATAAACAAAACAGTGATGGCATTGAAATAAGTTACAACTTTCTTTTCATTAGAAAAGTTACAGTGAGTAATACAAAATCACACTTTTTGCATCACGTGTGTGGTACGCTATTTACGTAACTGGCTGCTAGAAGAATAAGTTACAACTTTCTTTTCATTAGAAAAGTAACAGTGAGTAATACAAAATCACACTTTTTGCATCACGTGTGTGGTACGCTATTTACGTAACTGGCTGCTAGAAGAATAGTAATCAATGATTAAATTTTAAGTTTTGTATTTATGACACCTTCTGTAAGTTTAAGTCCATCGTCAGGTGGCAGTTCCGAAGTTCAGTTCAGCAGCATTGCAACCAGGAGATGAAAGAGGTCAAAATATCTGTAGTCCTCTGCATCTTCGTCTTGCAATTTTCTCGACAGCACTGCCATTTGGGCTAAACATATACACGGTTTGCAGACTTTTACTTACTGTGGAGAAAAGGCTTTAACAGACATCGTAGATAAAAGGAACTTTAATTACACACTTCTCACTATTCAATTAAACAGGAAATCACGTAAGCATTCTCTTGGGCTAACGTACGTTTGAAGGAGTTCCACATTTACAGCAATAGCGGCCCCCGGTCGCAAAAAAGGAGCCTTTTGACACAGGTTTCGGCACTGCTGTTAGTGCCTTCATCAGAAATAAAACTCTCAAATTGGCATGTCACGTATTAAACTAAAAATCAAGCTATAAAGCTTTAGTCACAAAATTTGTAAGACAGAATACATAAAAGGCAAGCTACTGTGGGCTGCTCACATGTGTCGAGCTACGGTAACATCAGACTCTGATGTTTCTTCTTTAATTTCACAGTACATGTATTCTTACACAACACCACTGAGCGGCTGTGGAAGCTTAGGAAGTAGATTTCTGTTTTGATCGTTTTGGGTTAAAGAATAGTGCCGCTGTCTGTGCAACGTCCCGAGCTATCTTCCCTCGACTGCTATCCGTCTTACTGTGCACATCGCTACGCAGTCAAGTTACTGGAGATAGGCAAAAGAAAGTCGCTGACACTTTAAACATAATAGGTTCAAGTAAGAACGAATTTAACTGTAGGCGAGCTGCCCCTGCAGTTCAACGAGTTGGCTCGCGAAGCAGAGAGGTGAGTCAGGGTCGCATCGGATCTACGCGGCGCCTAGTCGACCGTTCGTCAACGACACGGGCAAGCTGTAATGTGGCTTTCAAGTAGATTTTCACATTTCTCCGGTGAAATTAGCTAAATGTCTTATCACCTTATAGTCGTTGGAGACGAAAGGGCTGGCATGTGCCCATACAATTAAAATTAAAGAATTCCCAGTCCTGTGACCGTGATTAGGCCTCCTTTCATAGACGGAACAAATCTTGAAGAATGGGGAAACGAAACAAACTAAATAAATTTGAAGTGAAAGACGCAATCCACGGCAACAGTAATTATTTATGATGCAGAGATTCAATAAACTGAAGGGAATATCTGCATATCAAGAATAAATGTATGTAAGCCAGCAATGTCCACACAAAAATGTACAGTGTAATATAAATTTCGAACTATTCATAGTGCTGCGTTCTGTTTTAGGACTGTATTAGGCTATACCTCGTTTTCCATTTCAGGTACAGCACAGATCTCGAACATACTGTGCTTCATTTTCACCCCTGGGATTAATAGTATTTAAAAAGATTGTATCTGTAAACCTATGTGGGACTTTAGTCTTTGAAAAGAATCCAGTGAAAATATGTTAGCAAGATGTAAGAGAGCAACCCATCATTTCGGACACGTTATAAAGGCGTACAGCATATTTAAAAATAAATCGTTAGTCTGACTACGACGCTGCTAATTGCTGAGGTATCGAGCGCGCGATGGTAGTCCAGCTGTAGCTTTAAGTAGGAAATTTCCTCAAATTTGAAAATTATTTGTTTCCTATAGCTGTAAGAAAGAGGTCGCTGAAATTCCTTCATTTTTGCAGTAGGTACATACGACACGACCAAAGTGTTTGAGTCTGAGTTCCGTGAATCTCTGTAGCAAATGATAATTGATGTAACGGAAAGCATGATAGTTACATGTTCTGTTCTTCTCATTCTCAAGGATACAGCTGCCGCATACCTTACCTTATAAGCGCTCTGGTAAAAGTGTCGGAAAGTAATGGTATCACTATCAATTAACCACGTCATTTAAAATCGAATATTTCCTTCACTTTCTTATGACATATCTCTTCATGCTCATATAAGCGAAAGACAGCGTGGGAAAACGGCTCCAGGTTACCTTGAAAATAGGAAAAGTTTCTTCTCTTTCTTACTGCACACATGTCCTGTATTTCGCACTGTTGTAAGTAGTTCTTGGGCTTGCAACTAAATCGAGAAGAGTTACTTTATTTTATACAGTCATCCCGCTTAATTGGCGACGTATTAACAAATCTCGGCGGACTAACGTAGTTTATTTCAATGACATCACTAAACATCTCGGAAAACTTTATTATTACAATTTTAAGGACTATTAGAACACATACAATCACATGTCACTACTTCGCTGGCTCCTGTTGCGAGGTTCGTCGCTGCCTACGGTGCGTGGATTCAGTGGTGGTGCCTCTCCTAGGTCCACACGCACCACTTCATCCACCTTCACGGACAGGACTGACGGTGGTCTTCTCTTACACCATTATTTTTGCTGTCTGTATTTCTGGCAGTCGTATTTGACGTATCTCTCCACATGCAGGCAGCTACAGGTCTCTACAAATAAAGTGAGCATGTCGTTGTGGCATTCTCAATGCTTTCACAGTAGCTAGAGTAACAGTTTTTTCCGCCTATGTTAGCAACATTTGTATTTGCATTCAGTCGCTTACACTTGTATTGATGTCATTGTTGCTTACACGTGGCTTAAAATATTAGGTAATGGAATTTATAGCTACATTTTTAATAAGTGCTCAAGGCACATTTTTGGGTCACCAGTCTTCTAAGGGATCTGATGTGATCCGTCCGACTTCCTGTCCTATGCTGACCTCTTCGCCTCAGAGTAGCACTTACACACTACTTTCTCAATTATTTGTTGTATATATTCCAATAACTACATCCCCCTACGGTTTATATCCTCCATAGATCCATTTAGCACCATGGAACCATGGAACTTATTCCCTGATGTTTTAACAGACTTCTTATCATTCCGTCCATTCTTCGTGTCACTGTTTTCAAAAATGGCTCTGAGCACTATGGGACTTAACTTCTGAGGTCATCAGTCCCCTAGAACTTAGAACTACTTGAACCTAACTAACCTAAGGACATCACACACATCCATGCCCGAGGCAGGATTCGAACCCGCGACCGTAGCGGTCGCGCGGTTCCAGACTGTAGCGCCTAGAACCACTCGGCCACTCCGGCTGGCTCACTGTTTTCCACATATCTCTTACCTCCCCACTTCTGCGGAGAACTTCCTCAAATCTTTTTATTCCGGCTATCTTACAACAACTATGTAGCTGTAGACCATTACACATCAAAGGCTTCCATTTTCCCTTTTCCCAGTTTCCCCGCAGTCCTTCATTCATTATCGTATTCGTACAATGCTGTGCCACAGAAATTTTTTCTACAAATGAGTTGCTGTTTCATATTAGTAGACTTCTTTGGCCAGGAACACGTTCTCTTCCTGTGTTAGACTGCTTTCTCTACCGTCCTTGTTTTGTTCGCCCAGTACTACGAGGGTTGGAACTTTAATAGCGGCAACAATTTATTTACAGCTCGTACAAAATAGATACGTGTTTCAAAGTTGTACTGTCTTTCAAAGCAGTCACCAGCATTGTGTATAACCCGTTGCCAGCGATGTGGAAGTCGTAGGATACTCTTAGCAGTGCCATTTGTGTTGAAAGTCGAGCGGCATGGTCTATTGCCCGACGAATTTGTAGCAGTTCTGAAGCGAATGCCGTGAAGTGTTTCCTTCAGTTGAGAAATGGAGTTGAACTCACAAGGACTTAAGTCAGATGCGTGCACTGAGTGGTATAGCACTTAGCAGCCCCATCAGTCACACTAATCAGTAACAGCTTGCACTGTACGTGCTTGAGCACTGTCCTGCAAAATGATGGTCAGGTCCTGCAAAAAGTGCCATCACTTCCGTCTCTAAGCTGGTTGTAGGTTGTGTTCCAAAAATGAACAGCATCGAGACAGAAGCGATGACACTTTCTGCAAGACCTGACGATCATTTTGCAATACAATGCTCAAGCACGTACAGTGCAAGCTATTACTGATTTGTTTGACTGATGGGGCTGCTAAGTGCTATACCACCTACTGCACTCCCCTGACTTAACCTCTCGTAAGTTCAACTCGATTTCTAAACTGAAGGAAACACTTCACTGCTTTCGATTCAGAACTGCTGCAAATTCGTCTTGAAATAGACCGCGCAGGTCGAACTGTCAACACAACTGACACTGCTAAGAGTATCCTACGACTTTCACATCGCTGGCAACAGGTTATACACAATGCTGGTGACTACTTTGAAGGTCAGCAAACTT
Source organism: Schistocerca americana (assembly GCF_021461395.2). Lineage (NCBI taxonomy): Eukaryota > Metazoa > Arthropoda > Insecta > Orthoptera > Acrididae > Schistocerca > Schistocerca americana. Next base: position 516,623,093 of record NC_060120.1, on the reverse strand, counting down.
TGAAACACGTATCTATTTTGTACCAGCTGGATATAAATAGTTGGCACTATTAAAGTTCATACCCTCGTATTTTGCTTCGAAGGTAGTAGAATTCTTTCAATTCGTAGTCCCCAATTTTAATGTTAAATTTATGGCTAGTCCCATTTCAGCTACTCCCCTTTATGTTCGTCTTATTGTGATTGATAGGCAGGTCATGTGAAAATAAGAAAAACTGTTTTGAAGAAATAGATCGAATGTGCTTGTAGTTTGACTTCTGGGAAAGCAAGATCGTCAGTTAGAGAACTGCCGGAATATACAGCCAGAGATCAGTATTTGCGTTTAGTACCTGAAGGTGTCATGCTTATCAGTGTTAGCATCAACTGCCTTGGAAGCAGAACTCTCTCATGCGTGGGACTTTTCCTTAGTTGTAAAATAAATAAGATTGATCCAAAGTCTCAGGTCAATATGGAGGAGGAGATAGAGGGTAGACTACCTATTGTGGATAAGATTTGCATCTTGGAGACCATTAGATATGATTTGATAAACCTCACGGCTGGGCTACCACGGTCGTATTATTAAATACGACAAGAATTTAAACCGGGAGACGGAGTGTCACATATGGAAGGGTACATACATTCCGATGTTGAAAAAGTTGTGTACCAGACATCCATTGAGGGACGATAGCAACTGCAAGCCACAAAAACCGAGCGCTCGAGTTTTGAAATTGTGTCTCGCCACGTCGCGTCCGCAGGGAAACGCGGGAACGTGATTTTAGTTAGTAGCGGGCTAGGGTGTATACTGGAGTCCCACAGGAGCTAGAGACACTCTTCAAAATGTGCTCCGCAGATGGTGACGACTATGGTGGCCCGTGAGAAGCACTTCCGGAATGTTGTGCTGTTGCCGAGGCCTAGGCAGAGGGATCGCGTGAGTACGATGAGCGCCACGCCGCCCTGCCGGCCTTGGATGGCGGTCCGCCGTGGTTCACATTCCAGGCCACGCCTAGGCATCGCCTTCGCCACCGCCACCGCCTCGTCCGCTGGCTGCACCGCGATGTGAAGCTCTCTCCAGACAAGCCGCTTATTGTTTATATGCGCTGCAACAAGTGCACCGTCATCCTGATTAACGAAGCTATCTGGTTTTGCCTATGTTAGGCCGAATAGTGTGCTACGCAGGCGGATGTAACAACACGTGAAACGCCATTACAATTAGTTCCGATACGTAAAGGAGTGTTTCCATCCAGGCATTCACATCCACAAGGGAAACCTGCGCTTGTAGTACGGAGCGAGACGGCGCTGTTGTTGAGGTACGCAACTCGGATTATGTATGGGGGGAGGGGGGGAGGTGGGGGGTTCAGTTTTCCTTGGAATTCTTCAACCATTTAACGACACAGTAGTTTCTTTCAGTATTTCTGTACCTAGATAAAGGGTTAGACGGACTCCCAAACCCACTTCACATGGCGATCCCCACCTCGTCATTATGTCACAGAGGCCTTTGTAGGGTGTGTACAGGTTCTATGTAAATAGGTAGATAAAGTTCTATGTTCTGCCTCTAGAAAGGGAATTAGCACTCGACCGGCCCACGTGTCATTCTCTGCCATTAGCTTTACTGCGTGTCGTATCAGAGTGATGTGGTTAGCACACCAATCTCCCTCTCGTTGCCTGATTTTTTGACCTTGTCTTCTGTACAGCAATGCCGCGAGTGTCGCCTCGATTCTAGCTGGAATTTCTCCAGTATTTTATTTCATTGTCGGTGTTCATCAGGGCTTTGTCACCACAGCTATCCATCCCCTGCTTCGACACATGTAGGCACTACTTCCCTGGGCGTTTCATTACGCTGATGATGTTACCGTAGGTCGAGAAACACGAATTCCAACGTGAGGTACAAACCTGGACTGACAGACTGGATGAGAATGGCCTACATCTCAATACCCAGAACACTGAGTACCTGGCATGTGTCCCCAAATTGACAGCACTATCAAGATCTATGATCAGGACCTGATGGAGACAATGCATTTAAAATAGCTAGGATCTTCTGTATCCTCAAACTGTATCCTGATATCCGGGCGAGGTCAAACGCAGCAAGAGGAAACACATCACTGAAATCGTTCGTTATAAAAAAATAGATGTATCAACATTGAAAGCCAATAGTTTAGAAGAGCGTGGTACGTATGAAAACCGCTAAAGGAGCAGGATGTCGTCCCGTGTTGAAAGATGCGTCGACGGACTGCCGGATTGACTCGATATGACTACATAACAATTGAGGATGTCCGGCGAAGTTTTGGCGTCGCTCCAGTCGTGTATGCTGCAGAAATGGATCTCCTATTTCATCCAGGTGGCTTACGACCGCGTGGAAGCCTATCAAAGCTGTGGATCGACAACATCAGACCCAATATGCACAACTTCGTTTTAAAATCTAAAGATCAGAGGAAAATAGAGGAGCTACAGCGAAACAACGACCCTGTATGTGCGCGATGTTTTCTAAATAAGAGGGAGAGAGGGAGGGGAGGTGGGGGGGAGAATGAAAGACAAACAGAGAGAGATTTCTACACCGTCCAGTCACATTAATGTGAGCACTTGTCAAAATAATCACCTTTTGCAGCTCGGACTGCTACGACATGTACAAGAAGAGAGTTACTGAGCTTCTGGAAGTTACCGACAGGTATGTGCAGCCATGCTGACTCCAGTGCCGTGGCTATCTGTGGTAGGTTTCTTGGCTGAGGAACCACGACGCACACAGTCAGATCGAGGTGGCCCCACACACTCTCGATTGGGTTCAAATCCGGGGAGTACGGTGGCCTGGGGAGTACGGTAAACTGACTCTGGTGTTCTTCGAACCACGCACGTACACTGCGAACTGTGTAGCATACTGCATTGTCCTACTGGTAGGTTCCATCTCTCACAGGAAAAACAAACTGGATAAATGGGTTGACATGATCCCCGAGGACGATGCGTATTTGCTCATCCACTACTGTGCCTTCCACAATGACAAGATCACTTAGGGAATGCCCTCCGGCCAGCACGCTTCCATAGACGGTTGCAGGGAGTCTGCTGTCAGACATTTCAAGTTGGAGTATAAAATGTGATTCTTCTCAAAAGGCCACCTGTCGCCGCTCAGTGTACGTCCAGTCGCGATATTGGCGTGCAAGTTTCAGCCGTCGTCGCTGATGAACAGCAGTCAGTATGGGTGCATGAACCAGGCGCCTGTTGCGGACGTTGAGGAGACACTCTTTGGTAGCGCCCTGGTTCGTCTGGGCTGTTAGTTTCTGAACAGGCGCACGTCTGTTCGCCCGCACACAGGGTTCGTCCCTGTCACCTACGGCCCATGGTGCACAACAGTTGCCTCGGCGCCTGTTTTAGATAGTGCCATTTTTCCATGCACGATATGCTTTAACCATGGCGGAACGTGAACAGTTTACAAAAATACTTTGTGTACCCTCCATTGCTAGTTGCTGTCACCTGACCTCTGTGAGTTGTTATTGCACGTTGACGTTGAACATAGGTGGTGGTCACATTAATATGACTGTTGTATTAAAACACCACGTCCGGTCTCCTTCCTTAACTTCGTTGTTCAGTCCGAAAAAAAAATGGTTCAATTGGCTCTGAGCACTATGGGACTTAACATCTGAGGTCATCAGTCCCCTAGACTGAGAACTACTTACACCTAACTAACCTAAGGACATCCCACACACCCATGCCCGAGGCAGGATTCGAACCTGTGACCGTAGCAGCAGCGCGCTTCTGGACTGAAGTGCCTAGAACCACTCGTCCACAGCGGAAGGCTTGTTCAGTCTGAGGTTTTCTTTTTTCGCTCATGAGTTCCTCGTCGACTTGGTTCAAATGGCTCTAGGCACTATCGAACTTAACGTCTTAGGTCATCAGTACCCTAGGCTTAGAACTACGGTACTTAACCCTAACTAACCTAAGGACATCACACACATCCATGCCCGAGGCAGGATTCGAACCTGCGACCGTAGCAGCAACGCGGTTCCAGACGGAAGTGCCTAGAACCGCTGGGTTACTGCGGTCGGCTCGTCGGCTTGCCACAAAGTTAAAATCTGACGGCTGCTGCGATTCTAGTATTACCATTTTCAGCAGGTAACTACATTTCAACTCTAAAAACTTGTGTTTTAGTAGCTTATACCAGGGGTAGTCGTAATGATTTAAGCGTCACCTCGACAAAATAAAGTGAATATTTTATTTTTATGTTTTGTTGGTATATGTTTACATTCGTCGTATACATTAAAATCGCCGTGTCACAGAACCGTAACACGGCACTAGAGGAGCCAAAACAAAACAGCTCACCTGTCTCCACTTTATTCTCATAACATGATACTGCAATAGCCATACAGCATAACAAACAATATTCGTGAACTGCTGTAATAAGTGTAAATCAAATAGAATAATTTGATTGTTTGTAGATTTGGGGCATGAAATAACAGTGCAGAGCATATTGAAACGTAGCAATCGATAATAACAATAACCTCTAAATCACATCAGGCTGCACCAAAATGATTTCCAAAGGACTAGTAGCTGCTCACCCTAAACATTTCTTTCTTCTTTTGTCCTTCTTCATTTCGTTATCTCGACTTTTCTTTCATTTACCTGAACGACTGAATTATCTTTAATGTAAGCGTAGGCCTCTGCGGTCGTTGTCACAGTCAACAAAATTCTTCTGGGTATAATTGAAGTTAGAAGGCCGTTTCAACGGTGGCCGAAACGTCGGAGAAATTGTATACATTGACAATGCTGTCACACACCCAGAAGAATGTTATTGACCGTCAGGTAGATTTGTTTGGTATGGCTTACAACTTGAGATACGCTTCTTTCGTCCGTCCTGGGAGCTTTCGCGGGATCGTGCGACGCCCCATTCGGAGCAACGGGCAGAGCCCACAAACTCTTAGCGATTGCGAAGCAACCGAAACGAAGTACACAACTTAATGCTCCGCGGATTCACTGGGTAACGTTTACTGGCGAACGTGCATTAATTATCTGCACAACAAAACTACTGAATCACTGTCCTGTAGCAGTCGCTCCACTTCATTCCTAAATCCGACCACTAAGCTACCAAATTCCACCTCCTATATATCATACGTCGCCTCCAGTTGTCTGCTAGTAACTTCCTCCGAGAAGCTCCACAACAACGAAACACGAAACAGTTCAAAGCGAACAGGTAAAAGCTACACAGAAACACCAAACTTCGAATTTCCACGGAACAAATATTACTTATTGGTTTCAGCCAAACCTGCCAAGTCCCCCACTTTTATGAAGCAGCATATCCCAGTCTGCGTACTGAGCATGTAAAGCTCCGCGCTCTGGCCCTGTTGGGATAATCAGCACTGGCACGTCAGCCTCTGCCAGTGACTTCATTAAATGCGGAATAGAGGAGAATGGGGTAATCAAATAGCTCTTCCAACACATGTCAGCTTTCTTGACCTTGGAGCCGCTTATTTCCACTCCCAGTTGGCACACGAGGCTGAGTGCACCCTGTTCCCTCAACAAGGTAGAATCCCTGGCAGTACCTGAATCGAACACAGGTCGCCAGCGTAGTATTCAGACGTGCTGAACACCGAGCTCCTATACCCCCTCAGAAAACGTGAAGGATCACTAAATCCCGACTTCCAAAGTGATAACAACTTCAAAAGACAAACTTCAACCCCAGGAACCACATGACATGCCACGTACACTTCCAAGAGGACGGCCGGCAGACACATCGATATTGCGAGCTCCAAACTCCTTTAGCAAATCGTTTAACATTTAGCTGTTTCACCCAGTCAGCCTAAGGAACAGAAGTTGGGCTTTTCCATTGCCCATTTCCTGCCCCCTTAATTGCATTTCTCCGTAAAGTGCTGTTTCTTGCCAGCACTTTCAGAATTTTCTTTCCGTCTTTTTCTGTACAACAACTGGAATTAAAGAAAATCTGAAGCCTTTAAGCCAGCCTCGTAAGCCTTAATCAAACCATTTTGAGAGTGTTTTGGGAAGGCCAGCCCATCTTGTCCAGGCAGAACAAAAGCCACCACCTCCCCCGACACCAGACACCGGCTTTATTTAGCGAACAATATCAGTACACAGGCGTGCCAAGGATATAATATGTTATATAGTTACTTAATTTCTCTATTTTCGTCATAGTGTGACGGTGAATGAAGTTATCGCCTTAAGGGAAAGACTAAGGTCTGAGCAGCATACAGAAAAAATTATGGCCTGCCGCCATGTGCTGAGTGACTTGTTGTTCCTAGCGGCTGGCGACGAATGACTTGCAGCGACAAGGCGCATCGCTAGTTGCTGCAAAAACAGCACGGTGTCGTGGCTGTTATACGGGAGCACACACACACACACACACACACACACACACACACACACACACACACACTCGGCAGAGCTGGCCGCTGACGCGGGGACGTGCCTGCACCGTTAGAGGCGGCTGCCGTCCCACGCCTATCCGGGCGATCATACCTCGCTTTACTTCACAACTGGAATAACGGGAGCAGAGCCAGGCGCCACGCAGCGGCCGCGCTCTGCTCGAGGTCTTCTCTGAATTGATGAGCCGGCCTACAGGTCGCCCTTAAAAAACGCAGTCTGTGCCAGCAGCTCGCTGCAGTCAGCGCGCAGGCATGCCTGCGTGGCGCAGAAGGTCGCTGGCGCGAGGCGTGTGGTGCGCTCCGGTTCCCTGTGTGACTAACGACGCGCGGACGCGTCTGCTACACTAGTCCAGGCCAAGAACATTTACGCTAATGGCTCGGTGGCTATGCTAGTCTGCCACACAGTATGATAACATCTGTGGTTATGGAGAAAAGTTAATGACGCATGTTTTTGTTGTTGTTGCTGGTGCTGCAGTCAGCATTTGAAGCAGCTCAGTTCCACAACAAAACACAGTTCTGGTTTGCAAACGTTTAAGAACGAAGTGGCTCAATGAGATTCTGCATGGCCAAAACGACGCTCAGCACACTCAGGAGAGCTTTTCGGATTCCTAAAGTAATAGAATAAGAGAGAATGGGACTGTACTGTTTCCTCTGGTGCAGATAAAATCCAAAAATCTGTTCACATAAATTATGTTAGGAATTTGCAATTTTCTGTATACATTAGGAACAAGGGGGTTCTACCGAGATGCCACACGAAGGTTGCGAGTGTCAGCACGCCTAATTCCAGAGAGCATTAACAAATAAATTTGTTTAAAGAAACATTGAGTTGCAATAGGCCTTCGTACACGAGGCTCAGACTCGCCCTCATTCCTTTCGCTAGCCCTGTCGATAAACGATAACAATATATGCTGGGGAAAACGCTGTTAATAATAGTAATAGTAATCCAAAAAAAATAGTTCAAATGGCTCTAAGCACATGGGACGTAACATCTGAGGTCATCAGTCCCCTAGAACTTAGAGCTACTTAAAACCTAACTAACCTAAGGACATCACACACATCCATGCCCGAGGCAGGATTCGAACCTGCGACCGTAGCGGTCGCGCAGTTCCAGATTGAAGCGCCTAGAATCGCTAGGCCACACCGGCCGGCAGTAGTAACCCAGATAAAAGGTATAATCTTGTGTAATGAGATCATTCATGATATGGTACATAGTGGCTCGGAAGTTACTGAAGATACGGTTTCCTGTATCTTCGTCACCCGAATGTGTTACAAATGATGTCATGACCACCATCACTTTTTTCTGGGGAGGGGTCACCGCTACATAAGTGGAAGATCGCTCTGTCTAGAACTTTATACACAGAATACCCCGTATCCTATGTCTTACCTTGTTTGAAGTTATGGCATAAAGTACGGCATATAAAAAAGCCTTTTTATCTTGAATTGCATGCGAGATATTTAGGGTTTTATGTACACACATACTTGCTGTTACTTTCTGCCTATTTGGATACGTTTCCGCGAAGATGTATCGGGCATGGTGGTTCGATCATTTGGCCTCCGCGTTCATCAGATATAGCACCTTTAGATTTCTTTCTCTGGGACTGTGTCAAGGAACAGGTTTTCCAAACACCATTGAACGACATCGCAGAATTACGGCGCATAATAACTGACGTCTTAACATCCATCATTCCCCAACAAGTGTTGATGAACACTTGGGTGGAAGCGCGGTATGGATTAGACATCCTTCGTGCAACGAAAAGAGCACACGACGAAATTTATTAATGTGTGTGTGTGTGTGTGTGTGTGTTCGTAACGATCCATATCTTGCTTAAAGTCACTTCAGTCACCTGGCTTACTCCCGAGGAAACGGGAGGTGGGCTGCAATGTACTTGACTGTATCCAGCAACATAAAAGCTGTTATGAGACATATAAATAATAATAACAACAGATCTTTTAAGTTATGTACAGTGCACCATAAGTTTGAGAAATTTTATTGGAATCCTGATAACATCTAAAAATAGTGTTGATAAACTCATGTAAGTGACACTCCAACACGTTACGCAATTCTATAATGATACGATTTCTCTTTCGAAAGTACGCAATTAATTCACAGTCTAGTATTGGTCCATGTGTTGAAGTTTAGAAGAAATATTCGCTAATGGTGTAGCAAGGCTTTGCTTTAGCTACTTTAAAAAAAAAAAAAAATAGTCGCAACAACCAGAGACGTATTGGACATTCGAAGGTGGCACACAGACCCTATACTCCCTAGGCGGATCACCCAGAGTGAGTACGACAGAGTCTCGTCTCACTGCAGGGCGCTCATAGTTGCGCTCTTTGAAAAGCGTAACACGCGGCGGTGGCCACCCACGCACTCCGCTGCGCAACGCTATTCAGCGAGCAACCACTTGCCAAACATTGGCTTCTGCGTACCACGGACCGCTCCGCCGTTATTTAGAACGCTCTCGTCGTAGCGAGCAAATAGGAACACGGGCGTCTGGAACAGGTTATAGCAGCTCGTCCTTCGCCGAGAGGAAACTGGTTCACTCTTTACTTGGCGAGAGCAAAAATGTGAATTGGTGGTGGTGTGGAGGGAGTGAGGGGCGGGGAAGGGGGGCGGGGGCATGCCCTGGCGGCATCCCTGCCCTTTCGCGCCGACGCGACGCCGTAAATTTGTTACTCGCTATCGGCGCATACGTGAGAGACGCAGTAAATTCCCGTGATGCGGCAAACAAATCAATACGGCTATAGCGCCGCCCTCGTATACTAAATGATGGCACAGATGGGCGATGCTCTCAGATGGACTCCAACGAGGACCTTCGAGGTGTATATGGAAAAAACGTCACAGCGTTCTTCGGGAGTAGCCGGTGATTCATGTTCCTGCTCTTTCAGGATGAAATGTCAAGTGCTCTACATCCGTCATTTGCGGTGCGTCATCACTAAAGGCTGTTTCAAGGGAATTCGCGAGCCTCGGTTATGTTGCCAACAGGTAGTCAAGTTGGTTAATTACTGAAACTTCTTTTGATACCTCTGGGATGAGTGTAGGAGGTTTGCGATGTAGCTTAGCTACTAATCGTTATGGTCACCGATACCCTTCAAACTGAAATAATTTGGAGAAACAAGGGACTGAGATTGAAATTATGTTTTTCCTCGAAAAGAGGGTTAAAGAACAGTTCTGTATCTAATTTAACACAAAATTACAGCAAATTAGGTGTAGATCTGTATCGAATAATGGTAACATGCTCACAAGATGTGGATAAAATTAAAAACATATTCCAACCCCAGATCGAGTCTTTTCCATTACTAGGAGTAGACTAGAGTGAGATAACTGATTGCACTTATGGTTTATATTTTTCAGGCAGGTACATGTTTCTTCATTGGAAAGTTGAGCAGTTCGGGCAAGTAATAATCCTGTTAATACTTAGCAATTAAGACAGAAAGCATATTAAGGTAAATTCTCTTAACGCCATTTTCCAAAACCAGTTCAAAATGACAACTCAGATTGTATGCATTTCACGTTATGTGAAACTATGCCTCGTCAGCCGTAAGAAGTGTAACCAACCGACTTAACAAGGAGGCGGATCATCAGATTCAATCCGTGTTTTATCCTTGCTTGAAACAATAATGTCAGTTGAAGGATAGGAACTGAAACTAACAAGACATAAGCTTGTGCACAGAAAAAAAAAACTGATGGCGCATTTTCTTGGGCAACTGCAAACACAGGAGCTCTTTCTCAATAGCGTTCCCATTTTTACACTTCAGGCTCAGCGCACTGTTGTAGTTGTTGTAATAAATTTCTAGGGGAAGTAATATGCAACGAACCAGGGTAATATTTTTTTGCTCTTCGAAATTATATCATGATCTGAATTATTTTCAACTCGGTTTGATTACATTCCAGATACCTCAAAGCTCTTATAGAGCGATAGTACGACGGAGTGATCAGCGTGTCTGAATAACACGTCTTGCACATTAGCGTTAGACTTACAGCAACTTTCAGTGATGTGACGATTGCAAAGTATTCCAGTCAGCACACGGTGTCCGCTTCTCTATAAGTTGCCGTTCTATAGGAAGACGGTATCAAGGAGATTTTTAGTATTTGTGAGGATATTCCATGAAATATAACTTATTGGAGTTACTCCACTTTCAGAAAATGGCATGCATGATATATATTTTGTCAGAGCTTTGGACATTTATTAAACATCAAGAACTTATAAATTGGGCAGCAAATGCCAGAAGTCACCACAGCTTTTTTCAGAGAGCATTGGAACTGTGCTTACTTTTTATTTTCCTTTACTTTCTCGCTGTGCTCTTTCAATAGTATATGGAAACTGCCAGAGTTTGCCTTTCTGGTTACGTCACTTTCGGGCACTACTTCCTGTGTGCCGATAGTTGGTAACAGGTTAAAACTACGTGTCAGATCTGGACTCGAATCGAGGCAACTGTCCCTAGCGCAAATTTCTGTCCCATTTGAGCAACTTCGGTAGGCCCCAACGTACCGTGTACGGGTAGCATGCAAGACATGTATTTTCGCTCAGAAAGGCCACGTGGCTCTGAATACAAGTCTAAAATGTACTTACCTCAGGTCTTGATGGTTCGGGCGCCGACCCTGGAAATCCACACCTATAAAGATACATAGGGCTAAAAATAATGACACTCATGAAAATGAGCTAAACGAGGTGAAGGAAGTGCAGCGAAGAAAGATCTAAAGCAAGTTCCCTACAACTCGGACATTTATGTTTAAAGTAAATCTGTCCAATACTCTGCATAATAGTGGCGTAATACTTCAGTTTATACTAATAGACTAATTTGTTAATAAAAAAATCAATTTACTGCAAAGAATACGAGTTCCATCGCCCTAGCCTATCTCTAGCAGTCTACATCACTACGCTGCAGGTCTCACTTAAGTTCCTGGCAGAAGGTTCATTGAACTATGCAAGTATAAAACATTAACCTAAGAAATGGAAATAAGTCGTGGAAAGATTGCTGGCTCTTCCATAAGCATAGCCGGCTAAAATCCACCTGAGCCTCGCCGAAGAGTGCACGCTCAACGAGCGTATTGTACCATGAACTTTCCCTTCACGGTGCAGTGATTTTGTTTTGTCGCAGTCCGCCACTAATTTCTCTCCTGCGCCAACCTTTTCATACCAGAGCAGTACTTTCAACCTACGTCCTCAGTTATTTGCTTGATGTATTTCAATCTCTGTCTTCCTTTACAGCTTCTACCCTCTCTCTAGCACCATGTAAGTTATTCCTTGATGACCTATGAGATGTCCCATCTTCCTGACCCTTCTTCTTGTCTCCTGTGCAGAGTAGAGTTGTGAAACTACCATAGCGTACATCAGACTATCACAAGTGAGCGTTGACTATGCTACTTTTCCTAGTAGCTTTGGTCAGTTAAGGTCGTACACACTTTACCTGTACGTTAGATGTGTTGCTTACTTATCGAGATTACCTCATAACGATCAGTGTCTTACGAGATTCCTCGAAAAATGGGAAGCGGTAAACATTCTAGAAACTGAGTGAGGATATATAAAGGACGGCTATATTCTCTTGTTCGCTACTTAAAACAAACAGCGTTTAAAGCAAAACAGAACTTGTCAATGTTTATGTCATGTTTTATTTTAGAGCTGTTCATTTGTGAGGAGAAATTGATTTGTAACGTGAAACAGAGGCATATTATAATAAAAATAAAGGAAACAATAAAGATCATATAGCCCTAGAAAACTCAGTTTCTTCGATAAAAAGGTAAATTTAAAAAGAACGCAAAACAAAAATATATCAAGCATCGCTTTAGTGCTGCGTCGAACGTACATAAAACATGTTTCTGTTATTCATAAACAACTTTCGCATTTGTCAATAATAACAGGAAACTCTTGCCTTTATCATGATGAAGGGCGTTCTGCTGAATACAAAACATCAACAATAATGATGCACATACTTTTTATGTTTGTGCATGTAAACTGTACTTACATCAAAAGTAATTGCTTTGGTTACATAAAAGCGCAGAAGTTAGACGATCAACTAATTCTTATTACGTACAAAATGCAATTTATATTTTGTAAAGATATAAAATACACAATGGGCTAACACAGAATGATGTGCGGTTCTAATTGGGTGCAAAACAAACAACGAAACAAACAAAAAACAAGGAGGAATCGTCCGTTCCCAGTTTCTCTTTTAAATATTCATTTATGTTTCTTTCCTTACCAATACCTACCACTTCTACGTCATTTATGTAGTGTACCAAAACTATCGAATAGTAGTTTTCATAGCGCGCTACTCTAGTGCAGAGATGTATACCAGATATATGGCCAGCCATCATCCCGAAAAACCCCACTTCATGCTACCGAGTCGTGGTTCTGTGGCCAAGCTATGCAACGCTTTAGAAAAACAGAAATGTCCCCAAGCACGGCAACATGGACCGCCAAGTAGGGACGCTGGCAAAATCCTATATGCCACTTCAGTACGTAGTGCTAATTTCAAAGGAGCATCGGTTGTTGGTTATCATTTATGTGCAATTATAAAGTGCGATAAAAAAGTTTCCGCTCGAAGGTCGTACAGAGAAGAATCGGTATCAGTTGAGGCAGTCACCCACCAAAGTGTGAGGTTGGAGGTACCATGTTTAGTAAAACATGGTATCCTGCTGCGTGAAGAAGTCCGTAATTGCCTGCAGCCCATCCTCGTCCAACAGGAATCGTCGACCCTTCAGGGTCTCTATAAAAGACCGATGGTGTGATAATCACATGGGGAGGGATCAGGACTAAAGGGTGGGTGTTCGACTGTCTCCTACTCGAGATGGCGTAGTGGATGACGCTGGCCTCCCAAATAAACTGACGTCTTCTGTAGAATCGCGAATAGCACGTAACGTGACGCAACATTCCACAAGGGCGTTTTTCGACAGAAATGCTGCCCCATACATATTCTCCATTCTCCAGTGGCACCCAGTAAAATGATAACAGCACGTTGGTCATGTGTGGACGCGTTTGTGATAACGTCGCCACAGTTCACGTGTTCGCACATACCGCATCCATGTCGTAAAGAAAGTAATGCCATAATAAACTCTTGTCTACATGTCCGTGTTGATATACCAACACTGGAGTCGTGCTACGTTCCCTCAAGCGGGAATTCTTTGATCGCTCCTTCTAGAGTGTTCTGGAGCACCGTTAGAGGTTGTCGTTCAGATGGATGTGTGTGTCAATCTTCAAGGAATGTCGAAACATTGAGGACAGTGCTATGCCCACAGTACGTTAGCGTATTGTAACTAGACGCCCATACTAATGTCCACACGTATCTCGCCGCCAACTGCACTCATCTGATCAAATTCCTCACTGAGGAACGCTACATGAAAGCCTTCGGGCTGCTGGCCCTGGAGGTACGGGCGTTTTATGGAGACACCAGCCGCCCACGGAGCACCAGGCGCGGCCCGGAGCGCGCACGCGAGAGCCGGCAGATGGCAGGGCGGTCTCCCGCGTTTTACGACGCCATCAAACACTATCGGCGCGGCGCGGGGCGGCAGAGCAGATCTGGCGCTCGCTCATTCAGCACGGCCGGCTGCGGCACGCCACGGCGGCGTCACGCGCGCACTACATCGGCCGGCGCCCCGTATATCACGGCCGGTAACGAGTGCTGCCCATTGTAAAGCCATTAGCCCGTGGCTCGTGGCGCGCGTCCCCCCAGCGCACGCTCGCCCTGTAAACCAGGGCGCCGCGTGCGGGCCGGAGGCCGGGTCGTGGCGCGCCGGCGGTCGCGGACGGCCACGGAGATCTTGTAGTCCCGCAGCGAACGCTGCCGTAAAGCCGTGTCTCACAACCCGTCCTCCGTGGTTTGTTTTCCTCTCCACCACTGTCCGTCCTACTTCAGCCACGATTCCACCACGTAAAAAGTTCAACCACATACGCAACCGATGGCGGAGGATACTTGTGGTATCGCCACCTGTTTCCAGCTTCCCTGTCCCATTCACGGTTAGCGTGTGGGATGAAAGATTATTGATAAGCCTCCGTACAGCTCTAATGTTTCCCTTTTCGTGATCACTTCGTGAGACGTGTGTTGAAGGAAGTATCATGTTGCCCGACACCTCCCAGAATTCCAAGACTAATTCTCTTCGTGATTCGCAACACGTGTAGCGTCTCCCACTAAAGGATCCTTTGACGAAACGCATCGGTCTTCGTTGAATCATCTGTCTCGTCTACTAATTCAACCCGGTACGGTCCCGAACTGATTAGCAGCACCCACGAAACGGTCCAACAAGTGCTCTGGAACCTACTTCTGCATGTAGGCTGTATGCAAAACAGCAAAGTGACTTGCTTCCAACATATGATCAGATACCATCAACGCTGCCTCGATAATATAGTAGTTATCCTTCAACAAAATCGTATATTAGATTTAAGTATACACTGAGGTGACAAAAATCATGGGATGCCTGCAAATATGTTGTCGGACCTCCTTTAGCCTGCCGTAGTGCAGTACCTCGACGTGGCATGGACTCAACAAGTAGTCGGAAGACCCCCTGCAGATATGTTAAGCCATTCTGCGTCTACAGCCGTTATAATTGCGACACTGAAGGATTTTGTGCACGAACTGACCTCTCGATCATGTCCCATAAATGTTCGATGGTATATATGTCGGGCAATCTGGGTACCCAAACCATTCGTTCGAACTGTCTAGAACAAAAACAACTCCCGCCAGTAACAGGGTGCATTGTCATTTATAAAAATTCCATCCTTGTTTGTGCATATGGTTTCCAGGACAGGCTGTAAATGATCTCCAAGTAGCCGAAGGTTCAGAGGATCCAGTCTATTCCATGTAAACACAGCCCACACCGTTATGGAGCCACCACTAGCTTGCACAGTGCCTTTTTGACAACAAGGGTCTGCGCTACACTCGAACCTACCATCAGCTTTTACCAACTGAAGTCAGGACTCGTGTCGGATCAGGGCACGGTTTTCCCGTAGTTTAGACTCCAACCGATATGGAACGAGCCCAGGAGAGGTGCTGCGGGTGATGTAATGATGTTAGCGAATGCAGTCGAATCAGTCGTCTACTGCAGTAGCCCACAAACGCCAAATTTCGTCGCATTTCCCTAACGGTTGCGTTCGTCGTACATCCCACACAGATTTCTACGGTTATTTCACGCATTGTTGCTTTTGTGTTAGTACTGACAATCCACGCTAACGCCGCTGCTCTTGGTCATTATGTCAAGGCCGTCAGCCACTGCGTTGTCGCAGATGAGAGGTAATGCCTGAAATGTGATATTCTCGGCACACTCTCGGTGCTGTGGATCTCAGAATATTGAATTTCCCTAACGATTTCAGAAATGGAATGTCCCATTGTTTAACTCCAGCTACCAATCCGCATTCTGAATCTCTTAATTCCAGTTGTGGGCCGTGTTCATGTCGAACACTTTTTCACATAAATCACCTGAACAAATGACAGATCTGCCAATGCACTGCCCTTTTACACCTTACGTACGCGAACTACCGCCATCTGTATTAGTGCTATCGCTATGCCATGGCTTTCGTCACCTCGGAGTAATTATGAAGTTTTAAGTATAAATATTACTTTACTCTGCAAAATACTAGGAAATTAAAAGGAAAGACAAAACAGGAACTGCGTGTTCGTCCCTCGCTGAGCGAGTTCTAAAATTAAATGAAACTGCGTCTGTGGACTCAAGAATGGATTTTGTGCCTTTGCGTGAGGATGTCCTTTCCTAACAGCACACGCTGTTAGACTCCGCTGTCAATTTGCCAGCGCAATTATTTTTGTAGTTACCGTCACGAAAATTAATTTCATGACTGAGCAGTTCATGGTAGAAGCGGAACGGTTGTAATCAGAGGCTTATTTAAATATTTCAGCGTATAGAAAAATGCAGTTTCTAAGAGACGTATGAATATCAGTTTCTGTTTTTTCGTAAATTCTGCTAACGTTAATGAACTTTCCTTCATGACCCACATATTCTGAACTACGAGAAATTCTCAGCATGGAAAGGAGGAGACTCTGTACTGTAAGCTAGAACAGTCTATAGACTTCAAACTTTCGAGCCAACGTCCAGAGGCTACAAAATACTTCCACACATGTTTTGTGAATGATTGTTTTACCACTCTTTGGAAATCTCCAACTCCACCAATATTTCAATATCAATTTCAGAGTTACTCACAGATTTCGTACCCATACGCCTGAAACTTGCTTCATATCATCTGTCATTACAGCAGTTGATGGGCAAATAGAAAGTGGCGTGTGGTCAAAGGTTTTTCCAACTTTTCAATTAGTCACCAATACAAATGCTGCTGACCACTTGGAAGTCTCGTTAATAGCACCTAATACAACGCTAATAATGTAGTAACTCGTCACCAAAAAGTGATTGCCTCTCAGTTTTAAACAAACGATTACATCGATACTAAACGAACATTAGTTGGCTTATCACATTAATATGTTGTCTCAACTTTTGTTTTTAATCCATCCATTGCACATGTAGATGATAACATGCGCAAATAATGTATCTTCTGTTAATTTATTATCAGCTAGCGTGTACACACTTACGTTAGTGAAACACTTCAAAACCACACTCATGTCCGACCAACTGCAACCAATGACCTCCACTTTACATGGCCGTGACAACACTACCCAGTGACAGCGGTGTCCACGGGCAGTGTAGTTACAAAAAATAGATTTGCATTCGGAACAACTGATTAACGCTGCTGCTTTCAGATTTCTTACGCATTTCCCGCATCGCTTCAAATCATTGCCGGCCTATTTTTATGCAAAAATGCAATGGCTCATCTCCTCCTCATACTCTTGCACCTAAACCACTAGTCGGTCTCTTAATGATCTCGTTGGTGAAGGCATGGGAAAATCCTTCCTTCCTACTACTTTATGTGTTGTCGTCTACAAGTGTCAATAGATTTTACACGTTTTACAGTAAACTGATCACCTATCCAGAAGCGAAAACCACTTCGAATTCCTCTGCAATGAACCTTGGATCGTTATTTGGTTTGTGTAGCGGGCTTAGTTAGTAGGTTTTGATATCGGTGCGTGACACGAGTAGCGCTTAAAGCATACAGGCGTGTATTTCCTTGTCGCTTTTATATAACAGATAAATGGCTCAGATAAGTGTTGCATTTTTACGTCCACGATGAGTCCCGCGGGCGACTTTTATAGTAATGATTACACATTTATATAAGGCGTTCATGAAATATTGTTATGCCTTCAATATCTGATGGGTGACGCAGCTACATATAGTGTCTTTTTCTTTTGTGTTATTATCTCCCGACACACGTTCTATACATTAAAAATTTTTCTGTCATGGCTGTAGGATTCTGCGTGTTTGGAAGGACGTGTTGTTTTACGTAAAGAGCGAGATCTTAGGCTGAGGCGAAGCTATTTGTTGAGGTGCCACGTGTCTTGGATAAGTTCTTTGTAACGTGACCAGTACAGATTTCAAGTTGGCCATCTGCGACCGAAAATGGTGACTGTAATGAGAGATAACATTTAGATGGGTGACTTTAAACGAAATTGTTCTCAAGTACTTTCGGTTGCTGATCGTCTGTAAGGCAACATTTCGAAGATAAAGCCGCTTGAACTGAAAATTAGCTACACTTATAAGATAAAATGCGAATCTTGAAACATGCCTAATACACTTTTCAGGTATAAGGGGCTGTGAAATGAAAACGAGACAGTTGGAAAAAAGTAAGTAAACTGTTTATTATTTCAAAAGTAATCCCCACTGTGAGATAATACGGTCAATACCTTCAACGAAAAATATTTGCGATTGCTTATGGAACCAAGATTGTTCCCATTCGTGCTCGTCTATGTCCGAAGCAAATTGAAGGCAACCAATGTCTTTTTTCAAGGCTCCAAAAATATGGAAATCGCATTGGGAGGGAGTGGTACTGTATGGAGGATGTGTAAGGCAGTCCCAGCGAAACTTCTGCAGCCTACTCGAAACAACCTCGGCAACAAGTTCTTGGAGATCCGAAGACAGACATCCGCGGTCGTCGATTTGTTTCGGACGAAGAGGCGCACGCCTGGGTACAATCAAGCTGCTGTAGGCAACCCTAAACATCTTTCCATGCATCTCAAAGTGGGATAAATGTATTACCAATAATGGCGTTTGCTTTTGATATAATAAACAACTGACTTACTTTTGTTCCATGGACCTGGTTTTCATTTCACTGCCCCTTATAGGTATATTCGCACCACAGATACCATGCAACTAGCGCGATATTGCTGATCGTGTTTGTCTGTCTCTGGTAGAGTTCATAGAAATTCATGACGATATTTTTCTTTGTTGCAGGTGAGCCAGTTCAGTATAACTACAAGAAACTATTAAAAATCCTGAGGACGTAACGGTAAGCGTAGAGCACACAGACCGGCCATTAACCCACATTCAATGAATACATGTAAAATGTGGACTAATTTAGAAATACTAATTTTAGTTTTTAATTCTATCTGAATTATGTCTTCAGAAAAACTGGCGCAGTAAGAATGTGATATTTCGTCGCTGAATAAAGAAATAGAAAGATAAAAAACTGAAAATGCGTTCCTTCTACAGAAAAATTTGCTCCTGGAATGTGTTAAAAGATTTCAGACTCTTTCAAGCAATTGTATATGTTAATATGTTACATGCCTATCTCCAAGCGTAAAGCAAACTGTTCTAACATTGGCCAATTGCACATTACATTTCTTTCCAGTGTAATATGAGATCAACTGGTTGTGTAACAGTGGGAATACATGCACTACTGGGAATATTTGGGAAGTAGTTTCCACCTCTGGTATTTACCTTGCAGCTACGGAAACTTCCCGAAAATCTTGGCCAGAACAGGGGGATTGGAGCTCCTTTTAATTTGTTTCTCAAAGAATACGTCCCTGGCAAAAATCGAGGGTCTATTGGGCGTTTGCGAATCTGTTAATGTGAGTGAAGGAGTGAAGTACTTAAGGTGCTCGAAATGTGCAGTGTACATATGTGCCATGGACCTTGTGAAAGCACAGTAACCTCAAAAATATTTAATACATTCGTTTTGTTATTACTTTTAGAGAAGAATTTGTACAACCCTCCCGCAAAATTGTCAAATTATTTTCACAGAGGAAATTGCAGGTGAAATAATGTGGAGACATTTTCAAGAAACGTTGTTAGAAAATTGCTTATCAGTCCGATGACGTCCGGCCCATAGCAATGTTTCCAAGAGGAACGAGCAGCCAGACTCTTCAAAATCGAAACACGTCAGGCGATTGTTAATTCAGTATACCAGTAGAAGCAGTATGGCTTTAGAGGAAACCTGTGAGAATGATTGCTAGGCATAGGAAATAACAGATACCATGGAGAGAAATGGATCTCACTTTTGGAGCTAAATGGTTCAAAAGACGTAAATTTCAATGAATGTATTGCAGTTGGAAACGTAAGCTGCAATGCGTAAGCCGTTATCAGTTTTATCGCTCCTTTAACGTGGAACACCAATGAATGCATGCTTAATGATGTAATCCTTTGATACCCTGCAGAGAGATGGTACCCTGTAGAGTACATAACGTTTAATTGTAAATCTTTGTTGCACGTATCACTAACCGCATTACAATCAATACTAAATGGCTTACCTGGAGTGATAGCAGCCATAAGGTAACATTTATGATTTTCTTTGATTTGACACTCTAACAATCTAAACAAAATCGACTGGAAAGTGTTAACGATGTACACTTGAGCGGACGACTATGCTTGCAGTGCTGAGAAGGCGCCCCACCACGTATGCGACCCGCAATACATATCAGCTGGGCAGGCACTCTATACGTCTGACGGCAAACTTTTTCCAGTGGGATTCACCCAGCAACGTCATGAACCTCATTACTTGACCCTCTCCTATTCCATAGATTCAAGCATTTTAGTTTTAAATCTCATATGCTGTAAAATATTGGCAAATGTCGTCAGTAACACGCGTAGGTGTCCCTGGAAGACAACAATGCATACCACTTCACACATCACATAGTTTGAGGACATAAACATCAACGCGAACACGTAAATATTTGATTATCTGCCTTTCACAGTAATAAGGACGAATGACTGGGCCTCCTTAACATTTTTCAAAAGCTCTGAAGCTATTTTTTCAGATTATGAAACTGTATCAAAATTTGAACGGTTTTACTGTCTACTTTACTTTCGACTGGGTCTACAGCACAGTGCACGTCATAGTAAGACATTTTGAAAATTAAAGATCCAGACTAGCTGTAATAACTTTAACATTCTTTGCGACAGCTCTTCCAGCTCTATTTCCATTCTCAAGTAACGTCTAATTTGATTTGACGTCCATACTGCATCTACTGTCATTGTCTAATTCGTTGTGTTCACGTGACATATATTAACTATAAACGTATGGCAAACGTTTCGACACGTATTTGAGAGTTAGTTTACTATAAATAACGATTTGCTATTCATTTGACACTTCGTTCACTAGTGTGGGACTTCCATTTTCCAAATTTTAGCACTGTTCTTTAGACCTTGGAATGTTGTACACTGGGAATGTATTAGATCCACAGTTTCGAGGAATGCAGGAAATCCCCGTCGAAACATTCCGTTTTAGTTTCCTGTGCGTTCCTTGGATGGGTTAAGTCAAACGCAGAGTTTATCATTTTGAAAAGTACACGACCGATTTCCTCCCCCATCCCTCTCCAGTTTGAAAGTAATTATCAGGTCGTTGATGAGACGTTAAACACTAATCTTCCTCCCTTTTCATTCCTTTACTTATGGAAATGTCTAAAATGACTGATACCAAGAGAACATTAGAGACTAAGGAAGTTTACGTACGTTCTGCGAATGTGCTGCGCCCAGGGAGTGGGAATTCATAAAAATACTTTGCGCTCGGCACACCAGAGCAAAGATGTATTTGAAACTGCATAGAAGAGACAGAGAGCCGCTACTAGCGTACAGAGCTGATAAATAAATCTCGTGAAACAGAAATTTCATGGACTTCGTAATTCGCCATACACAGAAGCCGGAAGCCTCTGCAATTGTGAAATGTGAGACCTTTTTGGCACTTCTGTTAGACAGTTCACATCCAAGAAACTTGGGATCAATAACACATTTCAACTACTTGGAAATGTTGTTGATTGTAGTTACTTGCACATCTTTCGCTACCGCATTATCTATCTCTGTCTGTGTCGTGCATTATGCTAATGTTGCTACATATCAAGAGAGCACAATTCGGTGAGTGTCGCTGGCAATAACAGTCAGTATCAGGCAGTGGCGAAGAATTAATGCACGACAGAGCAAAGGATAAAGTTATAGATGCTGTGCTGCCAGGTGTACAGTACTAGATGTATGACGACTGATAGCAGTCAGTTTCAGGTTTCATCTTTTACGTGTTGCTGCTGATTAAGTATTTGAAGGCGATGAACTTCTAAGGTCATCAGTCTTTTTTAACCCCCGCTCCCCCCCCCCCCCCCCCTCCCAAGATGAAATATGTGTGCCTCATCTGCTTGTGTCTAAAGTTAATCCCATGTGCAAGCGTGAGAACGGTTCCTAAATGATTGGTAGCTTGTATCTGAGGCGGAACCGGCCGCTGTGGCCGAGCAGATCTAAGCGCTTCAGTCCGGAACCGCTCAATTGCTACGGTCGCAGGTTCGAATCCTGCCTCTGGCATGGATGTGTGTGATGTCCTTAGGTTAGTTAGGTTTAAGTAGTTTTAAGTCTAGGGGACAGATGACCTCAGATGTTAAGTTCCATGGTGCTTAGAGCCGTTTGAACCATCTGAGGCGGATCGTGGGTACCGGGCCGGTATTCACCCTATTGGGATGTGAGAAACAGCCCAAAATCACATCGAGGTTGGCCACCTCATTAAATGTCGTCGTTAATCAGGAAAACGGATTCCATCCGGGTCAGGATCGCCTCTCCCAAGCCCCGGAAGCGGCGCGTTGGTGCACTCGGCTATCTGGGTGGGTAGTATCGTTCAGCATTTGAAAATACTAAGGTAACATTAGGTTATTAACACTATGGTCGACGTATTGCTAGTGGAAAAGTTGTCACCGAAACACTTAAACGTCACTCGCCTCATTCTGAAGTACTCATGGATGATGTGTTAGGTATTTTCATTTTTTTTATTTCCTCGTCAGGGCTCTGCTGATATTTGCAGAAGACTTTCTAGAAATATAAAGTCTACTATAGTCCCGTGTAGGGAAACAAGAACCCTGACAGTTAATTTTACCTTGGCGAAGCTGCTTAGTGCTTCTACCACAACCAATCTCGTAATGCCGTTTTGTATACGTCTCTATAGCGACGCGTCTGTGTTGCTGCAACTGTATAGACCACTATTGTATTCAGTCGCGTAGCAACGGTGGCGCCAGCAGCCCTTTGCGCCTCGCAGTTGAAAGCGATGCAGGCTCCCAGGGCTTTAATTTCGCCGTGCGAATTGTAATCCTGTTTCTTGACCGCCATCCGCCGTACTTCAGGTGTTTGGTTTTCAAACACTTTTATGCAGTTTGAGTCAGATAACAGATATCAGAATTCCGCGCTTAGATACACGTGGACATACCTATATTTGTGCGCTCAGGTCATGTGTCCGTTATTAACGTGGGATGAAGCAGCCAATTTCATTAAAAGGTGTAAAATTTCAATTGTCTTTGTGTGCAGAATCGGCAAATGAGGTTTAATTTCAACGACGGCTATGTAAAACATATAAAACAGAGACCGACACCGTCAAAGCATTCCCTTTCTACTAGACGTTACTGTTAAATTCAATCTAACTGGACGTAGATCTACTTGTAGTAAACATTTGGGTTTTATCTTAAGTAGACAACGTACAAACTTAGAAAGTGCTACAGTCACTTTAGGAAAAATTAAGCAAATTACGAGAGCTGTTAACATCTTAATTATGTCCTCATGTTCCGTTTGCGGTTAGTTATGCAGATGAGATTAGCCATACAACATCCTTCGCACAGTGCACACGAGCTTGGCGTATACTGCTTTCTCCCTGTTCGTTATATTACGTAACTGGCGAGTAATTCAGACACACGTTTATTATACACATATAGTACGTTCAAGTTAGTGCCAGTTTACGCTGATGAGTTCGTAAACATGCAGAAGTTGCAACGTTCGTAATGTTGTGAAACGGAAAACAAGAAGCGGAACTGCTCTTTTATATCTTCGTGCGCGTCATGGTTTAACGAGCTTTAACGATGTTCTGTATTCCCTGCTCGTCAAATAAACTGATATAAGAACACGTGGCAACTACACAGAAAAATCTGTGGGCCCGGCTTTTTTTTAATCATTAGTCTTCCGATTGGTTTGACGCGGCCCGCCACGAAATCCAACGTCTTCATCTCAGAGTAGCACTTGCGACAAACGTTCATCTTTATTTGTTGTATGTATTCCAATCTCTGTCTTCCTCTACAGTTTGTGCCGTCGATAGCTCCCTTTAGTACCATGGAACTCATTCTCTGACGTCTTAATATCCTGTCATCCCGTCCCGTCCCGTTATGAGTGTTTTCCACATATCACTCTCTTCTCCGATTCTGCGTAAGATCTCATTTCTTACCTTATCACCTAATCTTCAACGTTTGTCTTTGAACCACATCTCAAATGCTTCGATTCTCTTCTGTTCCGGTTTTCCCACAGTCCATGTTTCACTACCATACAATGCTGTGCTCCAAACGTACACTATCTCTTGATTTAATATTGGCTAAGACATTCATATTTCGTGACACAAATAATTCTCCGTCTCTCTCTCTCTCTCTCTCTCTCTCTCTCTCTCACACACACACACACACACAAACACACACACACACACACACACACACACACACACACACATGAAGGCTCAAACGTTGGTCTACAACCCAAAAGAATTTTATCGACACACACTTGCTATGCACGACGCTACAGAAACGTTGACCAAGGATGAATACTTCGAATTCGCCTCTCTTGCTGGTCGAGCATATCTAAATTGCTAAATTGTATAGAACCACGTGGCGTTCAACAGATTGTTGGTTGAAATAGTACTTGCAGAAAAACACTTCCTGGCAGACTAAAAATGTGTGACGGATCAGAATTCGAACCTGAGACCACTGCCTTCCATGTCAACTGGGTACCTCATTTGCCCGCGGAAGGAGAGGGTCCCAGGTTCGATTTCCGGTGCGGGATACAATCTTAATCTGTCCGTAGATTTCAAACTGACACACTCCCCATTGCAAACTGAAAATTCATTCTGTCAAAAACCATTTAATTCAATAAAGTCGTTATGGGTTTGGATCCATGCACAATGTCTCCGTAATATGTGAGACTTTCCTTATCTGAATAACTCAGCCATGGCGCTTATCTCTTCCCACCCCAACAGATGAAATTAAAGTACTGTCAGCTCTTTCTACTAAAATTTGTTTATATATAACGTCCAAGATTGCAATTTTTTTTTTAGCATTTTCAAAGAAACACACCACGAATAGTTAGGTGCTTTATCCCATACCAAAATTTAAAACTAAGGTCGATCTTGAATGACACAGTATGTACATTTTCTTTGAACTGTTTGTAAAAGAGTTAAGAAACAAATACCTACTATACATTTTCACCGTTTGATAGAAACTGACTAATTTCGGAATTCTACTTGAAAATGGCCGAAGCTGTAATCGAGATTTTACGAATAACTAATCTTAACGGTCGAAGGCGACAATGACGTCATTTAAACAACTGATACATCTTTAGGGTTAGAGAGTAACACCAGACAGTCACATCACTTCTTAACATTGCCCCGGAAATTATCAACGGCAACTCTCAAGCCATTCAGTGTCTTGCAGGCTGTTCATTCCAACTGATATCCGGATGATTGAAGTCAGCGAGATGCCTTGTTCAAGTCTGCGACAGGATCGCTGAACTGTTGCCTCCAAAAATTCCAGGGAAATGAAAATGAAGCAGAACAGATTTCGAATTCCGGCGCCTGCTACGTCCTTGACTCGCATTTATTTTTTTGAGGTCGCACTTTTATTTTATGAAACTCATATTCTGTCAGCGTTTTGAACCTCTCGTGGGTGAGGCAGCCGTCGAGATCGCGGTAAGCCAGGAGAGAGGTTTCACTTTAAACGTTTGGTATCCGATATTTAAGTCGTTAATGACAGAACGTGCGTTTCGCAGAGTAACAGTGCGAGCTCAGATAAATAATTGCGCAACAGAGACGCAGCGAGTCCCAGGAATTGAATTATGCTACAAATAGCAGCGGGACACCAAGAATAATACCACACGCCACATGGAGTCCATGCAGCGAGTGCTAATTTTTTTTAACGTCAGTGTCGTTTTCATTTCACTGTCCATTGTATAGGTTTTGACACCCATCAGAGTACCGTTGTTGTTGCTGCAGATTGACTATGGCAACAAAAGAATTTTGGTAAAACAGGAATTCGCTAAGATCAGACATCACAACAAAGCTCGTAGCCCCAGAAGAACAAGGTTCGGTCCTTCGTCCATGTACAGAGTACACCATTATCTGGTAAGCAGTATGCCGGATTCATTAAGGGTCGTATCCAATAAATTTTGACTGTCCGAGCGGAGGCACACCTCTCAGCAGCAGAGAAACTGTAAGTTTTTGAGCACAGAACGGATGAAAACGTCCCGTATCGTAGAGCTGCTCGACAGAGAAGTCAGCCTTCGCCACCCATTACGCCACCGCTCTTGGAGGACGTCGCCCACGTGGGGACCACGGATGGTCTGGGCGCGCGCAGCGCCGTGTCGCGGTCGCAATTTCCGACAGACGTGGCGAAACCGCCGTCGCCGCGCGACACGTTCGGAACGCCGAAAGCCTGGCCGCCGCCGCCGGCGATCTGCGGTCGTCCGGAGAGAAAACGGCTGACGTTTTTGCAGAGCGCCGGGAATCGGACGGCGGCTGCTAACGCAACTGCGTGGGAAAAGCGCCGTGATCGCGTCTGCAGGGAACGCTTCGTAACGGGCCTTTAGCGGCTGCTGCGTTTGCTTCCTTTATTAAATTCCTCACTACACCTGCCACAGTCTTCGACTGTCGTAATTCACGGGGTGTGGAACAACGAGTTGTTCCCACCAGAGGACGTATTTAACTTACTGTCTTCTCTAATGTAAGTGTTGCGACTCATAAAATACAGGGTGTATCAAGAAGAGTCATCCCACTAAAAAAAAAAAAATCATAACCATTAAGTTATTTGAGATAACTGAGTGAACAACGTACCGTTGGAAAGAGCAAACTGTCGAGTTTTTCATGGTTCCCGCTAGGTAGCGACAGTGTGCGCCCACATTAGTTCCAGTAAAAATGGTGTCGGAACAATAGAAAGCGTTTTGTGTTCTACATTTTGCGCATTGCGGGTCAGTAATAACTGTTCACTGTGACTCTCCATCTATGTATGGTGTGGATCCTCCTACAGCACAGAACATTACACGATGGCATGAACAATTCCGAGAAACAGGTTATTTGTGTAAAAACAAATGGCCGGGTCATCCTTGAATGTCTGACACAGACGCCGAACGCATCCACCATAGTTTCACAAAGAGTCCGCGGAAGTCCCTTCGCCGTACAGCTCGAAAGCTCGACATTCCCCCGAAGTCTGTCTGGCGTGTGTTGCGTCGACTTTTACACACGAAACCATACCAAATTCTGCTATTGCAAGCTCTTCGTCGAGGTGACAAACAATCACGTGTGAAGTTCTGTAATTTCGTTCTTGGCAAGGTGGAGGATGGCAGTTTTCTTACACGCTTAATATTTAGTGACGAAGCAACATTCCATTTAAATGGAAAGGAGAAACGTCACAATGTGAGAATATGGGTACGCAACAACCACACGAAGTTGAGCAACGTGAGAGGGACTTTCCAAAATATAATGTGTTTTGTGCAGTTTCACGTGAAAAGGTGTATGGTCCATTTTTCTATGCCGAGAGAATTGTTACAGGGAGCACATATCTCAATACACTAGCGAACTTTCTTTTCCCACTGTTGGAAACTGGTTCGAACCACTTTATTTACTAGCATGATGGGGCACCGCCACACTGGCATCAGGAAGTGTGGGAATTTTCTAATCAAAGGATTACTGAACGATGGATCAGTCACACTCTACCAAATGATTCAACTTTACATTAATGGCCTCCAAAGTCACCGGACCTGACTGTACTTGATTATTACTTGTGGGGGTTTATAGAAGACTCTGTTTATGTGCCTCCGTTACCACCAACAATGAATGAACTGAAACACCGCACAATAACAGCTGTGGATGCTGTAACTCAAGACACGCTCGCTGCAGTGTGGAAACAATTTTAGTAGCGGATTGACATATGCCGTGCATCTCAAGGGGGGCATATTGAACACTTATGAAACGGCATGAAAAATACTTTTTGAGTTTCCAGTTCATCAGAAAACAAAATTCATTGTATATATTTACAGGTTTCAGAAATTCAGACGTGCCAAATCGTTTGATACTTTTTGATACACTCTGTATTTATATGTCTTGAAGGCTGCACACGATTGGTGAGAGTTTCGGTAGCTCGATTTCAAATTCGGAGCAAAGAACGAAGTTGTATGCCAAAGGAAATTTTCTTAAATGTCTTTTAATCTGACTGAATATAGAAATGCTTATTAGACTTCAGTATGTTTTGGGGACACATGGAAATCCTACAGTTAAATAGCCTTTCGCAGTACTAGCATTGACTGGTGTTGTGCTCCAGTGGATGTACAGGGGGCAGTGAAATGAAAAGGAGACAGGTGGAAAACATGAGCAAACTGGTCATTATTTCAAGAGTAATCGCCATGACTGTTGATACGTTTACCCCTCTGTGAGACAAGGTCAGTGCCTTCATGGGAAAATAATTGCGGTTGTCTACGTATACACGGTTGTTCCCAAGCGCGCGCCTTCTCGCCAGAAAAAGGTCGACGGCCATGAATGTCTTCCTTCAAGGCATCAAAAATATGGACATCGCATGGGGAGAGATTGGGACTGTATGGAGGATATATACGAGCTTCCCAGCGAAACTGCTGCAGCGGAGATAAAACAAACTTTGCAACATGTGAGCGTGGTCTAGCTTGCAACAGAACGCCTCCATTCGTCGACATTCTTCGGTGTTTGGATTTAGTGGTGCCCATCAGTTTGTATAAAGTTTTCACGTATCGCTGTGCGTTAATTGTGACGCCGTGTTCCAGAAAGCCAATAGGTAGCGGACCTTTACAAAATAAAACGTCAACATGACTTTCCCGGATTACATGTCTGTTGTTTCAGCTATAATGCAGAAGTTTCGCTGGGAAACCCTTACACCTCCTCCATACAGTCCGTGTCTCTCCTCAACCGGTTTCCATTTTTTTCCCCCATGAAGAAAGAAATTCGTGTTTGTCGATGTGCTTCGGACCAAGACGTACACTCCTGGGTGCAGTCATGGTTCCGTAGGCAACCGCAAACATTTTTCCATAAAACATTGACCCTTGTCGCACAGTGGGATAAACGTATCAACAGTTACGATAATTATTTTGAAATAATATACACTTTTTCGCATCACACACGTTTTGATTTGACGGCCCCATCTCTCGTTTGGAATACTGTTGTTGCCGACTGGCAATGGCAAGAAAAGCATTTCCGGTAAAACATAAATTCGTTAACATCACACATAAATTGTAATTTTTGAATGTCGCTTCTGAATGTATTTTTCTGGGTGATAGCCTTATACGGGTGTGGAACGTGGTGATAAACACGGGAGGCCAATAGAGATTAGATGCTTTCGAAATGTACTGCTACAGCAGAATCTTGAAGATTAGACGGGTAGATACAAATAACTAGTTTCCAGGTTCTGAATCGAATTTGCGGAAAAAAGCTGACTAAGAGAAGGAATCGGATGATAGATTCGTTCTGATGAATTAAGGAATCGCCAACTTGGTAACTGAGAGAAACGTGTGGAGGCAAAAATTGCAGAGGGCTTCCACACCTAAAATACTGCAAGGGGGTTCAGATGGATGTAGCCTGCAGTATTTTTACATATATGAAAGGGCATAACGTGGAGACCTGCACCAAACCCGTTTTAGGACTGAAGACCACGACAGCAACATCCAGATATTCTAGGAAACCAACTTTCTGTCGGGCTGCGTCAAGCGAGTGTTTTTTACTGTATGAACTTGACTCACGTCATCAGGTTTGTCATTTACCACCTTCTCGGAAATGTTAATTGGCGGAAGACATCAATTGCGCAATAAAAACGGATGGAGAAAGTAGACGTTAACGGAAATATTTATGAAGTGTTCTGCAGTTACGGGCGTTTTAAAAGCACGAAAAAGTAATTATATTTTAAAGAGTTGCTGCCCATTTCCTGTCTTCGTGTGACCTGAAATGCCATAAATGTAATATAACGAGGTAACATTCCAGCAGATATAGTCTCTATTCTCGGTTCCGTGCATAGCGGAAGTTGTAATGAATTTAAGTATTCTTAACAAAATGCAGGTTCCAGAAAGCAATATTTATCTGCACCCATAAAATCAGAACGTTTATGGACATACATCTAAACAAGTGCCACAAATGGAACGAAAGGAATTTCACAGAACATTTGCTGAAAATATATTTGCCAGAAAGCTGTGCGCGATGTTAGACATAGCTTTGATATGACAGCACAAGGATGCCATTTCCACCGAAATGAAGGCGACAAGTCTTTGCCGTAGATCGTGATGAGGGCGTATGTCATTACACAACCAACAGTAACTGGCAACGAACACAGAACCTTTCAAGTGTTTTAGGAGCTCCTATGGGCTATTACATAGAGCTTGCGATGATGTCTCCTATGCGTGCCAGCATAACTGAAACTTTGGGGGATTAAGTTTAAAGGTAAAGGAATTGCCTTAGTGATTTAACGTTATAGCCTACAGAATATTCTGCCTTCTGTCTCAAATTTTTGTATATCTTTTCTTCGTTACAAACTGTGTGAGCATGGTTTACTTAATTTGTTGTGACTATTCCGTAATGTTTTTTCGCAAAAGGCGTAAGAGAATGGCTTAACGAAAAAAAATTAACAGTTGGTAAATGCTTGGAAATTTTTTGTTAATTCTCAGAAAGCCAAGCACGGAGAAAAAATACAAATTCATTATTCATGAAATATACACTATAACATGCACATTTGGAGGTGGGGGGAATGACAGTGCCCTTCGCAATGTCTACTAAGTACTCTTTCCTCAGCATAGAAGGGGCTGTAATTGGTGAACCGGAAAAGAACTTCCTTGTGTATATGTGTTATTTGTAATTGACTGAGAGCGCACACATCTCTTTGTAAATCTACACTTCGCAGGCCTTCTTAAGATGTATAGCGAAGGGCATGCATGACAGCACTATCACTTACAGCCCTCCTTCCTTTTTTATGTTCAGTTCCCGTAACAAGCGTGTGAAGAACAGCTGTTGGATAAAGATTTTTTGTTCAGGTCCCTCAGCAAGACATGCGAGAGAAGAAATAAAAGGACGCTTCTTCAGTGTGTATGAATTTCCTCAGTAAACCTTTCTAGTAGCTTCTACCAGTGGATTTTTTTGCATTTGTCCGCAACGCTGTTGCTTTTACTGAAAGATCCTCTGGCGAGATGTGCCTCTTTTCGCCGAATCTTCTCCGTTTATTCTATTACGCTAATAAAGTAATTGTCTCAGACTGATAAGAAGTACCCATGAATCCGTTTTACAAATGTTCTCTAAGACACTTTCTTCGTGGCTGAATTACATTTCCTTGACACTGTTCCAATGAATGTCGGGCTTAAATCTTTACTGCAATTAATATTATGTGAAAGTTACACTTAAGAATCGCTCGAAATGGTTACTCCTGCACATCTTACGGTTGTTATGTTTCCAGTGGTTTGTCGCCAGTACTGTACCCAAGAAGTAATGGAAGCTTCCTTCTGTTTATTCAACATACAGTACATTTATTTAGGTTCAGGATCAACTGCCAGTCGCAGCACATAGCATCGATCCTGAATTTCGCATTACTGGGCTCGCAACTTTACCGTTGACAACAGTATCATTCGCGAACAGCTTCATACAACTGCCTACTTT
The DNA here is from genome assembly GCF_021461395.2 of Schistocerca americana. NCBI lineage: Eukaryota > Metazoa > Arthropoda > Insecta > Orthoptera > Acrididae > Schistocerca > Schistocerca americana. Next base: position 516,591,791 of record NC_060120.1, on the reverse strand, counting down.
GTCTTTCAGATCATTAATACTCACAGGGCAGTCAAACTAAAAGCGAGCCAGAAAATGTTTCATGCGTACCTGGGACTATGATACAAGTTGGGCCGCTCATCTTCACGTGCTTAAAATATTTTCTGGTTAACTTATATTTTGGCCGCCCCGTATCCATAAAGGGTACTAACGACCCTAGAACACTCGCTAGAGTATTCCACAAATTACATTTACGGCTGTCGAGAAGAAAAGCTAGGAAGTTTTAAGTGAGGTGTGTAGCTGGCTAATGATGTAGATTCTGATCGGCGGCGTGGCTGAAATCTCTATCTCGGGCTGGTTTCAACGCTGGGTGTCGCCGTTCTGTCTCTGTGTGGCAGAGACGTCAAAATAAGGGCTTAAACATGGATGAGAGTGTGACGAACTTCTCTTCGTGTGACGCGTACACAGTGGCGTTGGGCAGCATTGTGGCGAACTTCGCCGAGACCGAAGGTGACGGCGAATGCCGCCACGCATTTTCGCTGTTACACAGAAAGATTGTAGACATCTTTGAAGCGAATTTCAGTCCTCTACGTCGCAGTGGAAGACAATTACGCCGTTTCTAAAAGATTGTCCTATAATTGTGCTGCGCAGTGCATCTACTAGCATTGCGTGAATACGCAAGCAAATTTAGTATGATATTCTGTTTGCTCTTATTTTGTTCACTGAGTGACAGAACTAAATTTGAGGTGCGGTGTTACAGAAGGATGCTGAAATGTGTACTAATAAGGTATGAAATGAGATGGTTCTCCGCAGAATCGACGAGGAAAGGAATATGTGGAAACATTGAATAGAAGAAGTACGGCATGCTAGGACACATGTTAGGGCATCAGGGAATCACTTCTGTAGCACTAGAGAGAGCCGTAGAAAGCAGTAGTTGTAAGAGTGGGCAGTGACTTTTTTTTTACTATGGGACTTAACATCTGAGGTCATCAGTCCCCTAGAACTGTGAACTACTTAAACCTAACTAACCTAAGGACATCACACACATCCATGCCCGAGGCAGGATTCGAACCTGCAACCGTAGCGGTCGCGCGGTTCCAGACTGAAGCGCCTAGAACCGACAGTGACTGTAACACAAACAACAAATAAATGGATGTAGATGTTTCTGCCTCTTTGGTATATCTTTTGACTGAATGCTCTCCATTTTTCTGCGACCGGTGTTTCTTATAGTTCTTCCCGTCAAGGCCTGACTGGCTGATGAGATGCGTCCACTCTGACAAGGGATGCCACTATGGTCTTATGTGGTGAGCTGCCGTTGCTTTCCGCATCCTATGATGACCTTAGTAGGGTCATCCGCCTTTATTAACGCTTTCACATTCCAGGGACATGAAGGTGCTCTGCCATCCTCGAAAGGCTGTTAGAACTTGGATGGAAGAGGTCTTCTTATCCGAGGAGCTATTTGGTCTCTATATGGTTCAAATGGCTCTGAGCACTATGGGACTTAACTTCTGAGGTCATCAGTCCTCTAGAACTTAGAACTGCTTAAACCTAACTAACCTAAGGACATCACACACATCCATTACCGAGGCAGTATTCGCACCTGCGACCGTAGTTCCAGACTGTAGCGCCTAGAACCGCTCGTCCACTCCGGCCGACGGTCTCTATATCATTGGCCATTTGTACAGCATATTTACAATGCTGTCCCCTCTTCACCATTACTTCTTCAATTCTGGGGCCATATGTATTGGTATTTCCTAGACTGTCCAGTTCTTCCAAAGAGTTGCAGGTGCTACTGTGAAATTATGAGGCTGGCACAGGAAGTAAATCAGACGACTGATGACCCAAGCCAAGAGAGGCTGTGCAACTATAGGGAATCCCTTCCGAAAGCCTAGGAACATGGACTATGCTGGAGAACACCTGAGAGGCTCTCAGCCATTACATACAGTCAGCTGCATTAGTATTCAAGGCGTCTCCCGAGAAACTGTGGAGAGTGCTTCCTTGGTAGACCAGTCCGGCCACACTCGGGTGTACGCCGCAAGTCGTTGGCGCCGCGTTATCCTGCCTGCAGAGTGCGGCGGTGTGCCGTAGTGGGCCGCCCGATTGCTTCTTTGTCTGCCCGGCTGCAATTTACGGGCGAAGTGTGGACTGCGAGCGCGCGCATCCCGATTATCCGCGCAGAATGCGTGTTGCGGCCGGGTTTCGCGGCCCAATGACAACGTAATGCGGCTTTATGGGTCGTAGCGGCGGGCGCGCGGATAAAGCCGAGAAATACAGCCGGCGGCCGACGGCAGGCGCCCCGCGTCCGCGCCATGTAAATTGGGCGTAAAACGTTCTCTTTAAGTGGAAAGCAAATAATTACACGGCGTCGTGAAATACGACCCGCGCAGAATGGGGCGAGCCTTTGTCTGCACGTCTCGTTGCGCCCACCATAGCCGATCCGAAGCAGCGCGTCTTTCCGCACCACTGCCCGGCCAGCCGCATTGCGCCAAGTCCCCCTCTGCTTCACATCCGTGGCCCCGTTTTCGAAGGTTCGTCCAGCGACTGCGGAGCCAGCGGTTTGCAGAACACACCTCACTCCTTTCACCCGGATGACACACAGCAGCAACTCGGTCTGAGGTACATGAAACCAGAGCAAAATTTCTCATATCGGAGCACATGATAGATGAACATGCTACTATTTAAAAGATTTTGACTGATAAGTAGGGTACCAGCTGCCTCATTCTATATTTTCAGCACCTCCAAAAATCTGCCGAGAAATTTGGGCATGCAAACATATGCGCCCTCTTTCTAATATCCAACTCACTTATCACTTCCACAATCTCCCCTAACTGTAACCCGCTCACAGCCACTAGTACATTGTAGCAAGTCGCTCTTACCCACCCGCTCCCACTTGCCCAGTCTCACTCGCTCATTCGCTAATTCCGCCCAACTCACTGCCATTATCTCTTTGCGTCTCCCTAACCGTAACTGTCTGCGGTCTCACACCTAGGGCCACCCTCGTTCCATCCTACTACTACTAATACCACTACCTCTGCCACTACTACCGCCTCTCATTGTCACTATCTACCTCTTGCCCTCAGTCTTTCCTTCCCACTGCTGCTGTCTCTTCTCACTGTCATTATCACTCTCCTCGTCGTCATTGTAATAAACTCTATCTCGCATTTTTGCTGGCCCTCATCCACTTCTTCTTCCTCCTTCTCTTTACTTCTCTCCCACTGCCACTGACTGCTTCACTTTTTTCCTAGCTCTCTTCTGTCAATGTCAACTGTATTCCAGTTCCACTGCTACTGAGTGCCTCTCTTTCTCTCACACTGCCATTGTCTCCTTCGCCCTTTCTATACCACGGTCACTGTCTACTGTCTTCCACAATTTCTTAATTTTCATCTCCTTCCCACTGCCATTGTTTCGTCTCTCAGCATAAAAAAATTGAACCTCTTCGCTTCCCAAAACGTTAGGGAAAATTTTTGAAGGTCCTTGGGATTGCAAAATGTGGCTCGCGATACACTTTGCAGTCAGTCTTTTAAACAGCAGCATATTCCCAGTTTTGTGCTCGGATAGAAGTATTTTTCCGTTGGTTCCCTTCTTTACCCTGCTACAACAGGGAACGTCGCTCAAAGAACTTTATGGGTCAGAAAATTTTGATAGTTTACGTCTCTGAAATTGAAGTATCACAAAACCAGTTTTACTCCACATGCCGGATTTCGCGTGCATAAAAAGTTTGCATGTGCTTCAGTACGACAACAGCATAGGGTTCCTAGAACCCATATGGTGATAACGGAGACACTTTACAGCGTAATTCTCAGAGCTAAGTTACTTTATAAACTACGTTTTCAGCTCACATCGGATTTTAAGTGCGTATTTCACTTGTGCAAGTAGGGTGACTTTGAATCTCTGTAACACATCAATAAGATTTCCAAGGCTATCAGAGATCTGGATCTTAGGAGTACATCGTACTAATTTCAGCCGTTTGCTGTACATAGCCGTCTTGGAATTTGCATCCCGATTTCAGTACTCCAAAACAGTTTTTTTCGGGTTTTCTCAGGCATCGCCAATCAACTAAATGGTACCTCTATAAGCCTCTTAAGGCGCACAATAGGCCACACATAATGCCAAGAGAATCAACCTATTTGCACCATTTGCTTAAGCTGGAAGAAATGTGTAATATTCAAACTTTGACCCTGAACTGTAGGATAGTTATAGAAATACGAGCCTTCTCTTGGGTATACAAATGGTCTCTAGTCAAGGGCTATCGAAAACACTTGACCCTATCTCTTTATAACCAATATAACTAGAGTTATGAGCTCCGAAAAAATCCTGTTTTTACGCTTGGCTTTTCAGGAAATGTTAGGTACCGATAATCCACTTCAGTGGCTGTTAAGGAGTACTTTAGTTTCTACTGCTGGTTACGTTTATTCAACATCTTTAGATGGCAGTTATCTAGACCTTTGCCGCACATGAAAGTTTCAGAATCATGTGCGCCAAAGCACTCAGCAAGATTAGAGTCACCTGCCACCTGAAGTTATTCAGTGAACGTAACCGTCAATGGAAATTAAAGTAATTCTAAACGGCAGATGAGGAAGCGTTTAATGTACACATTAAAATATTAACAGAGGTGGCAGCGCGATGCAGAACATGCATAACATTATTATACCCATTCATTATACTCAGAATGATCCCACTCGTCACATACGTATTCGATACTATTTCTCCACGAGAACAATGCTTGAAACGCTACGTTGGAAATAATATGAGTTCTTAAATATAGCTAAATACTTAAATTTTTTTACTTTGTTGTAAAATTCTTATAAGAGACAAGTAGCCTTCGAATCGAAATTGAGGCTTGGTGTTGGCTGATTTACTCGATGACCAGTTACAGAAACGAGCAGTTCACTTTGTGGCTGAAACGAGCTCTACCCTCCCCACATCCAACCCCCGCCACACACACACACACACACACACACACACACACACACACACACACACAGATGCGAAAAGCAGGCAAGGAAAGATACAGCAAAAAGATGAAAGGCCCCAAGACTGACGAATAAAGCAGATCTGTGCAGTGAACAGGAGAGCTTCTGTAAAGTTTGGAAGGTGGGAAACGAGATACTGGCAGAAGTAAAGCTGTGAGTACCGGGCGTGAGTCGTGCTTCGGTAGCTCAGATGGTAGGGCACTTGCCCGCGAAAGGCAAAGGTCCCGAGTTCGAGTCTCGGTCGGGCACACAGTTTTAATCTGCCAGGAAGTTTCAAGAAAGACAGCGTTTTAATTTCTGAATCTTAACATTGACTGACTTTTCTAGTACAACAGGCATCTCAAGAAGTAAAGACACACAGTTATTGAAACTTCCTGACAGATTAAAACTGTGAGGACGGGGCGTGAGTCGTGCTTGGGTAGCTCAGTCGGTAGAGCACTGGCCCCCGAAAGGCAAAGCTCCCGAGTTCGGGTCTCGGTCCAGCACACAGTTTTAATCTGTCAGGAAGTTTCATATCAGCGCACACTCCGTTGTGGAATGAAAATTTCATTCTGGACACACAGTTATTGACTCGGTAATATTGACACATTACTGTTGTAGCTTTACTTCGGTTGCAAATGAAGTTATTTGAGGGTTTAACGAGATTCTTCGAGATGGAGAACTGAACAAATACGACACAAGACTTCGACCGCATCCTCTTGAAGGAACTATCCCAGCACTTACATGACGTGCTTTTAGAAAAATCCGGAAAATTGATGTAGAGTTACACCTCGGTTCTCCCGAAAACAATTCCATTGTCTTAACCGCTGCAGTGACTAGCACGGTACTTTGAAGGGGAGGAGAGTTCGCAGAGCTAGCTAGCCAAATGATTACCACCGGAAACCGTACTATTACGGCGCCACTCCATCTTTTCCTCCCGCCTTCTCTAGAAGACGCGTCTGCGGCCACGCACGCAGCCCTGGAAACCGCGAACAGTGGCAGTCGTCGCGAGCAGCCCCCGTCTGCCAGTTACGCGGGTTGCGTCCCACCAGAGTCGAGGCTGATGCTAATGCTGGCCGCGTCAGTGGGAGTGACAACTGCCGCGCGGCCCACGTGCCGCCTTGTCTCAGCCAAGCCGGCGTGCAGCCACGCGCCCATTTGTAATGGCGGGCGATAAGCGCGCCCGACAACGTACAGGAGTTCTCGCACGTCTTGCCTTCTCACGCGCTTGTTGGAGTACAGGCATCGTGCGGAGACTACAGCACTTAGTCACCCCGGCGCCTCCTGCTAGATATCGTGGCTTGATATTTCGACAGTTGGCATTATTGCAGTGTGATCAGTAAATCTAGCCGTTCAAGTCATCATCGGATTTGTGTTGAAGAGCACTGTTGTGTGGATTTGAGATTCTGCAGACCTCTTAGATTCCACATCTGAAGGTACAGGTTTCGGTTATTTAATATGGTCTGCAGGAGAGTTTCAGTGAAGTTTAGAAAAAGACTACAAGGCCTGGCAAAAATATGTAAGTAGCGGATCGGGATTTACGCCTGTGTAGTTCAGATAGTAAGAGCGTTTCCGGGAAAGTCTGCATTTTGAGCTCGAGTCCAGTTGGGTTCAAAGTTTTCCTTTTTTTTATCTACCAAGATGTTTCAAAACAGCGCCGACTCTGATACAGAGTGAAAGGATCGTTCTGGTGACTTTCCCCTCTCGAGGTGTTTGCTATACGTTAAAAATTACGTATCGCGATTTGTATTCCTCGTAATCTGTAAGTTACGCTGTAACTCTCGGTGCGAGCCGATAGACAGGGTGGAGAAAGCCAAGGATTATCCCCAAGAGTACCATTGCTAAAAGTTCGCTATGGATCCCAATCCAGCCTTTGTATTGACGGATACTTATATTGTGAATAAAAGCGTCTAGATACCTTAATGAAATTTCTTTATTTATCGTGCCGTTTCGGCTACTGCCAACTTTAGATTTCCAAGATGTTAGAACTTGCAAAATAAGATTCAGTGTCAGTGTTAAAACCCTACACCTAATTTGAAAGTCAACTAACAGCTATGCTGAAGAAATAACACCACATTTCAAATAAGGAAATTTTATTAAGCGATCTAGACGTTTTTACGAATCAAAATATTCATAATGTCGTGGGCTCATACAGCAAATTTATTTCCTTTATTGATAGCTGCATAGCTTGAGGTAATACCTTTTCTTATGATTCTCCGTTAAGGCGTGACTTTTGGCATGAAGTTGGAGGTTTGAAGGCCAGTGTAGTTCGTGAACAATTTAATAAAGAATTACGCGTGATGATAATCACGCATTTAGTGTTTTAACTCGGTGCCACTTCTCTCCTTTCCAGCATGAGTTTATATCCGAATAAATTCTTCCCTGCACAGTGCTTGGCCGAGTACGCCTTACTGTTAACAGACACTGCTTCTCCTTTCCCGATAGAGAATGGAAGGCTGACAAACTGACTCTAAGTCATCGCAGGTACATTACTGTAGTCCTTCGATGAGCTGTCCGATAGAAGCTGTGAAACTATATTTTGTCGAATATAGGTTCCCTTAATTCCTCCAACTGTTTCGAGAAAAAGTAAAGAAGAGGACCACGTCCTACAATATGCCACCTTGCGCTCATGGGTAGGGGGTGAAAGATACATAAGCAAAAGTCATCTTTTCTTCCAAAGACTCTCAAGTAAGATACTTGAGTAGCTCCACAGTACCACTATGGAACCGCATCCTGCCAGCAACTTGTAGAAATCTAGATGCCAGAATCTAAATTTCTCTTATCGCGTTGGAATTTGACTAACAGTGTACTGGCGGTGTGGCTCCCACTACGTTGCTACTTCCGTTCCGCAAAACATTTTACCTGAAAGTTGTCGAGGAGAAAACTTCTCGTGGTGCAAAAATTACGACTGTTTCAAGAAAAAAAAACCGTAACTCCGACCCTAATTAAAATTAAAAAGAGATTTTTGACGTACTTGGAGGATCCACACCGTAGGTGAATTTAAGATACTTTAGAAAATGTTTGTAGCTGATACAGACTTTGAAGTGATATTGTGTCGCCACGGAACGCTGCGGTGGCTGTCTGCAGACAGTACTTGCTACAATGGCGCAACCTGGGGACCCTTACGTCATATTTGAGACATACTACACAGAGTGTAAACGATAGCTGTTTTCAACGTGGCACACTGGTGTAGAGGAAGACGAGACGAAGAATTTGGTACAGGACACTTGTGCCAATTAAGATGGTCTACAGAATGCTTGCCATGCGTCGTTTTGATGTTGTCCTCTTGTCCACTTACGCCACCGGATTGGTCGCTCAGATTTACGCAAACGTCAACTTTGTGTTTGGGTTACGTGCAAGAACTAGGTATGCTTAGTACTGAAGGACGATTTTAGAGAGCTAAAGAAATGAGCTGCAAACGGTTAAGCTCGACTATGTCGATTGCGTACAACAGATAGAGGATATTCAAATCTTGAGCGGATCGCATGAGCTGTAGGTTAGAGGGCTTTTGTATGGTAAATTGACGCTGTTTCCTGGCTCATAGGCCATAAGTGGTCCATATGAAATTTTTCGTCTCGACTTCTCCTACTCCACTGTGGTACACGGTAGCCAGATGTCCCTGTGGATACTCAAAGAATACCGAAGAATAGATCACCATAGGTGGTACAACGAATATTCTCACTTTGCTCTTACGTAACTCGCCCCTCCGATCCTTCAACTACGGCCTCACCTGAAGCTACAAGTTTCCAAACGCATTCCTAAATGTCGCGAAAGGTTCTGTCGCTGCGTCGAAAATAGCGCTTTCCCGAGGAATGCCAGACACCGAGACGGCTTGCATAAGATAGGAGGAAGGTTGGGAGCCGTGTGATCAGTCACGGTGGCCGGCAGAAACTGCTGAAATAGAACCTGTCGAAATCGGTGACGGGGAGTCGGGGAGTCACCAATGGCACTGGTGGTCCGGCGCGTTAAGCGTGTTTCTTGCCGGCAGCCGACCGCAGCGCGAAAGCGTGAAGCGACGGGCGTGGAAGGCGGCACGTCGCGGCGACCCTGCGCGTGGGCACGCACTCGGGGTAGCTGCGGTGATACCCAAGTGGCAAAGGCTGCGCGAGAGAGAAGCCGGCACCGCAGCCTAGATACGCGTGGGGCGGAGCGCGCCTTAGCAGGAAAAAAAAAGCGGATGTGATCGGCGGTTAGCACGCGACGAAAGTCTTTTCTGGCCCGCCGGCGCCGCCTCGAAGCGAGCAATCGCGATTATTTCCGTGCTCGGCCAGCTTGCGGAAACTCCCTTCGCGATTTGCCCAACAGCCCTCGCGTCTGACGCGCCGTCCTCGCTTCTCCCGAGATCCAGCAGCGGTGAATAGTTGCCAACAACAGAGCAAGTTTTCAAGCGCTGTCTGATAGGTTCCTACAATCCTGAAGTCACGTCGCCTTCTTGTGGAAATGTGTTTTCCCTTAAGAAAGCCGCTTTCAGTCACTTGTCGTAATTTCTGTTTCTAAAAAAAAACGATGCATTCCGTGTTCTAGAACCGCCTACATCAATTTTCTTAAACCACATCACCACCTGATAAGAATAGATAGGAGTATTAAAAAGTGACACACTGTATTGTAATGGCGTTACAATTTTTACAAAATTTGGACAACATGAGAACTGCTTAGTGTATTCAGCAGTAGTAACGCAGTTTTTAGGTACAGCATGTATAAACAAATTGATATGCATACAAAATGTTTATTTTCACGCAAGGAAAAAATTAAACTTTTGGAATAGTTTATTTTTTCGTAAAGAACCAGAATTTAAGAGTTACAACGGTTTTACAACATACAGTCATACAAGACGTCTGAAGTAAAACTTCGTTTTGCAAATATCATTTATATGTACATAAAAATTATCTTAGGGTAAGATCTGTGCATATATAAAAAGGAAAATCTTTAAATTTAGATACTTTTTGACTTGTATAAATTTCGTGCAAGGGAGTTATGAAACTAAAAGCGCTTGTGTGCATGTAAATATGTATACACACGCTGCCCCTAAAAATTATGTAACCACTGCTGGAAAATACTAGGTAATTCTCTTTTTTGTCTTACTTTCGTAAATATTATAACCGCATTACAACACAGTATATCACTCTGTAATACGCCTGTCTAGTGTTAACAGGACCAGTACTAGCTTGATTTCAAAAATTGTTTAAACCGATCCAGCACCTGAAGACGACCGCCCAGAGCTCGAAATGCATCGTGCACTGAAACAAAAATCTCGATTAGTGATTGAAGACGGTTTGCTTTCTTTTTACGGTTCCGTGGCTCAGTCGATAAAAACGAATCCCTCATAGGACTTCGTTCAATGGTTCAATGGTTCAAATGGCTCGGAGCACTATGGGACTTAACATCTGTGGTCATCAGTCCCCTAGAACTTAGCACTAGTTAAACCTAACTAACCTAAGGACATCACACACATCCATGCCCGAAGCAGGATTCGAACCTGCGACCGTAGCGGTCGCGCGGTTCCGATCTGAGCGCCTAGATCCGCTAGACCACCGTGGCCTGCCTAGGACTTCGTCATCCCTCTGTCTCTCCGTAAATTAAGACCCCTTTTTCTCAGGAACGAGTTGAGGTACTAAGTTGAACTTCGTGCCAAATACGAAAGTCTACGGTACAAAAGCTAAGCTTCTAAATAAGTACAATCAAAAGTACCACCTTTTACGTTACATATCGTGATAATCGTAGACTCACTCACCAAAACCTGGACGGTACTTTCTGTTCACCTAGGAACATGAAATTTTGCAAGAAGCAAGATTTCACAGTACTGTAAAAGAAAAACGCGAAAATCGTTAGTTTTTAGCGATGACAATTAAAAAATACTTTTTGCCATTTGCTGTTCCCCTGTATTTCTCTCCGGCTCTTAAGACCCCATTTTCTTTCACGAACGGGTAGAAGCATCACGTTGTAACTCATGACAATTATTAAAGGCTACAAATTTTAATTTGTTAAATCAATAAAATCAAAATATTCTGCCATTTATGTCACATATTTTGATACTGGTAAACGGACATTTCAGAACGTTTAGATTCACTGTCAGTGTACATAATTAAGTTTGCACAAGACCCTCAGAAAGGTTTGTCCGGAATTTTGTTTTCGAAAGCAATTCAGTCACGGTGACAATGAAGGACAAAATTGACACTTTAATCAGAGTACGATGTTTTAATTTTTTGTAGTAATTAATGTTAATGACTCTGAGACAAGGATGCAGGGTGCATTTTTCGAACAAAACAAGGAAGATTAGGTTTCAGCACACTGCCAACAAAAAAGTTATCAATGACGAAGCACACGTTCACATCGGTGAAGGATCGGGGGAGGAGATCGGGCTTCCTTTTATCAAAACAACTGCCACAGCATTTTTCGTTAAGCGATTGACATAAGTCACGGTAAATCTGAATGTGGATGGTCGGACGTGAATTAAAGGCGCGGTCATCCCAAATACGAGTCCAGCGTCTACACCACTGCGCCGCGTTGATCGGTTGCAACATTCTGGTATTAATGACGGCAAAGAATATTTCATTATCCCTGTTTTCCCTTATATTTTAATACAATTTATTCTAGTAGCTTCCTAAGCTATTAGAATGTAGACATAGAATGTAATATGGACAGGCTAAACAACTGAATAAATAGAAAAAGATTGAACTTTCTATGGGTTTCTTCACAGAAGAGGTAAACGAATTCGGTTTCGAACATTTCTGTCGGACTTTCATGACAGACTGTGTTTCTCAACGGCGATCCAATTTCCTTGAATCTCAGTTAAACTACTGAAAGGACACTTTCATTCATGAGTAAAACTGTTTAAGCTTCCAAGATTTTCCCAATGCTGATGACTTTCGACACTTCGACCGAAGTTCTCAAGCGGCCGTGAGATATCCTGATGTGCGAAACTCCATTAGGCGTCACGTGCTGCGAACAAAAGAGGAGCAAAGAGAATGTCGCCACTGGAAGCGAGAGTTGTGTTGCGACGTGTCGACCGGGTTTTGTGTTGCGACAGGCGCTCGAGGCATCATCAGCCACCATGCAAACGGGTCAGTGACGTTCTGCTTGATGGGCGCTTACGGCGACGCGCGTTCCTGCCTCTCAAAGGAAGCCGCTAATTGGCACGTTTTCACGTCCGCCGAGTGCATTTACAACTGCCCTCAGAGCCCGGAAGTGGGCAATTCCGTAGGTCTGGACAGCGACACCTTAACCTTTAAGTCGCTCTGTCGTTACTTAGCAACACAGGCCGTCAGAATGATGCAATACTGTTGTTCCAAACTGTTCCTTCGATTTTTCACCAGGTTCTCTTGACTCATTAGGACATGAAGGCATGAAGTAAAGGCGTTTAGCTTCAGTTGATATAAGGTCATAAGCATTGACGGCAGGAGGCATTTTCCGTAAAATTATTGTGAGTTATAGAAAAGGTAATTCTGTAAAATATTGTACCAATGTTTCAAGCGCTGTTGCAAGTAACCGTCAACAGGATATGTAGTATTCCTGGAGAAATATAACTCCACTTCCACCTTAACGATTCTTTAAAAGGACCGTAACAAAAATTCGTCATATTATTGGATGCATGGAGTAGATTGATTATAACTTAGCATGGATTTTCACTGACCCACACTGGCAAAATAGGAGCAGCAAAATATCTGATGGTGGCCGAAGAAGAGAGGACATAAAACTGGCAATATCGGAGAAGCGTTTCTAAAAAGGAGAAACGTATAACATCGAATATGGAAGACTTGTATCAAGATATTCGTCTGGAGTGCAGCCTTGCACTGAAGTGAGAAATGGAGAATAAGCACGACAGTCGTTTAAGAAGGGAGTGAAACATGGGATGAAAAGTTTTTTGAAAAATATCACTGTTAAGGCCATTTTGAAGACAGGACTACGATATTGGTATTTCACCTCTCGAACAGTGTTTCTGGTAATTCAGCCACTAAGGAGATGAAATAAGGAATGGAAAGTTTGGTAAAACACGAATTTTACGTTTGGAATTTCGGCAAGAAATAAAAAATAATATGTATTTCAGTGTTTTTCGAAATTCAAACTCCAAGGGGGTAAAATAGGGGATGACAGGTTTTATAGAATCATTTCATTATGAAAGCAATAATTTCACCCCCTTAAAGAGCGTAGATGTCTCGTGTACTTTTTTATTTCTAATGGGTAAATAAATACAATTTGTTATAGAACTAGGTTCAAAAATGCTCTCACACTGAATAGTTTCCATAAAAACTTTCATACCCTATTTCACCTACTTAAGCCGGCCGGTATGGCCGTGCGGTTCTAGGGGCTTCAGTCTGGAACCGCAAGACCGCTACGGTCGCAGGTTCGAATGCAGCCTCGGGCATGGATGTGTGTGATGTCCTTAGGTTAAATTCAAATAGCTCTGAGCACTATGCGACTTAACGTCTGAGGTCATCAGTCGCCTAGAACTTAGAACCACTTAAACCTGACTAACCTAAGGACATCACACACATCCATCCCCGAGGCAGGATTCGAACCTGCGACCGGAGAGGTCGCTCGGCTCCAGACTGTAGCGCCTAGAACCGCACGGCCACTCCGGCCGGCCTCCTTAGGTTAGTTAGGTTTAAGTAGTTCTAAGTTCTAGGGAACTGATGACCACAGATGTTCAGTCCCATAGTGCTCAGAGCCATTTGAACCATCACCTATTTAAGAGCTGAAATTCAAAAAAGACTGACACACTTATTATTGTATTTCCAACCGAGAGCCCAAATACCCATTTGGAAAAGACAGTGCTTCTATGGCATTAATTAACGTGAAAAGCATAGAGGACGTTGCAATTTTTAAACACAAAAATTCTATTAAAGACAAACAGACAACACCAAAAAAACGTGCAGACAGCACCGGGCGCTAAGCTAGTTTATAATATGTATAGACATGTGATATGACGTCAAAATAACTATCAAAACTTATAGCTTTCATTAGGATACTAAGAAATGTATCGGAAAATGACGAGCCTGTTTCGTGAGGGACACATAAATGGTGCACTCTTTTTGATGAGTGTTGTCTAGGAAGAGGATGGACATTGCGTCCGTCGTAATGTAAGCAACAGTAAACGACTGGGAAAGGTTTTGAAGGAAGGCCGATTGCAGCAGCCGGTAGCAGTACCACTTGTTTCGCGTCAACTGTTTGAACAAAGAAGCAAGGGTTGCCTTTAGTGCAGAGAAGGACGCCTGCTCACATTACTGTCAGCTGTGAGACTAAACTCTCTGGAGGGCTGTCAGCAAGAGGCATCTGTATGTTGTGCCGCTACCGTCAAGTAGACAGGCGTCGGCAATTGGAGGCCTGAAATTGCAGACGTTCCACGTGCAGCGTCCTTCCGACACGGGCCGCTTCTTTAACAACTGTGAACCGCTTGTCGTGCGGGGCAACAGGAAGGCAGCAGCGGCGACGGGATCACCGCTGCTCGGCGATGTTTTCCCCGGCCGGATGCGGACGGCGGCCGGAGCGCCGGGGTCGCGGGGTCGCCGCCGCGCACAATGGGGCGAGCCTGCCGTATGTGGCGCGCACGCTACGCCGCTGCCCTGCGGTTCTCCTCCCTGCTCCACTGCGGACACGCGAGCGCATTGTGAGTGCCCCGGTGTGCCTACTGTTTCCGCCGAGCTCTCTTCCCTCGTTTCCAGACCGGAGCTGTCCGGATGACAAGGTCGTGTACCTCAGCGCAACGGAACGAGCACTCGACAATACACCTGTCAGAAATTCCATTACCTGTAACTGGAACGTTGCTTTCGTCTCTCCTCGTAGTAGGAACACAGCCATGGGTAAGGGTAGGGGGAAGATGTATCATGGGTGTCACAACCACACAAAAGAAATTCCAGTAATTTGATATGCACCAATTACGAGAGGCGCTCCCCCACTGAGTCTTGCCGACAGCGAAGGAGCGCCTCTGAGGATGTCCAGCAAAACGTCAGGAACAGAAGAGTTTCTTCGACCACGACCTCACATCCCGGATGGTTTACTAGCAGCCGTGTAATTCGCCTGTCAAAGCCTTCATTCTATGACAATGAAAGAGTGGCGTAGCGACGTACCAGAACTTTTGCATCTGTACTCAGGTGTATTCGGTGTTGCGAAGATATTTTCACAGTAACAAAGGTAACTGGAGTCACAAATAGAAAAATCTTAAACACGTTATTACTCCGTAACGAACCGTCGGAGACTACGCGTTCCTTATACACGAATACCCCTTAACAACCTTCGGCGTTCTTGTTCAGCTTGTGTAGACGATAAGCTTTTGGATAGCTCAGTAAAGGGTGTCTGCCATGTAGTAATCGTCGATTCACATTTTTGTGTTTTTCATAGTCGATCTTCATAGCCTTTCATACAGCATCAAGACAGCTACACACTATCTCATAAAAAAAAATCAACATTCGAATGTAATTCTGGATTGACAACAAGTTGTCACGACAGACGGACCCGCAAGAAAGAAAGGTGTCGGGGAGTACTGTGTTGTCAGTAGGAAAGCAGTAAAAGATGAATGGGTCGGTGACGAGAGCTCAGCAACGTGGACTAGTCGCTGGATATCCCATGAGTAACGAATCTGAATGGGACACTTCTATCCGCGTAAAGTTGCGAATGTAGACTGTTGGTAATGACTAAAACAATAACAAGCAGACCTCAAGCGGGGGAGGACGGGGACTTTCGAGCATGGTGAAGGGTGAATGTTAAAAAAAAAAATATATATATATATATATATATATATTACGAAATCAGGGGAATGAATCATTCTTCAGTTTCCAAATGGTACCAGCAATCTATTTAGCACACTTATTGTGCATAGGGAGTTAAGTCAGCAGCTCGTGGTCTAGTGACTAGCGTTGCTCCCTCTGGACGACGGGGTCTCACGTTCGATTCCCAGCCGGGTTGGGGATGTTCTCTATCCGGGGACTGGGTGTTTGTGTTGTCCTCATCATTTCACCATCATCATCATCATTCGAGTCATGAGATGGTGACAGGAAGGGCAACCAAAAAAAAATAACTCTGAGCACTATGGGAAAGTCCCTTAGAACTTAGAACTACTTAAACCTAACTAACCAAAGGAGAGCACACAACACCCAGTAATCACGAGGCAGAGAAAATCACTGACCCCGCCGGGAATCGAACCCGGGAACCCGGGCGTGGGAAGCGAGAACGCTACCGCACGACTACGAGCTGCAGACACCGAAGGGCAACCGGCCACCCCTTAAATTGAACCATGCCTAGTCCGACCTTTACCATTCCGACCCTGCGAAACTGCAGTTCAAAGGCACAAGCAAAAGACTGTATATAAGGAATTAAGAAGAATGGTACACAATGGTCGGGCAGCTCTTCATAAGCCACAAACTTCCCTGGTCAGTGCTAAGAGACGTTTGAAGTTCTGTAAAGTGGGACGCCACTGGACAGTCCGTGACTGAAAACTAGTAGTTAAATCACGCTACAACTTTGGCAAAGCGATGATAGGGTTTTGGTTTGGAGAATGCCTGAAGAACTTTTCCACTTTGCCTTTTCATTTTAATTTTTTCCCATTACTTCCATTTTTATGTTGCAAAGACGCCATATCCTCAGGGACGCTAATTCGTTCACCCCAGGCTAGTTACACTCATGCTATTGTCGTTGGAGGGTTTCCTTAATTGGGCGATGATTACTTTGAGCATATCGTTTTAGAGTAAACAACAGCATATTCGAAGCGCCGCAGTTCTCAACAATACAAGGGTCACTGCAGCGCGTCATTAAGTTTAGTGTCAGCATTGAAGTACGGAGAAAGGGGTGTTGTGTTATGAAGGTGATTCTCGTTCTTATTGCTCTTAAGAAAACGCTAAATGCAGGAGGATATGCACACATTTCTCATCACTGTGTACTGCGTAGAGCAGAGGAAGTCTTAGGAGACGATGACGGCTCGCCGGCTGCTGTGGCCGAGCGGTTCTAGGCACTTAAGTTTGGAAACTCGCTGCTGCTACGGTCGCAGGTTCGAATCCTGCCTAGGGCATGGATATGTGTTATGTCCTTAGGTTAGAGAGGTTTAACTAGTTCTAAGTCTAGGGGACTGATGACCTCAGATTTTAATTCCCATAGTGCTTAGAGCCATTTGATTTGATGACGGTGCGTATCAGTAGGGCAGTGCAACCTGTCATAAAGCAGCATCTGTGATGCAATGGTTTGTGGACAACAACATTCCTGAAATTGTCTAGCCTGCCCAGATTCCCGAACTGAACCGAATGTAACACCTTTGGCATGAATTGTAAGGTCGATTTCGTTCGAGACCCCAGCGTCCAACATCTAGAGGGGATGAACGGGCGGCCAATTATCCACAGAGATTCACACAATGGTTCAAATGGCTCTGAGCACTATGGGACCTAACTTCTGTGGTCATCAGTCCCCTAGAACTTAGAACTACTTAAACCTAACTAACCTAACGACATCACACACATCCATGCCCGAGGGAGGATTCGAACCTGCGACCGTAGCGGTCGCGCGGTTCCAGACTGTAGCGCCTAGAACCGCTTGGCCACTTCGGGCGGCAGATTCACACAACTCATCAAAAGTGTCACCTGCTAAAATTCACTTTAATGTCCACTAAAAAGTGCCTCGATACTTTCAATCAGATGGTGTTCATCGTTTCGACCTCGAAAAGGACCCCAGTCATCAGCACTCAAGCGATTCCCTGCAGCTGTCATACAGGTGGCAAAGAGTGGGACGCTTCTCTGGGTTTGAAGAGAGCTGAAATTGTTGTAGCGCGTCCCGGTTGTCCGCCGGCGCAGCAGAAGGATGGCGAAAGCTGACGTGCGCCCGTGCGTGTGTGAGCCCACGCGCCGGCACGCACTGCCACGCACGCCTAATAATGTGGAGCGGGCCGGAGGTCGCGGCCGCTTGCCGACAGCCATTATTCCTGCGTCTCCTTTCTCCTTTTTGCCGCCTTCACGTCTTCATCTGTGTCCGCGTAGAAAGCTGCCCGCTTTCTTTTCCTCCCCAGCGCGCAACACTCCATGCTTTATTAGCACCTAATTAGAGTGTGGACAACGACATATTTTGTGCGAGTTTGTCTGTTTCTGAACAAAAGGAGCTGTTATCGCTTTCTTTTTCCCTCTCTTTTCGCGGAGACGTCCCATTATGGCTCTCTCGATGGCAGGAGGACTTGGTCTCTTTTTGCGGGTGAGCAAGAACCTAGTGCTCATCTGATCTATGAAGGGCACAATTTTTTTACGGAGTTCATGTTTCGTACACCATGACGGACATCACGTCATTAGTAAAAAGTAATTATGAGCTGACACCTGCTTTCCACCCTGCTGAAGGTGAATGGTAGAAAAAAAGGGAATTCTTATACTCTTAGTTTGCTATTGTTTCACTAATACATATTCTTGCAAGGTGATGGCAAACTTACAAAATTACTGCCACGCCCAGTGAGGGCTAATACACAGTCGCCAACGACCACGATGTCGACAGGACAGTCAGAAATGACCGTCATCTCGACAGGACGTTAAACTCTTGCCGTTACTCTTCAAACGATAAAGTGTGTTTGTAATTTCCTTTCGATAACGACTAGTTTGTGTTTAATACCTTCGCTTCTAGTTTCGGTTAGTATCCGAAGGCCTCTCGTAAGAATATAGCAGGAACAACAGCAACTTTTTATAGTTTTGGTGTACATAATGTCCTCCCTGTTTATGAATATCGCACTTCTTTCCAAAATAAACATGAGTTCTTAATCATTCGTATATGCAACAAGTCTGACACAGGTGCTGATAATAAATGGAAAAATATGTTGAAAAAGGGTCTCGTTAACATTCCTGATCTTGTGCAAATACCTGTAGAAGCCAAACATGCATTGAGGTTGCAAAATGAGAAGTTGAGGTATATAGTACTACAGGTGATTCTGTTCGAAAGACGTTTGAGGCTGAGCTGAAACGAAATCTCTAATCGAAACCAGTCATGCAAAGTGGACACTGTAAAGGGCATGTCACTGCAGCTTGACATATCAGTATGATCTCCCTGTGCTATGCGTCAACACCAAGGCTCACTTTTTCTCGATTTTTCATTTGTTTGAATATTTTATTTTCTGTACCTACCTCTTCCATGTGCGACAGAGATGTTTGCCAACGTAATTTAAATAACAGCACAGAACCTGCCTGAATCGTTAAACGTATTTGTTTCGAATGGCATTTGCCTTCATTCCGAGTCGTCGTTATATTGTCAACAGATACACAGCTCCAATCCTAGTCCCTCTCCAATGCCCTGCTTCTTGCGTTTGTAATCAGTTATATTGTTCTACCACAGGAGTAAGCATCACTAAATGGTCCTTATCCGATCTCCTTCTTAGATGAGTGGGTACAGTCCTCTTTGAGTCGCCTTCGTTAACACAGATTCCGAAGCTCAAGCATACGACATCGAAGAGGATTTGGCTGCGGTATCTGCTGTTGGGTAGTTATCGTCTCATGAAAACTCTTCAGCTTTCTGACCTCGTATGTCCCCCTCAGTGGGCTTAATATGTGTGGATCACAGAAGAAATATCATACTGAAAGCAATAACTAGTAACTATACATGTAGTGCAGAAGACGTTGTTGAAATACTGATGTTCCAAAAAAATTGTCACTCGCCATACAAGTAAGCTAACAAGAATAATAATCAGATATATATGCTTTACCGTACATCAGATGACTCCAAATCAAAAATTTGCTTACTGAAAAAATAGGAAGAAATGTTCTCTGTCAGTCTCACTGACAACTACGGCGATGTATATTAAACATTATGTGTATCAGAACTAGTCTGATCACTTCTCGGCAGGCAGCAGGCGCTTTAGGGCGACAAATATGCAATGGCCACACTGCCCACCCTACACACCTTACCGCACCTTCCCCTACATATATTATCAACTGGTAACCTATGTTAATTAGTGCGTTATATTAATAATAGTAATTTCAATAAGAGATACGATCACAAATGTTTATCATACCTTTCATTTTTCTTCTACTCACAGGACGGTATTACAACAGCGTTAATTTCATTTCATACAACTTGCTGCAAACATGTACCGCATTTGAAGACGACAGTCTCCACAAAGTGCATTCACAAATCCATGTTACTTCTGTCTGACATTTATACCATAAACAGCTGACCGGTGCGAGTTGCGCACAGTCGTGAGTTGTCGGACTGGAAGACAAACAACAAAATATTCCCCCTCTCGCTTCTATTAATCCCTCAGTGGCGGTGCTACTTACCACTCTGCACCTGAGGTAAGCAACAAACTTTACTTAACTCACGGCCGAATTCACCAATGTCAGTTCGTATTAAGCACATCTCAATCGCGAATGCGATGATTACTTCCAGTATTACGGGATCGCTAACGTGATTATAATCCGCCGTGTATACAATTTGCAGCTCAAAATTACGGAAGTCGGAAACATGAGTTTGAGCTGCATCTCAGCGACTGCCTGTGTGATACCTAGAGTTGACGCACCTAGCGCTGACGCGGGACCTAACGAACTTACGACGTCAGACTAGTCGGCTTTTCCGCCACACTTTGCGAACACTCGGCTCCGTGCAGGGTCCACGGGAAACCAATATGTAGGCTAATTGAAAAGGAACCTGCTAAAGGTCTTAACTCTGCTGTTTGCTGTCGAGAGCCTGCATGCATTATACGCGCAGTCAAGAATTATTAAACTCGTCTGAAGTAGTTACTCGCTCTCCGCTGGAGACGGCTGCTGGCACTCGTAAGACCTGCAGTGTCACTTGCTGTGACGTACGCGCGGCGGCCCGCCTTTCTCGTGGGCCCGGGGCGGTCCTCGCAGGCAGATGCAGCCAGCAGAACCGGGATACGGGCGCTCGTGCCCCGGCGTTGCTGGCAGCTCGTTAAGCACGAGCGCCGTCCCAGGCCGGTCTGTTGGCTGGCGTCCTTTTGTTTGGTTCAGCGGACGCTGACATCCCGAACAACACGGCGCGCGCCGTACAAGGAGGGCGCTGTGTGCAGACCGCTGCTCCGAGGAGCCACCTGCTCCGCGCCCTTCGGCACCGCCACGCCTTAGGTCGTTGGCAGTCACTGTGACGTAGAGTCCGGACGCTCGCACTTGGAAATTCGTATTAAGGTCACTAACTTTCTTTTGTCTTAGGTACGGTGCTCGAGTGTCAGTTTTTGAGGTCCCGTACCTCAGTCGGTAAAAATGGAGCCCTTTGAGGATCACTTCGTTGTTCGTCTGCGCGCCCATCCCTTAAGGCCAATTTTTCTCAGGAACAGGTAGGGCTATCGAGTTGAAACTTACGTCGAATACCGAAGTCTGCCACCCCTTGAGAATGTAACAAATTTAAGGTTCTGAGTCAATACATTCAAAAAATGTTCAAATGGCTCTGAGCACTATGGGACTCAACTGCTGTGGTCATAAGTCCCCTAGAACTTAGAACTACTTAAACCTAACTAACCTAAGGACAGCACACAACACCCAGCCATCACGAGGCAGAGAAAATCCCTGACCCCGCCGGGAATCGAACCCGGGAACCCGGGCGTGGGAAGCGAGAACGCTACCGCACGACCACGAGATGCGGGCTCAATACATTCAAAAAATATACCATCATTTATGTCACATATATCTCCCACCGTTAGTCCTAAACAGTACAGAAATCACCTTCCCTTCTTCCCGCATGGAATTTGGGGATAAATCTGGTCCATCATCAAGAGTGGACTGAACACTCAACTGCAGTCTGTAAGAAGGTGTTAGCATAACTTCAGTCACTACATAAATATCAGAAAGTATCTCCTCTCGAGCTTAAAAAGAAACTCGTAGAGTCGCTAACACTACCTATCCTTGATTATGCTGATCCTGTTCTCCAACGACTTTCGTATGAGAGCTCACGTAGGAGAGAACAGGCGATGAATGTTACTGTGCGCTAAATTTCGACCATACCACTCCTGCATTTGATCAGATATCATAGAAATGTGTCGATAAGTATAGAGATTATCATACCCTTTGCTCGCTGTATCGGCTTCTCCGCCATGCACCCCTTCCTATTTACCTTCAACCCTTATACTACGCGGCGCGGAGTGGCCACGCGGTTAGAGGCGCCATGTCACGGATTGCGCAGCCCCTCCCGCCGGAGGTTCGAGTGCTCCCTCGGGCATGGGTGTGTGTGTTGTTCTAAGCATAAGTTACTTTAAGTAGTGTGTAAGTCTAGGGACCTATGATCTCAGCATTTTGGTCCCTTAGGAATTCACACACACACACACAAATCCCTTAGACTACTATCTGAACAACACAGCAGAAATAATCGTTCTCAAAAAAGTATATTCCTCTCTCTGTACCACAGCACAACACTGCTACGTACTCAAAATCATTTTCTGTTTCAGAAATCCGACTTCGGTACAATCTTCCTCGAACGATTACAGAAATTAAAATCGTTTCAAATATCAAAAGACAGCTAACAGCCCATCTCCTATCACAACAGCTATCTCTTCTTGCAGCTCATTCTCGTCAATCTTCCCTCCCCAATCAAATTTCCCTCCCCTTGTCTGTAGAGTTCTCTTCTTTCCTGACAGCAATAATCGCTTTAATTTCAATTCTCTCCTCTTTCATTATTCTTTCCATTCCTTCAAAATATCAAACAAGGCTTCAAAAATGCTAAACTAATCATTATCATTCTTAATTCCTCCACTATTTTAATATCATTACTGTTGGTGTCACTATTATTACTGTTATTACAAATCATTACCTTTTATGAATAATTCAAATTATTATCATTGAGTTTGTTATGTAGTAACTAATATAGTCCATTATCTTATCATCATTATTAGTGTTACTACTACTACTACTATTATTATTGTTATTATCGGTAATTATTATTTTTATTAATAATGTAAATTATTATTACTGTGATTGTTATGTAGCATTTTTTGTATGTGCTGTTCCTGGCCAAATGAAAGAAAGGGCCTTGAGGCCCTAATTCGGTCATGCTACATCAATAAATAAAATAAATAAATAAATATTCGGATACTCGCATATACACTAATCACAACCTATAGATGAGCTATCTGGTTACATAATTAGTTTTGCGTGGAATTCCTAGAGCGCGACTATTACTTGCACTTGTTCGGTTTCTTTTTTTTATGCCGACGTGGAAATCATAAAAAGTGTAGATGACAAACTTGGAAATCAAAGAAAGTATAAACCGGCCCATGTGACCCAGCGGTTCTAGGCGCTTCAGTCCGAAACCGCACTGCTGCTACGGTCGCAGGTTCGAAACCTGCCTCGAGCATGGTTGTGCGTGATGTCCTTAGGTTAGTTAGGTTTAAGCAGTTCTAAGTCTAGGGGACTGATGACCTCAGATGCTATGTCCCATAGTGCTTAGAGCCATTTGAGCCGTCCCCCGAATCGGTAGGGAAGCCGTACTATTTCGTGCAACAGCCATAAACTGCGTCGCTCCATATGCTGGACTTCTGAGCGTCTGTTCTTAGCATATTAGTTTCGTTTATAGCCCTGTATTTTCATTGTTGTAAGAGCTGACACTTTAGGGTTATCTATAATGTGTGTTACAGGTGGGAAGAAACACAGCAGTCAGAGAATACATTTTGCTGAATACATTATTTTGACCTCTTCTCTTGTTAGTGAGTGTGAATTGCTAGGTGACTAACTCAGGCTTTATGTAGTATTGGTGTGTGAACTTTGTAGACTGTGACGGACCGATTAAGTGGTTAAATAGTACAGATGCTTTGAATATCTCATGAAAATAGAATGAACCATTACTGGGAAATGCGCATCATTCGTTCCTCAACAAAACTCATTACCAACAGCATTTGTCTCTGCTCGAAATATATAACTAAATTTATTGTTGCTGTTGGAGAAGTTGGTTGTAAGGAATTCAATCCATTCGAATACATTTCTGTGTCATAAAGGTTACGAGATTCTTCCATTTCCGCACAGACTTAATTACCAGGTCTTTCTTTTCGCAACTAATGGGGGTAACTTAGAGCTATCCACTTTTCAGTGTATTCCCAGGTATTTATATCTATTGTCGAGCTAAGATGCCGTATTTAGTTCATCGACAGCAGTATTAATGTCGTTAGCGATGATGATCATATACGAAAGAGGCTAAAAGGATAGGACTTAACGTTCCGTCGACGGCAGGGTTTCCAGAGACGTTGGCGTAAACTCGGATTCGAAAAAGTAGCGAGGAGAAACTCGGCCGTCTGCTTCTAGATTTTTTAACCACACTATCTGAGTACACTTTCTGTGAACGTGCTTTTCCAAGTGATGTCCTACAGCCCTTTAGTTTGATGCTCCATGTCTTTACGCAATCCGCAGTATCGTGCGACCCATCTCGGTCCGGGACATTACGCACTTTCCCACGGAGTGAGAACTGTGATAGCGGTAAACGGCGCAACTGAGAGGGCAGACACGCGCCTACCCTACAGTCGCTTGCTCCACTTCGTCGGAATTCTGTCTGTTGAAACAGGCCAAGTCACTTTTCCCGATTTATTTACATTAGCCTTCCATAAAGCTCCTGATGTTGACGGTAGTTTGATTATACTTCACATGTCACCGTAAACTCCATGTCCAGCAACCTACAGTTAATAACTGGCGCGTAATTCATAGTTCATTCTTTCCTAATATTCTAGTCTACACGGTTCTGTGTTTGGAACTTCAAGAAAATAACGAACTAAACTTCAATTACGGTAATATCTCTTTCGAATGAAAGTTCTTCATCTTAAGCAACGCCAACAAATAATAACGGTTAGAGCAATTATAGACACTTGTTACATTTTACTCACATCATGTCCTGTACAACAAATCATAGGTTTTTGCTTCATATGATACCTGGAATTATCTATTACCTGCTTTATGAGGGAGGGGAACTACCCTCTTCTCACTTCTTTCAGTTAGTGTGAAAGACAAGCCACGATTTAGTTTGAAATGTCCACTGTAGTCAGATTCGAAGAACGTCTTCGACTATCATTCATGCAGGAGTTGGATGAGTGCTGAAGACGAGGCCTATCGAGAAAACATACAAAACACACAGTATACTGAAAATATTAAAACCATCTGGATAAAAGAAATGACAAACAAGTTCAAATATTAAAACCACAAGTATTCCACTGTCATGAGGATAACTCAAATAATGCCCGTAATTACGAGGCTGTTCTTGAGGTAGACTATAAAAGACCTTTTACGAATAGTTTTTATCCTCTAATGTATAAAATAATCTTTGACTTAATAGCTGTCTTGAATGATAAGGTGGTCTACTTTGCATGATTCTGTTCGGTGTATAAACTAGAACTGTCCGTCGAGAAGTGATTCATCCCATAACTGTGAGGATCGAATATTTAACGTCGAGTATAAAATACAAAGCAGCTTGAGTTTCCTACTTTTATAAAGAAAACTCGAACTATCTCATCGATAAATGGAGGAAATATATGCTCACAAGATACCGTTTTTAATATTATGTTTCCTTTGTTATTCGTATTCTCTAGAAATATAAAAGTATGTTTCTTTTTAGTTTAATGCAAGATGTATCAGTAAATCCCAGTTGCTTAAAGAACTGAACTCTCATGTATAGAACGGCTTCAAAAGTCTGATTACCTTACAAATGAGTTAATGGGATAAAGTGTCGTACCTTAAATGAGGTGGGCTAAAGTTTATAAAAGGTCTGAAATCATTTTTAAAGTTAGTTGCAAGTCGCTAAGTGGCCTCATCGTCGAACATACGATGGACTTAGTGCGGGTAATTAGCGCTCCATTTTTAACAAAAGTAATTTATTCACGCATCTCAATGTTTGTGACGTTATATCTCCTGTACTATCTGTCGTAGAACGATAAAATGTTACCGTACAGTCAGTTGTATATGTGGACACCTTCCGCAAAATATGTCACGAATAGAGTTGGCATTAAAGAAGAAATACATTAAAAGAACATGCCTGGTGCCCAAAATTACTGCAAGAACAGTGAAAATGCAGTAAACGATAACTTTCATCGTTTTTTCGTGGATCTCAGAGAGAAAAAGATTCATAAGGGTTTGAAATTTTGTTTAAGGTTCCTTGTGTGTAGCTGAGTGCTCCCATTCTCAGATACTAGATGAATATAGTCGGAATAATTTGCACGTAATGAGGTGCGCTGCCTCAAGGCAAACACGCCATTCCTAACTGTGATACTTGTCTCACTGCGTCAAACTTTTAACATAATATTATAGATCTTAATGAGTAGATTCTAGCAGCATTTTAAATCTTTAAATTCAACCGATAAATTTACATAATACTGAAAATTAAATTTTTGTCGCCCCTGGATGGCATCAGACAGGCAAATTGCAGCTGAAACTGTGAATGACGAAGCACGAACCGGATTAGTCGGTTAGTAATACAGATGTTCGCATTTCCATGCAAGTAACAATTAAAAATAGAGCACACAGGTTGACTCTTACAGAGAAATCATCAACAACCAGCCTCTTTGTACAGTGTTATTTATTTGTTTAAATAGCTCCGTTATCGGTTTCGAACCGAAAGATTCATCTTCAGAGGTCTAGTTCACGTTTCGATACGTTTTCCGAAATGATGAAATTTCCTTGGGGTGGTGGTGTCGTTGAAAAATCGACACCATTCCGTTCCAGTGATGACCGCCAGTGATCATGCAGCAGCGAATAACGTATGACGCACTACAAAAAAAGGTGTATCATACGGTCTTCGCTGCTACATGATCACAGGCGGTCAGCCCTGGAACGGAATGACGCAGCTTTTTCAACGACACCTCCACCCCAAGGAAATTTCATCATTTGGGATAAAGCTGCTGTAAAATGTATCTAAACATGAACTAGACCTCTGAAGATGAACCTTTCTGTTCGAAACCGCTAATGGCGCTCTTTAAATAAATAAACAGCTTGTAAAAAGTAGCTGGTTGCTGTCGTCTTCTCTTTAAGAGTAAACCTGTATTTTGTACACAGCCACCGGGCTCAGAATATCAGTTTTCGACAAAATAGCATTAAAAGTGAAACGATGTCTTTTTATTAAAAATTAGGATTGAGTATTTTTGTTAGTTAACAGTTAGCTTTGATAAAAAGTGTGAGATGCAAATGAAAGTAAAAGTAAAAATAACGTTGTATCTAGCAAAACATGAACCAATAACATTGCAGTAACAATTCTATGATGGTCGCCTCCGTTGGAGAGTTAGAAATTGCAACAGCGCTCTGAAAAATTCCGAGTCAAAATTTTCAGATGTTTTCGAGAAGTCCGTCCTACTGCGTTAGGCAAGTGTCGTTCGTGGACGGACCTCCAGATGCTACAAGAATGAAGAAAAATGAAGGGGAACCATAAACGCAGGGTTTTCTTTTAGTAATACAAGAAACTAGGAGATAAAATCTAACGGCGAGCACTCGGACTTGCAGCTACGAACGGTTCTTGTACGTGCGAGGGCGCCCACCACTCGCAGCGCAGCGCTACGCGTGTGAGAGCGGCCGCACGCACGTTCGCAGGGTGCGGCCGGGGGATGAGACGGGGCGTTCCCACAGGCGGCGGCGGCGGCGGCGACGCAGCGCGACGGCCTCCTCTGATGGATCGACCTGTCCGCCGCAGCGCACAGCACCGCTCGTCCTTTTTCTAGCCGTTCCCCCGGCTGTCGCGCCCGACCGATTCGCGGGAAACGCAGTAATTGAGTGAACTCCACATCCGCAGAGACCGCGATCCGTCTGCTCTTATTTGTGGGCTCGGCGGCGGCGTGCCGGCCCATCCGAGCTACGCGCTCCGCGCGTTTATTACCCTCGGGCACGTCACGCTCATTAATTGAGGCGATGACTGCGGCGATCGCAACATATGGCTTTTGTCTGAGAAACGCGCTCGGCTCCGCGCTCACGGCCGACGTGCAGAGGAATTTGTGCGTGAATCAGCATGAGCACTGACCTGGGGACTCCCTCGTCTGCCACTAGTCCCTCGGCCGGGAGGCTGCCACTGCTAAGGAAAAGAATGTTATACACACGTCGCAAAACGAGCTGCTGGAGGGCAGCCGAGTCTCAATCGTACGCGGCCGAACAATATATAACTGGCTACCAGTTCTATACAAGGAGACACCGAGTGCCTGGTACCATTACTTCCAGCATCGACACGCTCTTCACATGTCCGCGTCACAGGTTGTTCTACTGCCGGCAGAAAAAGCTTAACATGGTTTCCCAGCGTGACACTGCATCCCCCCCGCCCCCCCCCCCCCTCCTCTCCAGCCGCCTATATACGACTATCTGCCCACATCACTGCTCAAATGTGTCAGGCGGACACGTCCCATCAATTCCCAAGCTCCACGAAGCGCCTCGGACGTCAGCGTTATCTACGCACTGGGAATAGTCATCTATATACGTATACTCAAAATGGTGCGTGGCAAAGAGTACCTTCTATCATTACTAGTCATTTCCCTTCCTTTTCCACTGCCAGACAAAGTGAAGGAAAATGTGCTCTCTGGATACCTTCGTAGGAATCCTAATGAATCTCTAACTTCGTGTCCTCACGCGAAATGTGAGTTGGTAGCAACAGAATCCATCTGCAGTCAGCCTCAAATGCCTGTTTTTTTGCAAGGCACTATTGAGGAAATCTGGAGCGTCGGCCTCAAATACAGACTCTCCAACTTCCTCAGTAGTGCCTCGCAAAAATAAGGAACCGCTCCAGAGATTCCCTTTTCAGTGCACGAAGCATTTCCGTAATACTTGAGTGCTGATCGAAGCTAACCGTAACAAATGTAGCATCACACCTCTAAATTGCTTCGATCTCTTCATTTAATCCGATCTGGTGGTGATCCCAAACTCGAGAATGGGTCGCAGTAGCGTTCTACACGCCGTCTCCTTTGTATATATGCTATACTTCCCCCAAATTCTCCCTTTAAAAAGAAGTCGAGCATTCGCTTTCAGGACTACCAAGCTGACGTGCTCGTTCCATTTCATATCGCTTTCCAACGTTACCCATTGGTGTTCAATCGATGTCACTATGTCAGGCAGCACATAACTAATGCTGTATTCGAAAGTTGTGTGATCGTTTTTCCTACTCATTCCCATGAACTTATATTTTTCTACATTTAGGGCAAGGTGCAGTTTACCATACCAATTACAAATTCTGTGTAAGTCATCTTTTATCCACCTTACAATCAATCAAGGCAGACATCTTCCCTTACATCATAGCCTCATCAGCAAACAGCCACAGTTTTGCTGTCGACCAGTTTATTTATCTATATAGAGAAGAAGGGCTGCGGTCCTATCACAGTTCCCTGGGGCACTCCTAACGATACCCTTGTATCTGATGGACAGTCGCCTTTGACGACAACGTATTGGGTTCCGTTACTTCTGCTTATTCATCTAAATAAGGCAATGCACAATATTTACAGGCCCTTGAATACACCCTGCAGGTGGACGTTCATCTGCGGTGTCTAACGTTTCCTGTTACTGGAATATGCTGCTAGGTACTTTTATTCTATTAAATGGTAGAGACTAGTTTGTTTCGATTTCTTGGAGGTGCCTGCAGAATTTGGCTATTCCTTCTCCAGTAAACGGAATAGCTAAAATTAGCAGGCACATTAAAGAAGTCGGAACGCACTATCTCGACCATTTAATAGAATAAAAGTACCTAACAGCATTGTCCAATATTAATATGTATACACATCAATGTGTTGGTTGCTTTTCCTCTCCATCCAACAGTCTTCTCACAGGCACGTTACAAACTTTACGACTTGATGTTCTCTGCACGGTCGTAACGGCACCACTAAGTGGACTATGCGTCCATGTGTTCACACTTCAAAACCTAACGTGCTGCTCAGAATAAAATAAGCATTAATGGCTTGCTATTGCCACATGTACTTCGAGGTATTTACCCAACATAAGAACATACGACTTTAACGGATATAATCATCAGTCTTCAAATGGCACAAATACTGATGTAATGCTGTTCGGTACACCGGCCTCAGTCACCAATGTAAATATCTACAGTTACACCCATTGCGCCCCGCCTCACTGGATCTATGTTCGGTGGCATATTTATAGGCGAACGGACGCCTGACGCGCCGTGAAATTATGCCTGGTGCGGGTTGGGTCCGCGGAGGCACGAGAGTTACGAGTGGATTGGCTGTTACTGCCGGCTCCTCATTTGGAGACCATTGCCATCGGAGGGGTGAGGAGCCATTACTCGCTGCGGGATTTAGCGCTTATCCATCCCAAAGTGGCTCGCGACACGCCACTCCGCTGGTGCGTCTTTGTGGTACTGTGGGCCGCAGATGGCCGAGCGCAACAGTACTTTGACGTGCCTGCTCACGCTGTACGTAACTTGGATGGTTTCGTATTTCAAGTAAGTAGAGTGCGCTGAAACTCTTGTTCTCCTGCTGTCTGAGTTCTCAGATTTTCAGTTCACATCGCCTTCTTCAGCGAAATGTTCCACTGAATATTTTAACAAGTATTAATTTTTGCACTTTACCAAAACACAGTATAACAACCACAATTACACTATCTTTTGGTGAAGTGCAAAGTGCTTTTACGATCTTATTTGTGAAAATACGTATTACATTTACCTGTGCATCACACCTCACCATGATGCTGAGAAGCTAGCCACACGAAAACATGACAAGATACCTGTAATAAATAATACACAAGTGGTTCTGAAAAATCATGCACACCAAGTGTAAAGATTAAATAAAACGGAAACCCACTGATGATGACACAATGGTGCTGAAACATGTTTGGGAACTTGGAAGAAACGGTGTTTTGCATAACTGGCGGACCCTACATCTTACTGTTTTCAATGCAAACACGGTAAACATAAGGAGCTGGAAATCCAAATGATGAAGAACTAAGATTGTCGAAGTTACCATGTATGGCCACAAAGGTTTGGCACCAACCACTAGCATGGGATTGAGAAAGTACCACAGGAATTGTACCATTTTCTACCGTGTAGTTCTTTGAAAAATAATGGTTTTTTGTGGTAGATTGTCTTTCCAATTTAATGACTGGTATTAAAGAGGAATGCAACGTGCTGCCAATGATCCGACTTGCAAAACACGGTGCAGGCATTCTGAATTGAATTGGTATTATTCTTAAGGGTCCTGGAGACTTTCTTTCACGTTCAGTCCATAAAAACTTTTACAAATAGAGAAACTGGTAGATACATCCTCCCAACAACGCAGACATTGCGATGGATACGCAAATGGCACTCTCGTAAGAAAACTGCACTTGGAGATTTAGCAAACCCTGACAAAATTTATGTATAGGATTGGTCTGGAGTACCGACCAAGCATACAGTCGTTTTTAGACGGCTTTTCACATCTTTTACGTGAATTTCAGGCTTGTTCCTTATCCCGCTCTCAGAAAATGCAATACGTCAAGAATTAAACTTAAGAAACAAAACGAACATGGTTCACAGGCAGGTGGATAAAGCAATGTTCCTTCTCTTTATACAGGATGGTCAGGGAGCTGCTGAGAAATAACTATTAAGGAAAGTTCGGTATGTTGCGCCGTTTCTGACTCAATAAGTAGTCAAGTTAGCCAACCAGGCCTTTCAGTGCAAATTCAAGCGGCTTTCCAGAGACAGTCGCCAAATGTGTTCTTTGATTGGTTATCTAAAACAGAAAAAGAGAGCTTTATAGAAACTGGAAATGCGACGTTAGTATGGATCGAACCAGCGCTGAGAACGTGCCCTATCATCTATGCCATGAGAACAGTGACACTAATTTAGTCTGGCGCGCCGCTCGAATCTGCGCTCGCATCGGCCTGATTGGCTAACTTCAATGGTAATTATTCTGGAAACGGCGCGCCGTTCGAACTTTTTTTTTTTTTTTTTTTTTGCAGTTATTTTTCGGCACATCCAACCCCGAAACAACATTTTCGTTATAGCAAAAGTTTCTTTTTTTACAAATCTGTTTTTTTACAAAACTGCTTTTGGACAAGTTTGTACGAGCAGAGCCGGCCGTTGTGGCCGAGCGGTTCTAGCCTGTGTAAGGTAGTGTGGTTCCATGACGGACATTTACTCATGCAAATAAGAGTCATGCACACCATGAGACTCCCAGTTAGTGGGAGAAAAAGATTGAAAGTTATGTGAATACTTTAGAAGTAAGTTCATTGTGCTATTTGTTGAGTAGCAGCTTCAGTTCATGACGACTGACAAGGACGGATAACGTAAATTATTTATTTATTTAGGATGGAAAGAGTCTCTCAGAAGAATAGCAAGAAATGTGAACCGTGGTTTATTTAAAAACACACTGGAAGTATTACACTGCTGTTCGTGAAATCCTGGGTGTAAACGAGAAAAACTAACCTTGACGTTGGCCAGCAGAGGAGAAGAAGCTGGTTCCTGGCCGCGAGTGGCTGTGGCGGAGCAGAGTGATTGTGGAGATTAAATCCCAACAGGAGAACAGACTGAGGGACAAGGCACGGTAGATCGCATCTGCCACGCCACGCCGTCTACAAGCTTAACAAGCCCGCAACGCGCCTCTCTCAGACCGGCAGCTGTTCCCACTGTTTATACCCTTTGCCTACCCTCACTCCCTTCCTCCCTCATCGCATTTAGCTCTGTTATTTCGGGCTGCATGTCGGTCCGTGTGCCGGCCAGGTAGCCGTTTATTCTCGGGCAGCATTACCGCACGTCGGGTGAGCGTTTCGGCCACTTCGTGACGGCGCTACCTCAGGAGCAGGACGGCTAGCGAAGTGAACCCCCGCTGCCGCGCCAGCCCCTGTACGTCTCCCGTGCGTACGCGACGGCGCACAAAAAGTGGACTGCGTCGTGAGCGCCTCGTCACAGCCGTAACGAGTTGCCCGCTTATAAGCAGCAACGCGGGAGCCAGCAGAAGAAAGGGACTTCTCACTGCGAGAAATGAATACGGTACCGGCAAGTGCCTTGATGAGCTGCTATGTCTTGTTACATCGCACCACACCGCGCCGCGCCACCGCTGGGAGCAGGTCGCGTAATCACGTACCTTTAGCTAAGTGAAGTTGATGGCCTCTGACAGGCCGACCAACTTGGAAATCATTTTCTTTTTAGGTAGCTTGAGGAGGAGCGGCTCCAGGTGCGGGCCGCTCATATCCTGTCATCCGTTCTCTGCTGACAGCGAAACTTACTCGAAGGAGTTTCATGCGAAACATGAAACACCAGCTCCATATCTTGTGTGGCCACTCTCTATGTTTCTGTCATCGTCAGCATCATAATCCCAAGTGTTAGAAATACAACAGTTATTAAAATTAAAGGTTAGACCTTACTTTATTCATATTTCTGTTTACTAAAAACAAACCATTAGTTTCATCATTAAACGGCTGTTCAAGCTTCGATTACATATAGCTTACGCTGTACATGCGACTTCGGATGATTTTCGTTATGGCAAAAGTTTCTTTTTTTACAAATCTGTTTACTGCTTTTGGACAAGTTTGTACGAGCAGAGCCGGCCGTTGTGGCCGAGCGGTTCTAGACGCTTCAGTCCGGAACCGCGCGACCGCTACGGTCGCAGGTTCGAATCCTGCCTCGGACATGGATGTGTGTGATGTACTTAGGTTAGTTAGGGTTTAAGTAGTTCTAGGTTCAGACATCAGATGTTAAGGCCCATAGTGCTCAGAGCCATTTGAACCACTTTGTACGAGTAGCTCGCCGAATGATAAGCGACATTCAGTTCATTTCCGAACTTTGAAGATAAAAACAGTGTTGAACGCAGCAACCAGTGACTAGTTTTTACTTTATTTTGTGAACTGCCTTATATTTTCACACAACCGTAGTCTCATCAGGTCAATTAATCGACAAAATAGAATTACTTAAGGGTTACAAAAAGTCTGCTTAGACAGCTAACGCATAACGTTTCCGCTCTCCTGATTTCTCTTGCGTAAGTAAACACACAACCTATTCTTCCCTTGCATAGTTACACCAGCAATCTAATCCTTCATGTAATGATTTCAGATGCACATATACATTTAAAGTATGATGGTAGAATAACCTGAGGATTCCCGGGTTTTTTCTCAGTAAACGATGAGATTTCATGCAGTAGGATGATGTCAACTTGTCGTACCGAAAGATCAAAATAGCTTTGGTGCACTTGTAGACGTTCAAATTTTATAATTACAATCAGCGAATAGGCTAACTCACTAATTTTAAATGTCACAGATATTATAATGATTCACCCGCGAGTAAATGAGCGGGTTATAATACGAGAGCCCCCAGGAATACTATGAATCTTCGTCCTGGCTGTTGTTCAGGAACTCAGTTTGCAGTATTAAATTTGCATAATAGGTGATATAAAATGCTGAGTGTCTCAGGAGGAATGGTCAGTATTCAGGACTTTGACAGGGAAGTTCATCCGAAACAAAGAAGCACAGTAAACATGACCTCCAAAATGCCTACCTTAAGAGCTATGTTCAGTTCTTCATTGTCCATACTGAAAGTATTCTCTTCTACTGAACAAGTGCTCGTGGTCTTATGGTATACATTTTAGAGTCCATGTTTACCAGACTTTGTTCCTTGCTATCAATGATCGTTCCTGTTACGTCCCTGAACACTGACCATCCCTCCTGGGACGATCTGTTTAAATGACAGAAAATAGGACTTTACGAATATTAAATGTCTGACAAGTGCTGCATATCTGCTCTTCCTACAACACGAATCGTCACAGAACTGCAGTACGTGCTTTGGAAGAGTATTAACACACTGACTCTGATGTTTCTTCATGAATAACACATTAAACTGGACAGTCTCAGATCGTGCCAGTAATGAAACTTCCTAATCTTGTGTATTTATAGAGTTGGCTGGATGCTGGATTTTCTCCAGCAACGTTAAGACACTTGGCTAGAAGAGTGATGTCACACCGAAAATATGAATTAATTAATGAACGCCCGTTTACCACATCAAGGAAAACAGCAGAATTTCACCGCTATAGGTTTTCATGGGGCTATTTTCATGAGCTTTCTGTTACTCATACGAAGTACAAGTTATTATGTTTTCCGCATAAAAATTATTTAAATGAGATCCTATTAATTCGTGTACTATTTCTGGTTGGTTAGACATACTTCATCAACGGCCAAGAAAGTCTTATTAAATCAGGTAACGCTTACCTGTTGGTGTGTACCTGTTCTTAACTAAGCTGCTCGTAAGACTGCTCCAAGGATCTGGGTTACATATTGCAGTTAATCTGCGTGCACTTCATTTACCATTCGTCAAGCGAGAACTACTGTCCACGGAATTTGTTTGTACAAAAGTAGTTTCACGTTTCTCTAGTGAGCAACGCCAGTCGAAATAAATGAAAGCACTTCAACATATTTGTTCTTGATTCATATAAGTCTAAATCGATGTGATAACTTAATTTCATGTCTCACTTACGTAGAAAGGTAATAGCTGGCTCATTTTAGTACGGATATTTCTTCTCTGATCTTCAGAAATAAAGTAGTTACGGTTTATTCAGGTCATAATATATGATATTCCCCTTCATCCAAGGACAGGTGTGAGTGTGAAGAATTGAACGAACGTTCACTGTAAAATACATCTGTACTCCGAAGCAAGTCGTCAGTATGAATCGCACTGTAGGTAGCGCTCCCTAATTTACCTATCATATGATGCAAATCTGAGCTTTATCCTTTCTTTTTTACCTCTTTCCGAAAGGCGCTAAGTATTATAGGTATTTCGTCCCAGTTTAATGTTCTGATGAGGGGACGGACATCAGGATTGAATACTTGCACTGTCATTAGGACCATAAAATCGGGAAGTATTGTCTCTGGGGAAAACAGTTCATTATTTGCTGATTGTTATGAAGTCTCCTTCATAATCGTGGAATGTAATAGCAGTACAACAAAAGAGCACTTATATCTTGCATATACACGGAGTACAGTTCTCCCAATGTTCTAAACGCGTCAGTTTCGAACCGCGTGACCGCTACGGTCGCAGGTTCGAATCCTGCCTCGGGCATGGATGTGTGTGATGCCCTTAGGTTAGTTAGGTTTAAGTAGTTCTAAGTTCTAGGGGACTGATGACCTCAGTAGTTAAGTCCCATAGTGCTCAGAGCCATTTGAACCATCAATCTCAGTTCATCGCCTCTGGAGGTTTGATGATAGAAATACTTTATTTCCCTAAAGACAACTGGTTATATATTGGTCACGACCAGCCGCTATAGAAGACATTACTCAAAGACTACTTCTTGCTATAGAATGTACGAATCTGACACCTGGCCGAGGATGGGTGTAGGTTGAACCTAGCCTGACGAAAATGAGGCACCAGCTGGACTGCTAAGTTTTCTTTGCTTGCCACAGTGCAAAAAAAAAAAAAAAAAAAAAAAAAAAAAAAAGGAGCTTTAAGTGTGTCGCTAGGTGTCATAGGTTCCGATGTGTGGGCGTCTGCGGCAGGTGGGCATGCGAACGTCGCCCGCTCTGTTGGCACCGCCGTAAAGCATCGCATCATCACAGATACATCACCCGCGTCACCTGTATTAGTGCCCTCGGCAGCAGGACGGGCCTCCAGCGGGCAGCTCTCATAAATGCGCCCCAAAATATGGCCCAAGCGGCCTCTCCGGGCCCGCTGCGGGAAACGCGATACGCGGCTTATGGTGCTGGTACTCTTCATTAACTGCACCGCTTGCCTCATTTGTTTTCGCTGGAGTGACTCATTATAAAAAATTAAAAACATTTTGCCGTAATATACTGAGCGGAGCGTGGCGTCAAGCTCCATAAACCTGAGACGCTGCCTGGACTTTCTGGTAATCCATACGCCATCCATCGCAAACGTCCTTGCCTTAGAGTTATGGTCATCCGCCTGCAGTTGTGCTACCAATGGGACAGGGTTGAGAATAGTTCCAGAGCTTAAAGAATGACATCTCGCAAACACCAATGCAAGCCCCTGTTCAGATGATACCTTATTACGCAATCAGACTATCGACAGTCCTGCCACCTTGTGTTCGACAGCATATCTTAGAATGGTAAAAAATAACATACAAGACTTCGTATCTTGTAAACAGTGATACAGGGATGTTTTAAAAGTGAAATTTTCACAGCTAACGTCCGCAGCTCGTGGTCGTGCGGTAGCGTTCTCACTTCCCACGCCCAGGTTCCCGGGTTCGATTCCCGGCGGAGTCAGGGATTTTCTCTGCCTCGTGATGACTGGGTGTTGTGTGATGTCCTTAGGTTAGTTAGGTTTAAGTAGTTCTAAGTTCTAGGGGACTGATGACCATAGATGTTAAGTCCCATAGTGCTCAGAGCCATTTTTTTTCACAGATAACCATAAAAATCAGAAAACATATGACAAACTGTGAAAGGAAAACACCTATCCCATAAAATACAGAGAACTGCAACAATCACGGCATGTGGTATCAAAAAAGAAAATATAAGAAGACTGAAAGTGCTGTAACTGCAGCTCAGCATGTCTGGAGAAAAAGAAGAGAAAAAACTGTTAAGAACGGCATTAAGAAATCCACGGTTTTTTCAGTATTTTTTATTGAAGACTTAATTAAAGATCATTGAAGCTGTACAACACAACCTATAGAAAACAGAAAAAAGTTGGTCGCTCAAGCCGATGTATTACCATTGCGCATCTCTGTACGCAGTAAAACTATGAGTCATGCAAAGCTGCGTTTAGAGCGCAGTGAAGTAACACTTCCGCGAAAACTAAATAAACTAGCAATTAACTAACTTACTTTTATTACTCGCATTACATCGATAAATCAAAGTTTTCCAATCATGGCTTTATATAACAGCCTGTGTTTTCTAGTACTGGAAAGTTCAATGAGTCTAGACTAATTTAGAGTTGAAGTAAACATTTTTCCAAATAGAAATTGGCATAGACAAAAACTAGGTGTTCTATAAATTAAAATTTCGCCGATACGACCCGCTCGCCTTTTATTCCTTCTTTCGCTTGCTTGACTACGCTTTGGAATCCACATAAAGGGAACCTTATTTTGCGTATAACCTCTTTCGACCATATAACTTGAGCTTTTACGCAGTACAGTCGTATCACGCTATCGTGCCCCACATTGATAAGTGTTTCAATCATGTTCGTAAAGCAGATATTTTTTTATGAAAATAATAACCTCACTGTTAGAAGGCTATTTTCAGCCTCGTCAAATCAACAGTATTGCGTATCACCTGAAATATCAGAAAATATTCATGACGTGTTTCGTTTCCCCTTAATTTATTTATATACCTTTTCAGGAGTTGAAACTACGATAGTACGTCGAATCGTGATTTAATTTAGTCTGTGTAGTCTTATGTCTTGGTCTCCCCACCTGAGCGTGTACTGAATTTCACAATGAGCTTGAGTGATGGGAAACGGTTTGAAAGGATTTACAGGGAAGTATTACACATGAACTGAAGTATGCGCTGCAAGAATGTTCTACAAACACTGTCTTTATTTTGTCTGTTGTTCGTGAATTGATTGGAAAAGAGCACAGATAGTCCCAGTCTTCAAGAAGGGTCGTCGAGCAGATGCGCAAAACTATAGACCTATATCTCTTACGTCGATCTCTTGTAGAATTTTAGAACATGTTTTTTTGCTCGCGTATCATGTCATTTCTGGGAACCCAGAATCTACTATGTAGGAATCAACATGGATTCCGGAAACAGCGATCGTGTGAGACCCAACTCGCCTTATTTGTTCATGAGACCCAGAAAGTATTAGATACAGGCTCCCAGGTAGATGCCATTTTTCTTGACTTCCGGAAGGCGTTCGATACAGTTCCGCACTGTCGCCTGATAAACAAAGTAAGAGCCTACGGAATATCAGACCAGCTGTGTGGCTGGATTGAAGAGTTTTTAGCAAACAGAACACAGCATGTTGTTATCAATGGAGAGACGTCTAGAGACGTTAAAGTAACCTCTGGCGTGCCACAGGGGAGTGTTCTGGGACCATTGCTTTTCGCAATATATATAAATGACTTAGTAGATAGTGTCGGAAGTTCCAGGCGGCTTTTCGCGGATGATGCTGTAGTATACAGAGAAGTTGCTGCGTTAGAAAATTGTAGCGAAATACAGGAAGATCTGCAGCGGATAGGCACTTGGTGCAGGGAGTGGCAACTGACCCTTAACATAGACAAATGTAATGTATTGCGAATACATAGAAAGAAGGATCCTTTATTGTATGATTATATGATAGCGGAACAAACACTGGTAGCAGTTACTTCTGTAAAATATCTGGGAGTATGCGTACGGAACGATTTGAAGTGGAATGATCATATAAAATTAATTGTTGGTAAGGCGGGTACCAGGTTGAGATTAATTGGGAGAGTGCTTAGAAAATGTAGTCCATCAACAAAGGAGGTGGCTTACAAAACACTCGTTCGACCTATACTTGAGTATTGCTCATCAGTGTGGGATCCGTACCAGGTCGGGTTGACGGAGGAGATAGAAAAGATCCAAAGAAGAGCGGCGCGTTTCGTCACCGGGTTATTTGGTAACCGTGATAGCGTTACGGAGATGTTTAATAAACTCAAGTGGCAGACTCTGCAAGAGAGGCGCTCTGCATCGCGGTGTAGCTTGCTGTCCAGGTTTCGAGAGGGTGCGTTTCTGGATGAGGTATCGAATATATTGCTTCCCCCTACTTATACCTCCCGAGGAGATCACGAATGTAAAATTAGAGAGATTAGAGCGCGCACGGAGGCTTTCAGACAGTCGTTCTTCCCGCGAACCATACGCGACTGGAACAGGAAAGGGAGGTAATGACAGTGGCACGTAAAGTGCCCTCCGCCACACACCGTTGGGTGGCTTGCGGAGTATCAATGTAGATGTAGATGAATGAAAAAAAACTATCAGACTAATTCGAGAATCTGTTTCTGAGAATTCTATTTCGGTTGTACATTTAACACGTCAGACTGTTGTTAGATCTTTTCTGGGCTGAACTTCAGTTTCACACTTGATCTTAAAAAACCGGTTATGTACTTCCTGACAAACGGCCATTAATATTTATACATGGCTGATTTCAACGGTATGAAATATGCATTTTTAAGGCACTAGCGTAATCACTCAACCGCGAGCAACTTGGCGCAGTGGTTAACGTAATGGACTCCAGTTCGGAAGGATGGCGGTTCAAACAGGCGTCCAGCCATCCAGATTTAGGGTTTCCGTGATTTCCCTAAATCGCTCCAGGCAAATGCTGGGATGCCTCCTTTGAAAGGACACAGTCGATTTCCTTCCCCATACTTGACACAAGCCGAACTTATGCTACGTCTCAAATGACGTCGATCATGACGGGACGTTAAACCCAATCTTCCTTCTATCTTTTTTATAATGACTCAGCGGGACTACGGGCTGAACGTTGCATAGTGAACCGAAGACCAATGTTCGACACGGTTCAAATCGGTAATGTATTAACATCGTTGAAATTATATTAGGGCGAATATTCTTTAGCAATTATAGCATGAGATTTACACAGCTGTAGCTTCTATGAAAGTCACCAGAAAATATTTTCAGCAATAAAGCAGACTGACTGCAACAAGCATGTCCTTTCTGGAAAAACGCTTATTTTCATATCCACGCCTACCGATGAAATCATTGCACGACAGAGTTATATGCACCGGTATGGGCAAATCAGGCTTAGATTCAGCATTGTATAGTGTAGAAGATACACATGAAAATTAGCACTGGCATGCTTGAGAGGTGTGTAGCACCGGCAGTGTCACGGGTGCTGCATCTCCCTCCTCAGACACAGCTTGGAAAAGATTCCAAGGTTGCGTTCGATTATGTGCAGTTGTGAAGTTTTATGGAACGATGTTCGACGTCGGCCGCCCAGACTGAGAGGCGTAATGTCGCGGAAGGCGAGAGCGCTCTCTTGTATGCAAATGTGCGAACGACGTGCTTTGGCCGGGCCTGGGCGTCACTGCACGCCGAAAAGGCAGACGCGTCTTATGCGAAGCTGACGCAGGTCGGCCTCTACACGGTCGTGTAGAGTGCAGACAGGCTACACGTCATGAGTCGAATTGTTCTGCAGAATCTGAGTATTGTTCCTGGAATCTGTGATTTCAGGTTCCAAAGACAGGTTTATCTTTAGTACCGTAGGTGCAACCACAACGGAGAGGTATCTGTTGAGAGGCCAGACAAACGTGTGGTCCCTGAAGAGGGGCAGCTGCCTTTTCAGTAGTTGCAGGGGCAACAGTCAGGATGATTGACTGATCTGGCCTTGTAACACTAACCAAAACGGCCTTGCTGTGGTGGTACTGCGAACGGCTGAGAGCAAGGGAACTACAGCCAGTATGCAGCTTTACGGTATGGTTAAAAGATGATGGCGTCCTCTTGGGTAAAATGTTCCGGAGGCAAAATAGTCCCCCGTTTGATCTCCGGGCGGGGACTACTCAGGAGGACGTTGTTACCAGGAGAAAGAAAACGCGTTCTACGGATCGGAGCGTGGAATGTCAGATCCCTTAATCGGACAGGTAGGTTAGAAAATTTTAAAATGGAGATGGATAGGTTAAAGTTAGATATGGTGGGAATTAGTGAAGTTCGATGGCAGGAGGAACAAGGCTTCCGGTCAGGTGAATACAGGATTATTCTAGAAGAAGGGAGCGGTTGGTAGGGCATATTCTGAGGCATCAAGGGATCACCAATTTAGTGTTGGAGGTCAGCGTGGAGGGTAAAAAGCGTAGAGGGAGATCAAGAGATGAATACACTAAACAGATTCAGAAGGATGTAGGTTGCAATGTACTGGGAGACGAAAAAGCTTGCACAGGATTGAGTAGCATGGAGAGCTGCATCAAACCAGTCTCTGGACTGTAGACCACAACAACAACAACATTGGGGATTTAGGCAGTCATTGTTCCTGTTCTTTGGTGATGCTTCCTATTTTATAACGTCGACCAGCAACAGCATTATTCTCGTGCTACATGTGGTTATTTAACGATTTTTTCGGCATACCCTTCTCGGCAAAACTTCAAAAAAAGCTTTCGCTAGGAAAAGTGTTAGTCAAATTTTTAATATTTGAAAGAAGCCTTCACAGAATTTGGAATAGTGATCTCTTAATGAGTGATCCGCTCACGTGTTTTTATCTTATAGAAATATCCGGTCCAGTCATATTAATGTGACCACCGTCTACGTTTGTCGTCTACGAGCAATAAGCACTCACAGAGGGCAGTTGGCAGCACTAGTAGCAGAGCGTACTTAAAACGTGTCGGGAGGACACGGGGAACACTGCAGTCATCGTCGTAATTCGGAAACGGAGCGTTGCATCTGACATCTAAAAGGGCATGAACATCGGATTTCGAGCCATGGATGGAAGCATTTCCGAAACGGGTAACTCTGTGAGGTTTTCGCGTGCTGCCATGGTTAGAGCATACCGTGCATGGCAAAATAGCGCTACACCAAAATCGGTACCGAGGATACGGTGTTACAGCGCGGGCCGTAGATGACAGAGGTGAATGACTGCTGCGGAGATGTGTAAGGAAGAATAGATGAGCAGTTGTTGAGTGACTAACCATCCAGATAAGCCAAGGAGCTACCAAGCAGTGTCTACTCAACGACTCTTCTGCGAACATTAGTGCATATGGGCCTCCGCAGCAGGCACCCGGTTCATACACCCATGAGTGTGGAATCTGCACGCCAGTACTGCAGCTGGACATCCAAGAGTGGTTACAGGTGGTCTTTCCAGATGAATAACGTTTTATGCTCCCACAGACAGATGGCTGTTGGCTTGAACGCGGAGAAACGTCTGAAAACAAACACCCTGCAACAGTCGTTGGAAGAGTCCAGGCCGGAGGGCATTCTCTGTTCGATCTCCTCGTTCTGGAATGCACAGTGGATCAACACAAGTATGCACTTATCCTTCGGGACTTTGTCCACCCCTGCATGCAATTTGTTTTTCATCGGCACGATGGTATCCACCAGCAGGACAGCGCAACGTGTCACACAGCTTGCAGGATACCTTAATAGTTCTAAGAGCGCCAGAATCAGTTTACCGTACTCTCCTGGCCACAGAACTTCCCCAATTAAAACCCAATTGAAAATCAGTGGGACCGCCTCGGTCGGGCTGTTCGCGCCAAGGAACATCAGCCGAGAAGCCTAGCGCAGTTGGCCACGACACGAGTCGGCATGGCTCTGCATCCTTGTCAGTGCCTTCTAGAACCTTATTGACTCTGTTCCTGCAGATATCGCAGCGGTCCGCATTGAAAAAGGTAGTAATTCAGGCTTTTGACAGGCGATGGCATTAATGTGAATTGACAGCCTAAAATTAGCACTTATTTAATTGTGTAATAGCAGTGACGAGCAATAACGAGTGGGACTGAGGACGGTAGGAGCAACTTGCTGTGGAAATAGGTAGACTTTCGGGATGAGAGTACAACAAGAGTGCAGAGCCACGTAATACTGTACAATGACCGCCATGAAATGGACAAAATCGACATTACGACCACGGCTGCAGTCTTCTCTGAAGGTATATAAACTGGTCGCCGGTTTCTCTGTAAGTAGACGCAGGGGAAGGACCATACTCGTGGTCGAAACATTTTATTCATCTACTGCCTGGTATTTCAGAGCATGATGCGGCTGTACAGCAGCAAACATTTACGCCTGCTTGCTGTGAATATATATCCACAGTGCCACTCAGTAGGCTACAGGCTAGGAATCTGAAGGATATATGACGGTTCCACTTGATGAGAACTGCAAACCACCCTATCGTATCCTGGATGGTGCCATAGCCTGTACACACTTGGATGGATGTCAGAGCCCTTTTCTCTGGAGTTCTCATACGTACCGGAGAGAAACAAAAGCAAGTAACAAATGATGTTAGCAAAGCGTATTGAGCAATAAGTGCGACCCAGAATTCTGTCAGTGCCAACGGCCTAGTCGCAGACGTAATACCGGTTCCCGTCAGCTCACAGTAGTTATGCGCTGGCAGGCTTGGTTCGCACGTGGATGGATGATCGTCTGGGTCTGCCGAGTGCTGTTGGCAAACGGGATTCACTCAGCCCTTGTCGCCATTTGAGGAGCTACTTGACTGAGAAGCAGCGGCTACGGTCACGAAAGCTGACAACGGCACGGAGAATGGTGTGCTCACATTTCTCTCCGTATCCGCACCCAGCGGTGACTATCGGCTGAGAATGATACTGCGATCGGTCGGTACCGTTAGGCCTTTCGAGGCCGGTTCAGACCGAATTTAGTTTAGCTTTTAGTATTTTGTCATTAGCGATACGTTACTTCTTTAGTAACAATAAAACTGTAAACAAACTGAAAATGAGATGAAGTAATTCATGGCTGCCGTTATTTGGAACGACCTCTGCGAAAGGTTAGCGACATGTGACGTGTTGCGACATGTCGCCATCTCGACAAACCAGACCGCTCTGCATATGTCGGCGGAAAGCAGTGGCGGCCTCGCTTCTTCAAGCGTTTACGTAACCACAGCTGCCCTGCGTGTGTTTCGGAGGTGAAACCGGCACCTAACATCAGGGTAGCACGCATTAATCGTGGGCCCAATTAGCCGTTAGTAACATGAACTTGGCAGAGACGCAATAATCATCTGTAACATGCCAAATAT
This sequence comes from Schistocerca americana, assembly GCF_021461395.2. Classification (NCBI taxonomy): domain Eukaryota; kingdom Metazoa; phylum Arthropoda; class Insecta; order Orthoptera; family Acrididae; genus Schistocerca; species Schistocerca americana. The sequence continues at coordinate 516,547,494 of NC_060120.1, read as the reverse complement.
AAAGCCGGTACAAACACTCAAGTGCGTGAATGGTCTGAACATTCACGAAAAATGATTGATTAGGAACTAAAAGTTTGTTAGAGGTAGAATCCGGAATTCAGCTGTGCAGCTGAGTGTGTCATGGGAGCCCGCAGAAATTTTTTACTTTTCCGGAGGAGGAGGGGCGGGGGTGAGGGAGGGGAGGGGTCAAGGTTCAAAACTTGCGAGATTTGATACAACTAATAGGATAGGTTTGAAAACTATCTTGCCACACGAATTTGACAAGAAGCGCACGAAACTTATTGCATCTCAGAATATTGGCTGTTATCTTAGCATTTTTAATGTAGATTACTTTGGTACTTAAACGAAAAACTCATTGTAGTATTCCTGCACACGCAGAATACATATTTTTGTGTTATTAATTTGAATATGAATGCCATCTTTTTGATTCAAGGATCTGGAATAACATCATCACATGGTTAAAACCAGGTTGTCCTACAAGCTATGAAATAACGCTAGAAAATATTCACATAAATAGTTTACTCATACGCCCATAATGTTAGATTGAAAATTACAAATTTCAGATTGCAAAAACAGTCATAATGAACGAGAAAATGCAGCTCGATATTTAAAAAATGCCATATTAACGAACCTCGAAGTGGAGAAACAGGCAATCAACTAAAAAAAGGCTTATTCAACTTTTATTCCATATGCAGTATTAGTGCAGATATTTCTATTGCTGACTGAGGACGCTGTACATCAATATTTGCAGACTAATTATTATAGCTATTACGAGTCGTATGTTTTTTAGGTGGGGTAGTACCTCCAGGTACATGTGGCAAGAGCAAGCTATCATTGCTTATTTTACCACAGGGCTGCAGATAAGGTGCTGTTGGACACGTAGGTTCAAAACGGTTAGTCTGTACTAACAGGCGAAGTCCACTTTAAGGGTGCAGTTGCGATCATGCCCGAAACATCAGCTCGTATAAAGCTTGTGATTTGTTTGTGGGAAGACTGTTTGAGCAGAGGAAAAACAACCAACACATTGATGTGTGCACATTTAAGGTACCACGTATAAAAATATCTGAACTTGTACCCACTACAGATTTATAATACTGTTTGCCTATAAAACTTTACATCTATTCCCGTTGATAGACTTACTGGATTTCATTCATGATTTGTATTTTATACTGTCAACTGAACTGGCTGAAGTTGAACCAGATGTGTTCTCAAAGCAACGTTTTTTGGGGGGGGTTGATTGGGTAAAGTGTAGCCCAGAACCGGTATACATCCAGATAGTGTGGATAACCTCGCAAAACCATCATCAAACTTCACGGTAGAATCAACATTTATCAGCCTGAGACTGCACCGAGGTTACCTTCGTCTCTCCAGTTTATCACATCATTGTGCAGCCTTGCCAACTGGAATCCAGGATTGGAAGCTCTGTGACTGCATGTGGAGCTGTGTTTCACCCATAGACTTCGACAAGGTTCCAAAGCTAGAGAGCACATTCGTTCGACCTCGAAAATTCACACATTTTTCCCTCTCTTCTAAGGTAGGAAATGGTATTTTGTGTTTTCGACTGGTGTGCTTGGGATTAAGTATGAACATACACACCTGCAATATGGTGGGACTGTGTTCTTTATCTTACAATAGCTCTGCCGTTTGAAACTAAATTCATAACCTGTAAGCAATCATGGGTTTTCCATTGGAAACGCAAATGGTAAACTAATTTTGTGATTCTGTTGAGCACATAGTGGAGTGAGCGTCCTTAGGGGTATCTAATTCGCTTGAGCGACACATATACTGCTGCCGTGTTTGTGTGTCGGAAATCGGCGACGGAATCTGATCAGCTCCTTTCTGCAGCTCCCCAAGGGCTATACGAATAAGCAACAGCAAGAGACTGAAGAAACTATTTCGATACGATATTGTAGAGCTTCGTCTCCATCTTGACCGCAGATCAGCACCGGAAATCGCAGCTGCACCAAAGAATCAGCATAATTTCCAGTGGACAGTATGATTAGCAAGGAAACCCAAGATATTAAAATGGTTCAAATGGCTCTGAGCACTATGGGACTGAACATCTGTGGTCATCAGTCCCCTAGAACTTAGAACTACTTAAACCTAACTAACCTAAGGACATCACACACATCCATGCCTAAGGAAAGATTCGAACGTGCGACTGTAGCGGTCACGTGGTTCCAGACTGAAGCGCCGAGAACCGCACGGCCACACCCAAGATATTAAGGATTGCTAGAACTGCACTATTTCTCGTCGCGGTTGGTAATATTGAAATAGCAGTTTAGTGGAGAATCAGATAGTGACTTCTAGAAATTCGAGGTAGTTCTGTAGTGGATAAAACATCTGTACCCAGATTCCAAGAGGGGAAAGTGCCCCCTATGGCCATCGTGCGTGCAAGTCGTTGACGCGATGTGTCCGGGAAGATTCGAAGGCAGCCCGCTTTGCGAATTTGATGAATCGGTTTCCTATTTGCAGGCGTGAACTAATTCGACGTGACAGTACGGAGACGACGGTTAGTAATGAATCTTGAGGACAGCACAACCTACAGGTGCATTTTGTAGTTGTAAGAATTCTGCTAACCATTTGTAGGCTTCCTTTTGCTACTGGGACACCGATACGTGGCAATAACACCCAACAAATTCCAGCCGGTTTTCTAATAACTTATGGTGGGACACATACGTCCCGATGGTAGTCGAAGACTTAAACTGGAGTAAACAAGAGGAGTTTTAAGCTACGAAACAAAGATATATGTTTACACCAGCGCCTGGACAACGGGTTCCAGGCCACTGCCCTACTTGCTACTTGATGAAGATCGAGAGAGTTCTAATTCTGGAAGCTGCGAAAGAGAATTCGATGTTTAAATGAGTTATTGCATGGTATAAATCACATCACAGAAATTTCAACGCATAATCTGCGAATCTGTTGGTTTTATTTTCTGTGAGACGACCTGCGGTAAGCTAAAAGGCGGCAAGTGTCTGGGTTGCGACAGCGCGGCTCCGCAGGCAGCAGGCGTCATCTGCGCACTGCGCGCCAACAGGTGGTCTCCGGCGGCGCCGACAAATCGGTAGCGCCGGCTGCCGCTCTGTCGCTGACCTTTCGGCCCACGCGCCTCCACCTCCGCCTCCACCTCCGCCGCCGCCGCCGCCTCTGTCCACGGCACGCGACCCGCGCGCTGCCCGCTGCCCTATCCGAGGAGCATCCTGCTATAGCTCGATCTCGCAGCCTCTGGCCCTCGGGTACAACTTCGTGTTGACTGGGAGATCGCTAGTGGCCCGTTACCATAGTCTAGTGGTTCAAATGGCTCTGAGCACTATGGGACTTAACTTCTGAGGTCATCAGTCCCCTAGAATTAGAACTATTTAGCCGTTTAGCCGCGCGGGCTGGTCGCGGCGGAGGTTCGAGTCCTCCCTCTGGCATGGGTGTGTGTGTTTGTCCTTAGGATAATTTAGGTTAAGTAGTGTGTACACTTAGGGACTGATGACCTTAGCCGTTAAGCCCCATAAGCTTTCACACACATTTGAACATTTTTAGATCTACTTAAACCTAACTAACCTAAGGACATCACACACATCCATGCCCGAGGCAGGATTCGAACCTGCGACCGTAGCGGTCGCGCGGTTCCAGCTTGTAGCGCCTAGAACTGCTCTGCTACTCCGGCCGGCGTTACCCTAGTCCTTCCAGATAAAGTCGAGTGGGTTTGTTAAACGAATTTTGTCTTGACATTCAGCTTCCAACTCTTGGGCCTTAATAACCATTACTCCCGAAAGTTCTTCCATAATCTCTTGCTGAACACGTGTTAAAAACTTGAGTAGGAGCTGCCATTTATGATTGTGGTAAAATGAAAATTTCTTCAGGAAGGAGTAATATTCTACAAACATTAACTTAGAAAAAGGAAGTTAGTCTGATAATACTGACGTATCTGAAATGGACTTAATCTCGAGATCACAGTGCTAATATGAAAAGGAGATAAGCATGATTGTTTATGAAGCGCCTATCACGCCGCGACCACTTCTACGGGAAGTAATTAGAATTATATTAATACCTTCAGCTTCTGACGGGCGTTGATATATATCAACGGGGACAGGTGAAAATGTGTGCCCCGACCGGGACTCGAACCCGGGATGTCCTGCTTACATGGAAGACGCTCTATCCATCTGAGCCACCGAGGGCACAGAAGATAGTGCGACCGCAGGGACTATCTCGCGCACGCCTCCCGCGAGACTCACGTTCTCACCTTATATGCCCACACACTACACTCGTAGTGTCCCACCCCAACACACTCGTTACTCATGGAAGACATTCTACCGAGTCCCGAACGAACAGACACCACTGACGATCTGCAGCCGTCCCGAACGAAATTAGAATTATATTAATACCTTCAGCTTCTGACGGGCGTTGATATATATCAACGGGGACAGGTGAAAATGTGTGCCCCGACCGGGACTCGAACCCGGGATGTCCTGCTTACATGGAAGACGCTCTATCCATCTGAGCCACCGTGGGCACAGACGATAGTGCGACTGCAGGGACTATCTCGCGCACGCCTCCCGCGAGACTCACATTCTCAGCTTATATGTCCACACACTACATTCATAGTGTCCCCACGCTGATTACCTATCCCCGATATATAGCAACGACCGTCAGCACCTGAAGTTATTAATATAATTCTAATTCCGTTCGAGACGGCTGTAGGTCATCAGTGGTGTCTGTTCGTTCGGACATGTCCGAAAGAACAGACACTATATCCATGTAAGTATATCTACGGAAAGTGGTCGAAGGACGGTGAAGCCACGAGTACGCAACAAGGCGTTGGACGTCCGCTCTGCAATGCTGGAAAGGCTGGGATCTGGCAGATCTCACGACACAATACAACGCTAATGGAGGCACAAGTGTTTCATAGCACACCATACAGAACACACTGTCCAAAGTGGGGCTCCGCAATTAACGACCCCTTTTAGTTCCCATGTTGGCCCAATAACAACGTCACTTACGACTGCAGTGGACACGGGTTCATCGAGATCAGACTGTGGATCAGTGGTAAGTTGCTCTGACTAATCACGTTTCTCAATGCACTAGTCCGACTGTTGCATCCGGATATGATATACTGAACCAAATTCGTCTGATCTGGAAGTGTGAAATGCTGTAAACGGCCAGCTCCGCACCCACAAACCGCTGGCCCACAGTTTACGTGAATTGCGTGACTGTGACAGACACACTCCATTCAGCAAGAGGCTTGGAGTTGCCGTATTAAAGGGTCCACAACTGGTACGACGAAAATACATTACTGTCTTATTAAGACAGCAGGTTTCGCTTGGTCCCTAACAAGTCTCAGAGAACCACACTTGAAAACAACTACCAGCAAGCGAGGAGCTCTGTGGCTGGCACATGTGGTTTGCTTTCAGGACAGCGCTTCACATCCCCAACCGACCATCCAGATTAGGGGGTTTGTTTCCTTGCCTAAATCGCTTATCGCAAATGTCGGTAAGGTTCTCTCTGAAAGAACAGGGTCGATTTCCTTGCCAAACCCGAGGGTGCGTTCTGTAACGATCTCCTGGTTTACAATCCCTTCATCTTTAAACTTCCTATTCTATTTTCTTTCTTTGGTAAGGACTATTGATGTCACAAACTGTTATGTCAATTTCGGAAAACAAATACTATGACCTCTACGTTTAAGTATTTACTGAACATTTAAAACGCAATCGAAACTCTGAAACTGCAATATTAAACTGAGTGCATTTTTTTAATTTATTTATCAGGTTCCGTGGGACCCAGCAAGCCAAACGTACTTGGTCATGGAACGAGTCAGTACATAGTTCACAAGATACCAATAAGTAAATTTACGAACAAATGAATCAATAAAACACGAAAATAATTTTGAAAGAGCTTACGGACAAATAACACATTACAGATAAAAGTTCACAACCACTGCTAGGAACTCCTGTACAACGTAGAAGGAGTGTGCCACAAGGAAATGTTCCAATTTCTATTAGAATATTTCGGGTTAGTTACTCAACTTTTGCAGTTCTGTTGGAATTCTATTGAAAATCAAATCTGCTGAACAGTGTAGTCCTTTCTGTACAATGCTTAAGGAAGTATTGCCCGAGTGCACATCGTTAACATTCCCTCTGCCACTCAGTCGTGTGATTAAAAGCTGCTCCGGCCTGTTTGTAAACATGGCTGCATCACTGACAGCAGAGGTCGATCGTTAGCAGAACGAAACGGATATTCTCCATGAAATCGCCAGGGGACGGCGCCGTGAGTTAACAGAGTTCGATTTTGCAGCAGGGTGCCCGCGAGAGATGCGCAAACACAGGCGCAGTCACGGCGTGTTACATGTTTCTTGCGGCGGGCGTCGCCGCTCGTAACACCAATCCTTTCGTCGTCCAAGGTCTTCTTCCCACTCCCAGCTGCTGCGACCAGCAGCGGGCGCTGTAAATCGGCTGTTAACACTCATTAACTCGCCATTTATCTTACTGCCTCGCTGAATCGCATCGGTTGCCACTGTAATTGCATGGCTGCCCGAAGGTGTCTTTTGGTTGTAATTCCAGGGTAACCATTGCAGGCACTTTCCATAAAAGATTTATGTGCAGTAAATACTTATCGAGTCATGGGACTCGAAGTCATTCAAAACACATGAAAAATATGTAACACTTGCGTAACAGCTGTTCACTTGTTTCCATCACAGTGGAAGTGGAAGTATGTTTTCCGCATTTAGACACTCTGACTTTTTATTTCACTTTGATACAAATATATGGCTATGTAACTGCACCTTATGCGGTCACCCTGTCTCCTTAAAGACCTTACCATTGAATTTACTCGTCACTTCCTTGCAGAAGAAATTTCAGTACGTAGAATCTCTCAATCCATCTCAGTTGACGCACCGACTATTTTTTTCGCAGTACATTTCTCGTTTGATGCATATGGTAAATTATTTACGTATTTGGTTTCCCTGCATGCTCAGTCTAAGTCTACCGTTGCCCCGCCCAAAGTAGGATACTACGTCGCTATAAGCAAGCTCTGGCCATATTAGAGAGATGTGGTTAATGCTGCGGCGACTTCGCTTGTATATGTGCTAGCTGCGCCCAACTGTGGAAGGAAGTTGCCGGTTCTGGTATCTGTCTTACAGTCCAGTGCAATCTTCCCAAAATGTTGAGAGATGAAGGAGTAGAAATTATTCAGATTTATTGCTGGGGCAGTACCGTTGCAGCAAAATGTATTTAGTCGTATTTTACGTATCTCTGTAGGGGTTTTTAATGGACTATTACTGCTATGTTGCACTACATGTATCGTGCATAAATTGATCTGGAAAAACCACTCCCCTCCTGAACACTATTTTTGTTACATTTTTTTTCTGTCTCAGTACGCAGAGCACTCGCTGACAATTTTCAACGATTTTCAGTCACACTCTATAATCGGCGGAATATGTAACGGGAGAACTCGGAGTCAAGGCTAGGAAAACCTCTTGAAGCCCATGACAGGAACCGTAGAATGGCTCTGCTTCAGTTTGATGATGATATAAAACTGCGACAGACATATAACTATAAACGTTCCTGAAAAGTTAGATATGAGACACCCACCTAGTAGACCCTTATCAGTGAGATGTGGTCGGGGACGCGCTGCATTATGGACTCCTCGAGATATCGAAATTGTGATACCATGCTTAACCGTCGCCCAAGAGTAACGAAGACTGTACGGATGTTGGTGCTGCGGTTGCTGTCCGCCATTCGGCTCACGATTTAGTTTCTTCACTACGGCCATTGTTGCCACGGTTAAAATATGCGATAGTTGACGGCAACTTTATCACTGTTGTGCACGGCAGTCACGCCTAGCGGCGGCAATTGTTCCCGAATCAAGGCACTCTTGGTAGACACTAGACACGGTGGCACCTGGAAACCTCAGTCCCAGCTCGACAACGAAGATGGTGTTTGGCAACCTCGATATAGCTACATTGGAAATCGTCTTATGAAATGGAAGAACTCTGCTGTTAGTGAAGGCGAGTGGAAGATTCAGATTTGCCAACAAGGATTCTCGGAATGTCCAACACATCTGTAAAGAAAATCGAATGCTAGATGTTAGTGCGGCCAGTTCTAGAGAGTTGTTCCAGTGGTTGGAATCCTTGCCAAGTAGATACAAAAACAGAATTCTGAAGAATGCTTCTAGGTTCGTAACAGATCGAGATAGTCCATATGAAAGTGTAACAGAAGTGCTCGGGAAAGAAAGCCATTGTAGTTTTCACGAGACCATGTTGGCTAAATTTAGAGAACCTATATTCCGAGCTGGCTGTTGTAGCCGAGCGGTTCTAGGCGCTTCAGTCTGGAACCGCGCGACCGCTACGGTCGCAGGTTCGAATCCTGCCTCGGGCATGGGTGTGTGTCATTAGGTTAGTTAGGTTTAAGTAGTTCTAAGTTCTATGGGACTGATGACCTCAGAAGATAAGTCCCATAGTGCTCAGAGCCAGCCTATATTCCGACGTGTCTGCTCCCACGGGGATCATGAAAATGATACGAGTGGTTATGGTGCGTAGAGAGGCCTACAGACATATTTCCCTCGTTCAACTCGTGAACGGAGTGGCACAGAAAATCGGTAGTACTGATACGATGTACCCTCCGCCATGCACTGCACGGGGGCTTGCCGAGTAGGCCTATATTTGTAGACGCAGATGTAGAATCATCCGGTCGGATGTCTCGCGGAGACCACATCAGGACCTCTCTTCACCACAGCAGGTATCTGTAACCAAATTTTTGACGAGTGTTGGCATGACCATCTATTAGTACGCGTTATGGTGATGACTGACCGAGAATTCATTGCACTGTACTTCGACTGCTTTGGTTGGTCCATGTACGTCGCAGTGAGCTTATCCGGTGCAGGTGGTTAATGATTTCTTGTCTTCCGAATTTACTGCTACGTTGAGCGCATTTTCTTTTATAGCTGACTCGTGACCACGCAGTCGTTGAAACCGCTAACCTGGTTAGAACAGCAACAGGTGAACCAGTTCAGTTGCACGAAGGCTGTGAGCGTCATTATTTGAGCTGGCCTCTAGGTACTGAAGAATATGGAATACCGAAACCTACCATTACGGCTAAGAGGGCTAATTAATTCAGCAGACAGCTTTCGGGAGCACGTAATACGAGGCAGAAACAATACCGGGGCTGCATTACAGACTGCCATTCGCCATCGCGCAAATCCTCGTGCACTGTTTTGCTGACGACATAAATATTAATCGCAAGAGCTGATTATGTTAATGGTGCGGCGGCTGCCCGCGAAAAATCAGCGAGCGCGTACCCGCTGCGGACGACACTCGGGGCGCCCGCGGTTGCTACGAGCAACGCGGCCGAACAAAAGCAGACCGAGCGGGTGACCCGCACGCCGACACGCAGCCCAACATCTGGCTAATAAGCATATTTATTCGTGCGGCTTATGTAAAGCAGGATGGCGCGCGCATATCGGGGCCCCTTATATGTCGGTACACAGCCGGTGCAGCCCATCTGATTTACTTAGAGTGGGATGCGAGTCGTGCGGCGCGCATGCGCGAAGCCACAGTTATGTCAAATCCGCAGCGAAGCCTCCCATTATGCGTCGTTAGCTAATAAATTAGCATTGACTTAATGCAAGAGCGCTGCCATACCCCCGCCGGTAATGACCCTTTGTTGCTTTTATGCGGCCATTCTGCGCCGTCCTTTAACACGTGTTTCGCTGAATTATTTACAGAGAGCGCCGGCTCGGCGGAGGTCGCGACGGCGGAATGCTTTCAGCGCGGCCGGGAAGGCGGTAGCTTAGCGCGGTGTGTGCCGTGCCGTATCGCAGCCGGACAGTGTGGCGCGTGCTACCGTTGCTTGCCTCGCCGCTAAGGCCGACCAGTTAGCGAACACCCTGCGGGAAAGTTACGAGCACACTCTGCCAGGGAGGCCGTCCTCGGCGCTCCTGAGTGGAAAGCTTTTTTGTACAGGGTGTTCAGTTCATCTGAAGACGTTGAAATATGTCGAAAACAACATAGTCCATCCAAAAACATTGTAATTAAAATTTGATGGTCTCTCAGGGAGACATCCACTGATAACAAACTCAAGTACCCATCGTACCTGTGAGTGGGGGCGGGAGGGCAACTTTGAAACCTTCAATGGGAATCCCAATTGCCGGCCGGGGTGGCCGAGCAGTCCTAGCCGCTACAGTCTAGAACCGCGCGACCGCTGCGGTCGCAGGTTCGAATCCTGCCTCGGGAATGGATGTGTGTGATGTCCTTAGGTTAGTTAGGTTTAAGTAGTTCTAAGTTCTCGGGGACTGATGACCTTAGAAGTAAAGTCCCATAGTGCTCAGAGCCATTTGAACCATTTTGAATCAAAATTTGCTATTGCAGAGTGCGAGTCTACGGGAAAAAAACCTAAGTTTTGTTTCAAACATACTTTTCGTTACGTGACAGATAGCGCTGTAATTAGAAAAATCAAAGTTGATTAGAAAGTCGTGTGTTTCAAAATGCTATCCAATGACACTTCAATTAACCTCACACCCCTACGGTGCAAGGGTAGGACCGGCAGTTATTTCGTAACTTTTAATAAGACCTCACTGCATATTACGATAAGTTGTAGTTCTCTATACTGTCATAGTGGCACGTCGAGCATTCCGCTTTTCATTTTGTCGGAGGAATACAACGTTTAGAACGAGGTTTCCCATTAAAAGTTATGAAATAATTGTTTGTCCTACACTCGCAGCGAGGAGGTGGGGGAGGATGAGGTAATTAAAGTGTCATTGGACAGCATTTGAAAACATACGATTTTCTACACATTTTGACGTTTCCGATTACGGTGTGAATTGTTGCTAAACGGAAAAGATAATTCGAACAACTCTGACGTATTTTTTCCGCAGAATCCGAGATTTCGAATTTGTCTTCCCGACCCCATACATGGAACGTGATGGTTGGTCGAGTTCAATATCATTAGATGTCCCCCTCCAGGACGAACAAATTTTAACGTCTAGTTTTCGAGATCGAGATATTTCAGTGTCTTGAGATAAACTGGTTATCTTACACAGGGTGATTCACGAATATATGCAAATACTTTAATGTGTTATTCTACAAGATTCTCAACACCCACTTTACATGTAACCACCACTGCGATAATCCATGGCAGAGAAGATGCTAGTCTTCACAAGAATTTTTGCGTTGTTTTCAACGAATATGACGCAAATGTTTTATTCCTATTTGTAGTACAGAAAATAAAAGGAAGAGAGCGTGAATGAAAAAGTAGAACCTATAGTACTTGGAGATGACGTCGCAGATCATACTGAAATCAATACGACGTAAATGAAGAAGGTCGCATAGCTACGTGTCAAACAGCTATTTTCTCCTTGCCGACAAGCTGTTGTAGAAACACATGGACATAATACCAACGACTGTTCTTATCTGTCATAACCAGTTGTTTTAATTGGATAGCATAAAAACCTGTAAAAATGACAAGGAAATACAATATATGTAGCTGTCCGCTCTTGAATGTATTAGCCGCGAACAGAGTGGTAAATAACTACACGTTTCTCTACCGATACCCTGCTAAAGCAATTTAATAACGAATAACACAGATAGCATCACCAGAGGAATTTGGAGCGAGGATAACTGATGCTCAGAAATAAAGGCTCCTTTTTTTATGTCATACATGTAATTGATATGAAATGATATAATTTCGAATTTTTCGTAGTTAATCGATTCAGGATGAAATTATATCATTGCATCAATTCAGAGACCAGTCGCTACTTGTCTCTTTGTTCCACTATATCTCGGTTCGAATTTTCGTCCATTTTCAGTTGGGTCAAAACAGTTTGAAATTATAGCTATCTTATCGACTGCGTTTGAATCATTCTGTGCACTGAGAACTGAGATCTGGGGCGCTTTAAATGTAATCATCATCATCATTACCATCCCATCAGCATAGGAACATCGCCACCACCATCAGCACTCAGCACTCAGTGTTGTATCTGTGCTGTATGGATGAATGCCATTTAGTTTCTTGTTAATGAGTAGCGTATTGTTTACTGCCAACACTGATATCTGAACGATTCGGTTAATGAAGACATTGAACTGGTTTATTTTCTAAAATGCCGAGAGCAAGATTTTGTGTACCATGAGACAACAGTCAACTGTGTCGAAAACACCGCCTATACGAATGCAAATGTTCATATAATTTTAATTTTTTTTCTCTACCTGATTAAATGACCCAGTAGCATCGCAAAGGTTTCAACACCTATTTCTTCTAGCACTTCTACACTTCTCTTATAACTTTCTAGAGGCTTGAAAGCGGCCGCTCGGTTTATTGGCTCTAAAATGAAATGAGGGTTCGAAACAGCTGGGTTCGGAGCAGCAGTTAAGGAACGTCGTTAAAAAGCTTCAGAGGGTCTTCGGTGACCAGTCAGTGAACAGTGAGAGTGCTACGGACGGCCAACTTCAAACCGTTTCCATTTCCTCACGGAAACGAAGAGACCGACAGAAACCATGGATAAGGGCAACAGTCGCCACTAAGAAAGCAGAGACCACACGTCAGACGTAAGATAAGCACATGCACAAGCTCATACGTCACTAGGTCGAACCCACACCATTCCCACACACATACGCACTGATACACGACGCACCCAGCTGTAACAAGTAGCTCTGTCTGCTTTGTTCAAGCACCTTATTTTACGAAAGGTCCAGCAATGTTTCGGCTTAAAAATGCTGTACGGCAAGGCGAGACTTGAAACAAATCTTTTGAATTGCCATTTCTCCCTCATAATTTTATGGAATACTATAAATACTTTTAAGGCAAACTACGTCTAGTAAGAATAATTTTTGTCACTTTTTCAAGCAGATCATGTTGTACTGCATCAGCTATTACCTTTGCGCATTTTTTCCCCGAGGCATTATCTCTAATTTTATTGAATAGCTGAAACAATACAGAGTGTTTCAACAAAATTACATCAGGCACATGAATTGAAATAGAAAGCTGATGAATTCTAATTTACGCATAAAACTACTAAGTTTTTATTTTCAAAAGAATCGTTCAATCATTCAGCTACGCCTACCGATGTCGTTTTATGCAACCCGCAACGTTATATCTGGCCTATATAAACCATGCGCGAGATTTTCATATTTTCTCGCTCGCTACGCTCAAACTATTTGTCCTACAGAAAAAAGAACAGATGTTTTTGTAGAACATTTAAGGTAGTTCAATTTTGTACTGAGGTAATATTTCACTGGAAGGCACGGTTTTCGAGATATTCAAGAAAAACGTACAAAAGTGACCTTCAATCTTACCTCCACCCACACTCTCATCCCTCATTCCCAACATTCGACCTTCTATTGTCTCTATTGATTGGCCTATTATGCTACCAACATAGTTGGACATCTCGTTAACGTTATGAATATAAACGTACCAGTGAGGATAATGAAAGAAAAACGACTTCTGTAAACGTTAAACTCAAACTAATTACGCTAACAATTCAATCCGAACTTAACTCTTACACAGTAGTTTCGTAGTCAGGACGCCTGACGAGTACAACTGCGTTAATTGTTTATTTTATGGCGTTAAATTTCTCAAAATCGTTAGGTAAAATTTACACAAATGTCAGTTTTACAATTTGTAAGGGCTCGACTAAGATGCTGGCGTAATAAGTCCAGTCAATAAAGACCAAGAAGAGGCCGAATGTGGAAAATAATTCATGCGGTAGCAAATTTTTGTACAGTGTTAGGAAGCAGTGTCACGAACAACATAATTTAAATCCTGACGAGTTCAAAATGGCTCTGAGCACTATGGGACTCAACATCTTAGGTCATAAGTCCCCTAGAACTTAGAACTACTTAAACCTAACTAACCTAAGGACATCACACACACCCATGCCCGAGGCAGGATTCGAACCTGCGACCGTAGCAGTCGCGCTGTTCCGGACTGCAGCGCCAGAACCGCTAGACCACCGCGGCCGGCGTTGACGAGTGGGGGGTGAGTGTTGGAGTGGAGGTCGGTCTGAAGTTCACTTTTGTACGTTATTCTTGAATAAGTCTAAGACTACGGCGTCTAAGAAATACGTATTTCCGTTCAAAATTTAACTATATTAAATGTCCTACAAAAAGTTCCTGTTAATTTTCTCTGTATGATTAATAATTTTTGCATGTGAGAGAATATGAAAATCTTACTCGTGGTTCAAAGCGGTAGCTGAATCTTTCTATACATGCATAGTATATAGTCTTACAGAACATTTCACGATTACTTTTCGGATCACGTATTCATTTAGTTTTCACAAATATTGAGTGTGACCTCCACCGGACGCATGTGAAACATCGAGACGATCGGTGATTGTTTTGTTTTATTCCTAAGCTGAAGACATAATCAGAGGCTATTAAGACTCAGAGAGCAGCTTCATACTTAAACAAGTTCAGTAGTACGAACTGTTGAGCTTGTTTAAGTGAGAAACTGTTATCTGAGTCTTAATAACATCTATCTTCCAGTATTAGAAGAGGAAACTTCAGGAACAGGAGTGTGCCTAGGACCACGGCCTACTACCCATAAAACGAACATCACCAAGCCGCAAAACGGCTGCCGTGGAAAACTGCACTTTACGATACAGACGATAGTCAATTTCGTCCCGTAATTTTGCAGAGTATCTGTAGTTACTACATTCACGGATATTGACACGAGGCGTAGCAGGTCACCCGACACTGATAATGAAGGTACACATACAGTGTGTTTAATAGAAAGAAAATCGCATGCCGTGGAATCAGGAGACCACAGAAGTCGTGCGACCGATTCAGGGCCACACTCACTGCCAAAATCACGACGCTCAGTTGGAAACGTATTGCAACTGTTGCATTGGAAATAATTTTCCCTAATCATATGCGACCGATTATCTCGCTATTTAGTCCCCTTCCCCAAACCAACCAACCAACCGAATATTGATACTCCCGTATTTCCAAGCTGGTGGGCTATATTGATTAAAGTGATCGTTCTCGAAACCACGACAACAGACATGCTAAACTGGAGCATTTGTATACAAAAGGGTCCGAGATCGAATCCCGACCGGTTCGGAGATTTTCTCCGCTGTGGGAATGGGTATTGTTTTGTTCTTATCTCCGTACCGTCATAGCTGACACGGAAATCGCCTGCTTGGCGTCATACGAGGGTCACGCCAAAAGAAACGCACACTATTTCTGTAAAAATACCGTTTTCATTCTGCATGTGTGAAAGTTTTACAGTGTGTGGATACATCCTTCCCGCTTGTTTTCGAACTTAGTTCAACCTCTTCCCGTGTGTGGCGCCGTCACAGCATGTCTTCAAGATGGGTGCTACACTTGACGTTCGTCAGAAGCAACGTGCTGTCATAGAATTCCTGTGCTATGAAAACGAGACAGTGGGAAACATCCACAAGAGGTCGAAAAAGGTTTATGGAGATGCTGCTGTCGATCGCAGTGCAGTTAGTCGATGGGCAAGCAGGTTACGTGATGAAAGCGGGCACGTCAATATTGAGGATTGTCCCCGCAGCGGCAGGCCTCGTACTGCACACACTCCAGACGATGTACAGAGAGTTGACAAACTGGTGACTGCTGACGGAAGCATCACAGTGAACGAATTGTCACGCTACGTTGGGATAGGGGAAGGAAGTGTTTGTAGAATACTGAAAGTGTTGGCGTTAAAGGGCTTGTGCCAGGTAGGTTCCAAGAAAGTATTCAGCGAACTTTTGGAACAGTACGAGAATGGTGGAGATGAATTTCTTCGAAGAATTGTGACAGCTGATGGAACATGGCTCCATCATTTTTCACCAGAGACGAACTGGCATCATGCAAATTCACCCAAGAAAAAAAATTCAAAACCACACCTTCTGCTGGAAAAGTTATGGCTACGGTTTTTCGATTCCGAAGGACTCTTGCTTGTGGACATCATGCCAAGTGGAACCACCAAAAATTCTGATGCATATGTGACGACACTGAAGAAACTACAAGCTCGACTGAGTCGTGTGCGACCACATCGGCAAAAGCGGGGTGTTTTGCTGTTGCACGACAATGCACGGCCACATGTCAGTCAAAAAACCATGGAAGCGATCACTCAACTCGTATGGACAGCACTGAAACACCCGCCTTACAGTCTGAGGTGGCTCCATGTGACCACCATATCTTTGGGAAACTGAAAAACTCTCCTCGAGGAACAAGGTTTAAATATGATGACTCGCTTGTGCATGCTGCCAAACAGTGGCTCTAACAGGTTGGTGCAGAATTTTACCTTGCGGGTATACAGGCGCTAGTTCCAAGATGGCGTAAGGCAGTTGGGAGGGATGGAAATTATGTGGAGAAATGAAAATATTGTTCCTAAAGAATGTATCTAAACACTGTAAAACTTTCAAACATGTAGAATGAAAGATAGATTAAAAAAATAGTGTGCATTTCTCTTGGAGTGATCCTCGTATGAGATGTCTAAGCATGTGTAATTTCGTACAAGGATATAGCTTTGCTCCAATGAATGTCCAGGATTGTCGAAACACCTTTTCGTATTTTCCACTGTTGATGTGGCAATATGGCGTCGTCCAGAGAGCCAATTAAAATAAACTTGACCATTATAATATCCTTTAGAAGAGGATGTAGCGCAATATAGGAACTCAATTACCGGCTGTCAGTGTGTTTTCTGACACTCCATAAAAGGCTGGAGACACAGTGTAATCTACTGAACAGTTCAATCGCTAGAGGAAAGCAAGGCACCGACGCATTCGGATGACGTTTCGAGGCCCAGTAGCAAAAGTGCTACCGCCGCCATCGAGATTTACTACGTTTCTGTAAGGTAACGCGACCGGCCGGTGTGTCCGAGCGGTTCTAGGCGCTTCAGCCTGGAACCGCGCGACCGCTACGGTCGCAGGTTCGAATCCTGCCTCGGGCATGTGTGTGATGTCCTTAGGTTAGTTAGGTTTAAGTAGTTCTAAGTTCTAGGGGACTGATGACCTCAGATGTTAAGTCGCATAGTGCTCAGAGCCATTATAAGGTAACGCGATTAACGCGGAGGGAGACCATCGAGACGTGTAGCCTATCTGGTACCTCCCGTGTGGTACGGCGACGTTATTTTAACACATGATGAGCAGTGTGTGGGAGACGAGGGTGTGGTGTGTGGCGGTTCCGCGGACATTCCAAAATTAGCGACAGCACCAGGATACGGGAATAGCAAAGCGGACATTGGCTGCGCACCTGGACGCCCCCAATAACGGATGGTCGCTCCGGGAACAATGCCTATTGACGGCACCCATACACATAACCTACTCGCCCAGCCGCGTCGCGTTAGAACGCAAGCGCGCGCTCACACACACACACACACACACACACATACACATACACATACACATGCACGCATGCGCACGTGCCCGCCAATATACTCCTGAGCTATATACTCGCGTCATTTGCATAGGAGACATACCCGGCAGCCTTTCCCTTCCACGTAATATACGCGCAATTGTGCTGATGATAAAGAATATCGGGAATGCGAAGAGCGCGACAGGAAAGGAGGGCATTATTTACGCGGGGACGAGACCACGCGAGGTTAATGGAGCGAGGCGACCGCCGTAACTCGGCCATACGTTACTGCGCCGCCCTCTCGGGCAGCGCCGTGGACCTGGAATTCTGGAGCGGCCAGCGTGGGCCGGCCGGCCCTGTCCCCGCGAATACGGCCGCGCCGCCGATTCGCCTCTGCCAAGTTGGCGGCGTCACCTGCCGCAACGCGCGCCTACACACGACTTTCAGGTTCCCCCTCCGTGTTTCTATAACAGTAGTGGCTTCACGCCGCATTTCTTTGTTTCACTCTTTCACCATAATACACATAATCTTTCCGTTTGCTGTTGTGAACTGTTTTAGGAATTTCCAGCGTTTTATATTATTCGAAAATTTTGTACTTTTTTTAAATTAACACAAAACAACTAATAACCAACATAGTGATTAAAAATAGCTATAAGTACACTGCCTGATAAAAATGTGAAGCCCCCGGAAGACACGGTCGGACGCCAGTGTAACTTCGTACACGTAGACATTATCGGACGGTTTGTAAGTGATTCGAGCTGCAATTATCTGCGACAGGTTAGATGGCCACCAGCGTGCATTAGCATTGTTCGTGTCCACCAGGCCTCGTAAGGTATACAAGGGACACGAAGCTCATCAGATGCCGAGTGATCACCATGAAGAACACAGTGATGCCACTACCTCGTCTGAGACGGCGTTATCAGCACTTGAACAATTTGGAATGGGCCTCTTTGCAGGTCTCCATTTAGCCTGCTGGTCGAATCGTGCGATATCTATATTTGTGGGGCATTTGCATGTGACAGTGGCCCATTGCTGGTTTGCGCGTTATCGTTGGGGCGGGCATATTCGTCGTCAAGGTCCCAGTCGAACACATCCACCACGCGGGAGGATCGACGTACTGTGCACCAAGCACGTCCAATATGGACATATGAGCGATACTTGCTCTTGAGTATCTTCATGATAAACGTTGTCAAGTACTGTTAAACTGTTTACTGCCTGACTCTAGTGGTTTGCTGACACTGGTGCCGTTGTCGCAAGTATTACGAATGTTTAGTAATGGTGTGTTTGTTTTCCAATAGTATACATATTTCTTTCGTCGCTTAGAATTTATCTTAGTGTGGAATCTTACGTGAAACATCAAGGAGTCACAGAGCAGTGTTAGTTTATATCACACTGGTCCCTTCAGTGTTAATCTCGTCCTCTGCTACTGAAATTAGCACAGGATGGATGACGCTTAGTTTGATTTTCACACTATCATATTGTCTGATTTGACTGAAGAATCTGCTAAAGACGCAGGCAGTGGAGAATTTAGTGAAGATGACAGTACCTTAAAGTGAGAAAAGTATGCTCTTTTATCATTCGAGCAACTGAAGAATGAGGATGACGTTTTGTAACAGCTGTTTAAGAGGAGTTTTAGCAGGACATCGAGTTGGGTCTTGCTTAGACTGCAATAATGATGTCTAAAGTAGAAGACTCTCGACTAATTTTGGTGTAAATAATACAGCTGGAGTTTTAATAATTATTAAATTTTGTAACCGGTACATAACATAAATCTTAACTTCCTTTCCACTAAGGTTTGAGCTGCAAAATTGTCATTATACGGTATGAAACGGGGTATTCTGTACTTGTTTTGTAAGTAAGGTATCGTTGGATACCTGATGGTTGTAATGAACTAGTGCATTACCCGTAAATTATGACTACTTTTGAATAAAACCTGGAATTGTACAGTTTACGATGATTTTGCAGAAATGTAAATTTTTCCCCCTTTAGTGGGCCAGGGTTAACAGAAACCGGTACCAAGTCTTTGAAGGCAGCGAAACGAGAACAGGCTGGAAATGTGCGCATGAAGACTGCTTACAGAGGGCAACGCGTTGAGCAAGCGTTGGGCAACTGCGCCATGATCGTCTGCCGGCCGCGTTCGTAGCGCCGCGAGTTTCACCGGCCTCCCAGCCCCAATTCACTCGTCGTCTGATTGTTCCTTACCTTACATCCGGAAAACATAAATCAGTAGTCTACTGCCATAATACATATATTATGCCGTCGAGGGACTAGAGCAGATCTTATTCTGTAGTTGACCAGTCTTCCAAAAATTCTCCAGTCGCCCTAACTTGTGTACTACACACGTTTATCGGGAAAGGAAAACAAATGCCCGTAGTGACAGAGCTTAGCACTGTCACGTCATAAACTTCTCATTGGCTTCCCCAGAAGATGTAAGAGTTTTGTTTCAGAAATGAGAGGAAATTGGTCAGACGTGTAAGAGCAACCTTGTATCCCTGGTGATACAAACAAAATCACGGGGAGTACACAAAATCCCTTGCACATGTAGACAAAGAGTACAAACAAACTACTAAAAGAAATATAATCAACACCCAGCTTAACGTACGCAAGACAAACTTCCGCATGTGCAACACCACTAAATCGGCATTAGCAGATCATGCATTGGGACCATCGAACCACTAAAGTCTATTCTCTATTATCAGGGTCTAGTCCAAAAATGGTTCAAATGGCTCTGAGCACTAATAGCGGAAATCGGAAAATATACATTTCCTTGAAGACACCATTTGTTCCAAGCAAACTAAAATATAATTCGATCGCTGTCTCTTAAATAAAAGTTGTCTAGGAGAAAATCAAGATCAGTTCTGCATTTAATGATTCAAGAACGCACAACACTGGCAGAAAGGACGTCAGTGTCGTACCTGAAAGGACCGGGCGACCAAAAAGTCAGTATAAATTTGAAAACTTAATAAACCACGGTATAATGTAGATAGAGAGGTAAAAATTGACACACATGCTTGGAATGACATGGGGTTTTACTAGAACCACCCCATTTTGCTAGACGCGTGAAAGATCTCTTGCGCGCGTCGTTGGTGATGATCGTGTGCTCAGCCACCACTTTCGTCGTGCTTGGCCTCCGAGGTCCTCAGACCTCTCAGTCCGTGGGACTATTGGCTTTGGAGTTACCTGAAGTCGCAAGTGTACCGTGATCGACCGACATCTCTAGGGATGCTGAAAGACAACATCCGACGCCAATGCCTCACCATAACTCTGGACATGCTTTACAGTGCTGTTCACATTATTCCTCGATTACAGCTATTGTTGAGGAATGATGGTTCTTTACAGGAAATGCTCAATATGTCTACTGAGCATTTCCTGTAAAGAATATCATCTTTCCTTGGTCTTACTTTGTTATGCTAATTATTGATATTCTGATCAGACGAAGCGCCACCTGTCGGACATCTTTTGAAATTTTGTATTTTTTTTTGGTTCGAATAAAACCCCATGTCATTCCAAGTATGTGTGTCAATTTGTACGTCCCTATCTACATGATTCCGTGATTTATTCAGTTTTCAAATTTATACTGACTTTTTGATCACCCGGTACACGGAGTGTATTAAATAGCAGTGGGTACGGAAACGAGAGACCAGAATAGCGGCAGCACGACGGCGGAGCGCAGAGACAGCAGCAATTACAGGAGGCATCCGCGGGGGCGGCCACTTGGGCTGACCGGAGGGTCGCGCGCCCGCCAATTAACGGCGCAGGCGCGGCGGCGGCCGGTGACGTCACTGGTGCCTCACCGCTGCCTGCTGACGGCCAGGACGATTGTTCTTGGCCATAAGGGGCGCGCGGCCTGCGTGCACGGCGGCGTCCCCCGGCTCTGTAATCGCCCGCCTCCGCGGCCACTGCCGAATCTGCTGTGAGCCATTGCTCCCTGACTCCTGGAGGCTCCAGCCATTCGTCTCCCTCTCGCGCCCCACGTGGCGAACGAATCTGAAGACACGCGACTGCTGCATTCATATCTGTCAATAATTTTCTTTCAAGAATGACCCTAAATAATAACACTCGCTGACATAATAGTTTTCTGGGTTTGGTACCGCGTCATAATGTAAAAACTACTGCTGCTATGGAAAAACCAACGTTTCGGCCACGATTGCAGCGGCCTTCTTCTTGGGTCTAATGGTTAGACCGAGAAGAAGGCCGCTGCAATCGTGGCCGAAACGCTGGTTTTTCTATAGTAGCAGTAGTTTTTACATTATGACGCAGTACCAAACCCAGAA
This sequence comes from Schistocerca americana, assembly GCF_021461395.2. NCBI lineage: Eukaryota > Metazoa > Arthropoda > Insecta > Orthoptera > Acrididae > Schistocerca > Schistocerca americana. The sequence continues at coordinate 516,525,945 of NC_060120.1, read as the reverse complement.
AACTATTATGTCAACTGACTCTGGCCGCGGAAGCCTACGCAATTATATAGTAACACTCGTGTTTTCCTTTCTGTAACTCTCCTTACAAGAGGTTCTTGTCTGTATGCCTTACAACGAAAACGGTTGCACACTATATTTACGTATATGCAGAATGTACCGCAGCACCTACGAAAAGTACCGGGTGTTTGGAGTCTGGTATTATTTACAAGGCCAGCTTTTATCCTCAAGATGACAGCGTTTATGATAAGGACACGAGAAATGTGACGAGTGGTTCATTAAAATTTAGAGAACAAAAACGAAGTAGAAAAGAAATTTGAAGTTTATATGATCAGCAACGCATGAAGTTTGTCAAATTTTAGTTGAAATTTTCGGTTCGATAATCTTTGCCTGAAGATGACACCTACTATATCCTGTATAGATTCGAACAGAACGGACCACGCTGTCAAGCTTTACGGCATTAATACAAGGCGCTCCGAAAAGATCCAACCTATTTCACAAAAACATGTCTTCTATATGAATGAAAACTTAGAGCAATTTTAATTTGGCATTAAGACTACAAAGTTCTTATTTTTAATAGAACTATCCGATTTACAATGGTGTATCTTTCACATCCATGGAGCCGGCCGCTGTGGCCGAGCGATTCTAGGCGCTTCAGTCTGGATCCGCGCTGCTGCTACTGTCGGAGGTTCGAATCCTGCCTCGGCCGGCCGGCCGAAGTGGCCGTGCGGTTAAAGGCGCTGCAGTCTGGAACCGCAAGACCGCTACGGTCGCAGGTTCGAATCCTGCCTCGGGCATGGATGTTTGTGATGTCCTTAGGTTAGTTAGGTTTAACTAGTTCTAAGTTCTAGGGGACTAATGACCTCAGCAGTTGAGTCCCATAGTGCTCAGAGCCATTTGAACCTGCCTCGGTCTTGGACGCGTGTGATGTCCTTAGGTTGGTTAGGTTTAAGTAGTTCTAAGTCTAGGGGACTGATGACCTGAGATGTTAAGTCCCATAGTGCTCAGAGCCATTTGAACCATTTGAACCACATCCATGGACGTGCTACCTTGGGGCACTTTAAAAAATTAAGTTTAGGATCATACTTTTTATTTAACTTTCACGCGTATTCGATGTGTCCTCCAAAACATGACAATCCTCAAATTAGTCCCATAGCTTTACGAACATGTTCTGAAATTATTGCATTTGCTTCTGTTGCTATGCTGCGTCATTACCCAATAAGTTACTGGAAAGACGGGAGGGGCATATATACTAAGACTTTCTCAAACCAACGAGACTAGGTTACATTGTTGCCTATTCTCGCCAATCCATCGTCGAGACAGCTCATTATTGCGAATTACTTTACAAGCAGGTGCCAGTGCGGTGAAGGCAACGGGTTAATTAAAAGGTTTGTGTCTGGACGCTGTTGTTCTCATAAGGATGTTGGAAGGTTTCACTTTCTAGAAACTGGTATAGAACTATCATAAGGACTGCATTCGTTAAGGTATTTTCTTTTGCTTTTCACAAGGGGTAATTCCACAAATATCCCTTTTAAATACAAACGGGGACAAAAACTGCTTGGATTTCAGAGCACATGACAGCCGGTTTCACACGAACATTTTTGGCAGTTTGTTTCCGTGACTGTCTACCTGAAATATAAACAGATATACAATGAAAATCCTCAGGTCTGGTGGCGTGCCACATAGCTTCCAAAAATTTTTTCTTACCTTTACATCAAAACAATTTGTTAATCAAAATGATAATTTTTTTAAAAAATTCTATATATTTAGACATAGTTGGTTTTGCAATAGCTGTGCATCACAACTAAAAACAGGAACTGTCACCCGCTGACAGAGCAAAACCTTCTAAGTGACTCGCCAAGAACAAACATTTACTGAATAATTAAGGACTCCTTATCTGTATACTTATACACTATCTGATCAACGGTTTCCGTACATCATTGTGGAATACGGAATTGCACACTAAATGTCGCCTGAGATGGCCCCGCCAGTATGAATGGAGGTGGAAGGCATTGTACTGTGCTGTACTGAACATATTTTACCGCAGTGGGTACTGCTTACAGTAGAGGGACAGACAGTGATTGTTGGTATCAGTAACAATGCACGCTCTCATAAAGCAATATCTACGAGGCAGTGGTTTGTCGAGAGTAACGTTCCTGAAGTGGAGTGGCCCGTCCAAAGTGTTGACCTCAAACCAATGGAACATTTTTGAGGTGAGTTACAAACTCGACTTCGCTCCAGACCAAAGCGTCCAACATAATTTCTCTTATTTCAGCTTTTGAGGAAGAATGGGCTGCCATTTTCTCTGCAGACATTCAGGCACCCCATTGACAGTGTAACCCAATTGCAGAGTTCATGCCATCATAAAAGGAGACGGGAAGACACAATCAGTATACGAATTCTTTGGATGACATACTGTATCCAGCAGTCGTGTTCTTCAAACTCTTTAATTAAATTTATATCCGATGTGGACACATGCTGCAAGAAGCTAATCCAGCTAAATGAACTCTTTAGCGAGGCTCAACCTCTTGTTATTCCCCACTCAGCTCTTTGCTCTTCCTGCCTCCCCCGTCTCTCTCCCCTCTTTTCTCACTCTCACTCTCTCTCTCTCTCTCTCTCTCTCTCTCTCTCTCTCTCTCTCTCTTCTCTCCCCCCCCCCCCTCTCTCTCTCACACACACACACGCACACACACAAACACACACACACACACACACACACACACACACACACACACACACACACACAAATACATGCACACGCACAAACATGCATGCAGGGACCGAGAGAGAGAGGGAGAGAGGGAGAGAGAGAGAGAGAGAGAGAGAGAGAGAGAGACAGAGAGAGGGAGAGAGAGAGAGAGACAGACAGACAGACAGAAGGTAGACAGAATGGAGGAGAGAAGGAAGAGAAGGAAGCGAGAGCTGATCTGTAACGACACTGAAACGGTGGCCCTCAACATTGCAGAAATCACGAGCAGCCCCTCGGCCGCAGTGGGCGTGATCCGCAGGTGGCAAACGTGGGCGGCGACTGCAACAGAGGCTGCCAGTCGGTGTCTGCGCTGCACTGTGCTGTACTGTTTATACCGACGGAGCTGTAAGGTACGGCCTGACACTGCCCAGCGCCGTGCTTTAAATCACAGCCATTATAAATACTGCTGCTGCCGTGTTCGGTAAACACCCATGCAACGCTGTCCAGCGTCTAACGTCTGCATGACGCAGTACGAGAGTCCGTTGCAAGCATTCTGCCCTACGTGCACCGAACTACTTCACGACTCTTTTGCAAACATCCTTTATTACATTCACTGAGGTTGACTACGGTTTCATATGGTCTTCAAATTAGAAAACAGCCTTTTACAAGCTTATAAGTCCCATTAAAAGAGCACACTGGTCGCTATGGGTCACTGTAGATGGAGCAGAAGTTGTATCTGGCGGGCATGTGACCCTCCACTAATAACCTAAGTCACATCAATGAAGTTATTTTTATGTGCTATTCTGCCCTATGGAATGTGTGAACAAATGTGGATAGATGTAGAGGGATACAAGATAACTGCGCCGACAAGGGGATACCATGGAAGCCTATAAAGAGAGGCTATAGAGACTGTAAAATACCACAGGAATTTTAATGGGAGAGAGGAGGGTGCGAAATACACTGAAGCCCTGTAGGAACTGGTATAGGCATGCATATTTAGAGATATATAAACAGGCAGAATACGGCGCTGCGGTCGGTAACGCCTAATGGTTCAAATGGCTCTGAGCACTATGGGACTTAACTTCTAAGGTCATCAGTCCCCTAGAACTTAGAACTACTTAAACCTAACTACCCTAAGGACATCACACATGTCCATGCCCGAGGCAGGATTCGAACCTGTGACCGTAACGGTCGCGCGGTTCCAGACTGTAGCGCCTTTAACCGCTTGGCCACCCCGGCCGGCGGTAACGCCTATATAAGACAAGTGTCTGGCGCACTTTCAAGATCGGTTAATGCTGCTACAATGGCAGCTTATCAAGATTTCAATGTGTTTGAACGTAGTGTCATAGTCGGCGCACGAGCGATGGGACACAGCATCTCCCAAGTAGTGACGTAATGGGGATTTTTCTGTACGACCATTTCAGAGTGTACCGTGAATATCAGGAATCCGGTACCTCCGACATGGGAAAAATATCCAGCAAGAACGGGACCAATGACTGAAGAAAATCGTTCAACGTGACAGAAGGGCAACCCTTCCACAAATTGCCGAAGATTTCAATGCTGAGCCATCAACTAGTGTCAGCGTGCGAACCATTCAACGAAACATCATCGATATGGGCTTTCGGAGTCGAAGGCCCACTCAGGTACCCTTCATGACTGTACGACATAAAGCTTTACGCCTTGGCTGGGGCCGTCAACATCGACATAGCACTGTTGATGAAAGGAAACATGTTGCCTCGCCGAACGAGTCTCGTTTCAAATTGTATCGAGCGGGTGGACGTGTACGGGTATAGAGACAACCTCATGAAACCATGGAACCTGCATGTCAGCAGGGGCCTGTTCAACCTAGTGTAGGCTCTGTAATGGTGTGGAACGTATGCAGTTGAAGGGATATGGGACCCCTGATACGTCTAGATACGACGCTGACAGGTGACACGTACGTAAGCATCCTGTCTAATCACCTGCATCCATTCATGTTCATCGTGCATTCCGACGGACTTGGGCAATTCCAGCAGGACAATACGACATCCCACACGTTCAGAATTGCTACAGAGTGGCTCCGGAGACACTCTTCTGTGTTTAAACACTTCCGCTAGCCACCAAACTCCACACACATGAATATTATTGAGGATATCTGGGATACCTTGCAACGTGCTGTTCAGTAGAGATCTCCATCCCCTCTTATTCTTACGTAATTATGGACAGCCCTCCAGGATTCATGGTGTCAGGCCCCTCTAGCACTACTTTAGACATTAGTCGAGTCATTGCCACGCCATGTTGCGGCACTTCTGCGTGCTCACGGGGCCCTGCACGATATTAGGCGGGTGTACCAGTTTCTTTGGTTCTTCAGTGTAGAATGATATTTGGATACCGGTGCTGAAGAAGATGTGTGCCATTCTTCCACCATGGGATGATAGCAAAAGTGGACGACGCTTGGGTATTCAAAACATGTGACGCCACGCCTCTGCTCGGATGCATGAATTTTGCTGCAGTCACTAGCGAGGCAGGGTGTGAATCGGACGCTTGAAGAAGCTACGATCCCTCTTGAAAATGTCATCCGCAGATGGGTACGAAACGTTGGGTCTAAATGTTAAATCCATTCGATCATGGCGTAATAGTTCGGAACATTTCATTAATCGTACTATAAAATTTGCTGAAGCAGTAGGTATTTCTTTCGATTGTAGACATTTATGAGCAGACATAGATAAACCTCGACTTCTACCATTTGTTGCTTTTAATATTGTTAATTATGCAACGGGAAGGCTGCGTGACCGTTTGCAACATGCGCTTTTAGGTACAATTCTCTCCTTTTATATCATTGCCTGAATAGTTAATTACCAAACTTTATAGTTTCTATATTACTTCTTTGTTTAAATGGCTCTGAGCACTAAGGGAATTAACTTCTGAGGCCATCAGTCCCCTAGAACTTAGAACTACTTAAACATAACTAACCTAAGGACATCACACACAATCATGCCCGAGGCAGGATTCGAACCTGGAACCGTAGCGGTCGCGCGGTTCCAGACTGTAGCGCCTAGAACTGCTCGGCCACACCGGCCGGCTTTATTCGTTCTATCCTACATGGATATGTATTTCAAAGAGGCTCGCGTAAGATAAGTCTTATAAGCTACAAGTAATAAAAACACGTGTAATGGATAATTTCAAGGCGGGGGGCGGGTGCGAGAGGGCTAGCCGATTCGTGCGGCGGGTCTCGCTGCAGCAGATCAAGGACTGCGCCGCACCTCCGTGGCGCCACCGCGCCTTCGTAATTGTAAACAGGGCCGCCAATTATGAGCGCAGGCCTCATCCCGCCGCCGTATCCCTCGCCATCTCGGCGCAGCAATAAGCGTACATCGCGGCCATACATTAGCCGCCAGTTGCTTCTTCTGCGGCGCGCCCGTCTGCCTTGGCGCAGTCTTTTTTTCTCTCCTCGTCAGTGTTTACACGGCGTGTGGCTGTACCTACGTTGGAGCAGTTAAAGAAAGCCCAGTCTGCGTCATTCTATGCGTAATTTCAATGGACGGCGTGCAGAATGGGGAATATTTTGCTGACTTCACCGTGTCTCAAACGACAGGCGTCGTTAGCTACGGTGCGAAAACGATTTCATCAGTAATGGGATTCTCCGCGTGACCCTCGCAAAAGCAACTGCTATTTAACACATGCTTTAGGTATCTTGGCTTTCGGTCATTACAGCCTGTCTAAATGAAAGCTTTCGCGACCGGTTTAGTTTTTGGAAATCTTGCGGTTGGTACGGCCGTGGTCCAACAGTCTTTTCCACTTCTGACGTTTCATCTACTGCTGCAATGGACATCTTCACGGGTGCTCCTGGTCTTGGTGAGTGACGTGTCTTTCGGAGAGCGACGAAAACACCGTGAAAGCTTGAACCACACCCCTTTCCACCGCGGTTACGTCGCTCTCCTACATCACACCCGTCAGTCAGTAAGGCTCACCTGAACGAGGAGCACCTCTGAAGATATTCAGAGTAACTCAGGACGAAACGTCAGGATGGAAAAAATCTCATGTACGACGACCAAACATCCACACGATTCATCAGATTCACCACAGTCTAAATGTGTGGTTATCAAACTATAAGTTTTACAGAATTCCGCGTTTATTAGTATAAAATACCAGATTCTTTAACCATCCTTGCCAGGGTATTAGTTTTGACTTCTCAATTTTTTATCGCGCGTTTTAACTATAATAAACTGAGTTAATTGTGATTCTTGTTGAATTTCGAAGCTAACCACTTTCTTACTTATTATTTTATTATTCTGTAGTACTTACGTCAAAATAACAGCACCACTTTACGTACTTTTAGTCAAACACGTCCCGTTCCATAAAGAGGGAAAAGCTTTTTCCAACATATTTTCAGTTATTTCGGTAATGACATGAAAATATGAAGTGAATAGAAAATTATCAAGCACGACAATAAATATACTTAATTGCGCTGTTAAAAGGTGAGTCTCGAAATATAATCAATTATTTCGGTAATTACATGAAAATATGAAGTGAATGGAAAAGTAACAAGAATGACAACTAATAAATATACTTAATTGAGCTATTAAAAGTTTAGTACCGAAGTGTAATCACATACGAGTATTTCAGCGAGAAGATTTGTTTTAACTTCTAAGCTTTTGCTAAAGGCAGCTGTAATGTAGTAATCCGAGGAAATATTGAACAACTTTGAATAGAGTTTTCTTCCCCAGAGTAAAGCTACTGTTTAGTACGCAATGATCTGTAAGAAGTGTTACTGTAATAGCAGGTTAAATCTGAAGAACAAACTTCTCAAAGTTGATTTTTTGCATATTTTGAGCATGTGTGGTAGCATAATGTTAGCAGAAATAAAAACATATTGTAGGATGAGTACGTACTTAGATACAAGCTCACATTGGCTGGTTGCGGCGTACATATACCTCACTATGACATCCGTATTATGGGGCACGAGAGCAGAATGCCTGGGCAGAGTAATATTTCAGTAGACTTCCCAATATCCGCTAGAGTAAATGTAGTAGTCACACACAAGAACACAGCTCGCAGCATCTGAAAAGACGGCCAGGTTAATCGTCTAAATATCGGCAAAAATATAATCCTTAACTCCACTGGAAACACAAAAACGCATCACTAATCGAACACGCCGAGATATCTCACCTACTACAGTTTTCATCCAACTTCAGGAGTTCAAACTCACGCTACAAAGAAGCGCCGGAGATGACTGGTGCCATTATTTTGTGCAAACGTAAGAGTTTGCTCCGTCGGCTGTCTAACTCGCGAGTGGGCACGAACTCTGTGTTTCTTTCCGCGCGTCACGCCGCTCTCATGCTTGCTACACAAGTAGCCTCGCTTTTTCGTGTCTGAGCGTCAGCGGTAAAATATGTTCCCGATGACGTCTTCAAATGAGGAGAAGCAAAAACTACTGAAATTAAAAGCTGTGATTCCAGAGTTCATTTGCGACCTGCACTCGGACCCCCGTTTCTGAGAAAGATCCTCGGTGGTCCCGTGCGTTTTTCCCCGCGCTAGCAGGGCCGAGTGTCATCATGTCGTTACCAAGGCTACAATTACGGCAGCGCGACCTGCCATGAGTGAATTGTATTTAATGGTCCCTGCGGAGAATCCAGAGGTACATGGTACATAAGGAGGGTCGCTTGTCCGACGGGCCTGCCTGTTAGCATCCGCCCGACACCTTTGCTTCTTGGCTGGAGTTATTCTCTTTCTTTCAAATTACCTCTCCGTTGTCCCTACAACCGCCGACAGATGTGTTCCACTGGTTTCCGAGTACCGTCACAATGCACTGTAACAAAAATAGATGGGAACGTCCCTTAAAATACAAGATGGGTACGCAACGTTCCACAGTAATACCGACCGACAAGAGGTAGTTTCAAGCAATTTCACTATTCTTGCTTCTAAAGTGTCCATTTGTTTGTAACATAAGTAAAAAAGTTAACGAAGCACGTGCCGTGTTCTGCTCTAACCGCGGCGTATCATTGTGGAAAGCCAGAAGAACGAGTCATCGCCGTTATTGTTGCTTACGACGTACTGCTGTATCAGATAGGCTACTACTTCCTGAAAATACGTTAGCATTTCCCATCTATCTTTAAACATTTCAGAAGTTTTTATAAATAAATTAAAACAGTAGTGCAGTACAACATTTCTGAATGCCTGTTGCGTGACTCGCTGAAAACTTTAGGCGTAATGCAAGCGGATAACACCTCCGAAAGGGAAGTTGCACTGGACTCGGGCCAAATTCCTATTTTAAGCACCGGTGTCTCTCCAAAGACAAAGTCTTGGTGCGTCTTTTACATTTCCACGTGGTAGCGGTAACCTCGCTGGTTGAATACTGTTCATATTTGTACCAGCTACTTGTGCACGTTACTTTCTACGTAGTCCCAACATAACAGAAACTATTTACAAAAGTAAGCACTTTTGCATCTTTACCGCAACTGATTTGTGTGCAGGGCTCCCAAAACTGTGCGAATAAGCGCTCTGAGAAAAATTATTAATACAACGGCGTTTATTTTTCAACATTTTGATGATCCTAAAATTGTTTTAAAAATTGTAATATGATTTCTGCGTTATCAGTAATGATTTAAAATTTTAGTAATCAATGAGGAAAACAAGTTGTCTCATTTTTTAAAATTTATTTACCTTTAAAAGAAATAATGTGTTCCATCAAAATATCGGAATTCTTGGAGTGTTCCGATAGAGAAGGGTTTGCGAATCCCTGTGTACAGCAATGCGAGACATGTCACTCTTTAGAGCCTCTTTGATTAGTGCGATATCAGTAGCACTTCGACAAACCGAATCATAATTTGCAGTCAGCGATTTCTGTTGAATCTCGGTTTGAATGTAAGCCTAACTTTCTTCTTCCTTCCTCCCATTCTCTCTCTCTCTCTCTCTATTTATCTACCTATCTATCTAACTCTATCTCCCTCTCTCTGTCTCTGTCTTCTCTCCCCCGACAAAATCTCTCACTCCCTCTCCTGAATCTCCTCGTGCGTGTGTGTGTGTGTGTGTGTGTGTGTGTGTGTGTATGTGTGCGCAGCACAGAAAACCAAGATGAACAGGGAAAGGTACAGGCTCTGTGAGATTTTGTTACCTAGACAGAGACTCGAATATTGCCGGCCGCGGTGGTCTAGCCGTTCTGGGCGCGCAGTCCGGAACCGCGCGGCTGCTACGGTCGCAGGTTCGAATCCTGCCTCGGGCATGGACGTGTGTGATGTCCTTAGGTTGGTTAGGTTTTAAGTAGTTCTAAGTTCTAGGGGACTGTTAACCACAGAGTCCCATAGTGCTCAGAGCCATTTGAACCATTAGACTCGAATACCAATTGAAAAGACTCCTCCCGATTAACGCTATAATAGCTTGGTGCAATTATCAGTCATTTTTATGTATTTTCTGAAGTTAGCGTTGCTTACACTGCCAATTTTTCCCGAAGGCACAGGAAATACATGTAATACAACACAAAGACGTATGAGGTAGGGGGCCGGCCGGTGTGGCCGTGCGGTTCTAGGCGCTTCAGTTTGGAACCGCGTGACCGCTACGGCCGCAGGTTCGAATCGTGCCTCGGGCATGGATGTGTGTGATGTTCTTAGGTTAGTTATGTTTAAGTAGTTCTGAGTTCTAGGGAATCGATAGCCACAGATATTAAGTCACATAGTGCTCAGAGCCATTTGAACCATTTGTCAGGTATGGGACCTTCAGGAGTATGTTGAGACAGGTGTGAACACGATTTCTTTCTCCTTTTCCATCTGTCTCATCTAAATTTTCCATCAGTCTCCTCTAAATTAAGACGTGGGCGTCCAGTCCTTTGTCAATACCATTAGCGAAGAGAGATAGTTGCAGAAAAAGGACGGGAAGGAGTAGATATTATCATGTTGGCAAGATAATATGTAAAAGTAAAGTATAACGAAGGTAGATGTAACTGTAGGTGGCCTGAGTGCATCATAATCTTCCAAAGAAACAATATGGTAAATAATGCAGCATAATGGGAGAAGGTCGGTTGATTTACAACAGTTGACTTCCTATCATTTGTTCCTGTTACAGATGACAGAACTATTCCCTGAAAAATTCACTTCCGATTACATGCTTCATTTTCGTTAAAACTAGAACAGTTCATCTTTCTAAGATCCAGCCACTTACAGGGGGGCATATAGTTTAACGTGTACCCCACACCACGGTGCAGTTAGCCACTTTTAATGTTCATAAACGTTGCTGGAAGTACCCGTGGTCTAGGGGTAGCGTCTTTGATTCATAACCAAAACGTGTTCGATCCCCGCCACTGCCTACATTTTGATAAATAATCAGCATTGGCGGCCGAAGACTTCCGGCATAAGAAGTCAGCCTCATTCTGCTAACGGCCTTATCAAAGAGGGCGGAGGAGCGGACAGAGGTTCAGGGCACTCTCTTGTCCTAGGGGTGGGAAATTGCCCCTAAAGGCGGAAGAATCAGCAATGATCAACGACATGAGGATGCAGAAGGCAATGGAAGCCACTGCATTAAAGACACGTAACGTCTATCCACAGGACATGTGGCCTGCAATTGAAGAAGTGTCATGATGATCTCTCCATTGGCAAAAGATTCCGGAATAGTCCCCCATTCGGATCTCCGGGAGAGGACTGCCAAGGGGGAGGTTACCATGAGAAAAAGATTGAATAATCTACGAAAGGATAACGTCCTACGAGTCGGGGCGTGGAATGTCAGAAGCTTGAACGTGGTAGGGAAACTAGAAAATCTGAAAAGGGAAATGCAAAGGCTCAATCTAGATATGGTAGGGGTCAGAAGTGAAGTGGAAGGAAGACAAGGATTTCTGGTCAGATGAGTATCGGGTAATATCAACAGCAGCAGAGAATGGTATAACAGGTGTAGGATTCGTTATGAATAGGAAGGTAGGGCAGAGGGTGTGTTACTGTAAACAGTGTGTTGTTCTGATCAGAATCGACAGCAGACCAACACCCACAACGATAGTTCAGGTATACATGCCGACGTCGCAAGCTGAAGATGAACAGATAGAGAAAGTGTATGAGGATATTGAAAGGGTAATGCAGTATGTAAAGGGGGACGAAAATCTAATAGTCATGGGCGACTGGAATGCAGTTGTAGGGGAAGGACTAGAAGAATAGGTTACAGGAGAATATGGGCTTGGGACAAGGAATGAAAGAGGAGAAAGACTAATTGAGTTCTGTAACCAGTTTCAGCTAGTAATAGCGAATACCCTGTTCAAGAATCACAAGAGGAGGAGGTATACTTGGAAAAGGCCGGGAGATACGGGAAGATTTCAATTAGATTACATTATGGTCAGACAAAGATTCCGAAATCAGATACTGGATTGTAAGGCGTACCCAGGAGCAGATATAGACTCAGATCACAATATAGTAGTGATGAAGAGTAGGCTGAAGTTCAAGACTTTAGTCAGGAAGAATCAATACGCAAAGAAATGGGATACGGAAGTACTAAGGAATGACGAAATACGATTGAAGTTCTCTAAGACTAACGCTATAGATACAGCAATAAGGAATAGCGCAGTAGGCAGTACAGTCGAAAAGGAATGGACATCTCTAAAAAGGGCCATCACAGAAGTTGGGAAGGAAAACACAGGTACAAAGAAGGTAGCTGCGAAGAAACCATGGGTAACAGAAGAAATACTTGAGTTGATTGATGGAAGGAGGAAGTACAAACATGCTCCGGGAAAATCAGGAATACAGAAATACAAGTCGCTGAGGTTGGTTGTTTGGTTGGGGGATTAAAGGGACCAGACCAAGTCGCTGAGGAATGAAATAAACAGGAAGTGCAGGGAAGCTAAGACAAAATGGCTGCAGGAAAAATGTGAAGACATCGAAAAAGATATGATTGTCGGAAGGACAGACTCAGCGTACAGGAAAGTCAAAACAACCTTTGGTGACATTAAAAGCATCGGTGGTAACATTAAGAGTGCAACGGGACTTCCACTGTTAAATGCAGAGGAGAGAGCAGATAGGTGGAAATAATATATTGAAAGCCTCTATGAGGGTGAAGATTTGTCGGATGTGATAGAAGAAGAAACAGGAGTCGATTTAGAAGAGATAGGGGATCCAGTATTAGAATCGGAATTTAAAAGAGCTTTGGAGGACTTACGGTCAAATAAGGCAGAAGGGATAGATAACATTCCATCAGAATTTCTAAAATCATTGGGGGAAGTGGCAACAAAACGACTATTCACGTTGGTGTGTAGAATATATGAGTCTGGCGATATATCATCTGACTTTCGGAAAAGCATCATCCACACAATTCCGAAGAGGGCAAGAACTGACAAGCGCGAGAATTATCGCAAAATCAGCTCAACAGCTCATGCATCGAAGCTGCTTACAAGAATAATATACAGAAGAATGGAAAAGAAAATTGAGAATGCGCTAGGTGACGATCATTTTGGCTTTAGGAAAAGTAAAGGGACGAGAGAGGCAATTCTGACGTTACGGCTAATAATGGAAGCAAGGCTAAAGAAAAATCAAGACACTTTCATAGGATTTGTTGACATGGAAAAAGCGTTCGACAATATAAAATGGTGCAAGCTGTTCGAGATTCTGAAAAAAGTACGGGGAAGCTATAGGGAGAGACGGGTCATATACAATATGTACAACAACCAAGAGGGAATAATAAGAGTGGACGATCAAGAACCAAGTGCTCGTATTAAGAAGGGTGTAAGACAAGGCTGTAGCCTTTCGCCCCTACTCTTCAATCTGTACATCGAGGAAGCAATGATGGAAATAAAAGAAAGGTTCAGGAGTGGAATTAAAATACACGGTGAAGGGATATCAGTGATACGATTCGCTGATGACATTGCTATCCTGAGTGAAAGTGAAGAAGAATTAAATGATCTGCTGAACGGAATGAACAGTCTAATGAGTACACAGTATGGTTTGAGAGTAAATCGGAGAAAGACGAAGGTAATGAGAAGTAGTAGAAATGAGAACAGCGAGAAACTTAACATCGGGATTGATGGTCACGAAGTCAATGAAGTCAAGGAATTCTGCTACCTAGGCAGTAAAATAACCAATGACGGACGGAGCAAGGTGAACGTCAAAAGCAGACTCGCTATGGCAAAAAAGGCATTTCTGGCCAAGAGAAGTCTACTAATATCAAATACCGGCCTTAATTTGAGGAAGAAATTTCTGAGGATGTACGTCTGGAGTACAGCATTGTATGGTAGTGAAACATGGACTGTGGGAAAACCGGAACAGAAGAGAATCGAAGCATTTGACATGTGGTGCTATAGACGAATGTTGAAAATTAGGTGGACTGATAAGGTAAGGAATGAGGAGGTTCTACGCAGAATCGGAGAGGAAAGGAATATGTGGAAAACACTGATAAGGAGAAGGGAAGGATGATAGGACATCTGCTAAGACACGAGGGAATGACTTCCATGGTACTAGAGGGAGCTGTAGAGGGCAAATACTGTAGAGGAAGACAGAGATCGTAATATGTCAAGCAAATAAATAAGGACGTAGGTTGCAAGTGCTACTCTGAGATGAAGAGGTCAGCACAAGAAAGGAATTCGTGGCGGGCCGCATCAAACCAGTCAGTAGACTGATGACAAAAAAAAAAACTTTGTTGGAAGTGAAAGTAATTGTGATAGTCAAATCCGGATTCTTTGTACGATTATATGTATTCTCGCAGCTTACCACAGTGGCGATACACAGACGAAACAGTGATCTCGTTTTGAACGTCTTGGTCCCGCAGACCCCTAGTGGGAGGCGAAGTGTATCAGGCTATAGCTGGTCCCCCCCGCCTGCCGCGGCCGCCGCCACCGCCGCCCCCCGCGGCGAGGCGTGGCGCGCCGACCGCCTCGGTGACGTCACGCTACGGGGCCAACGCCCCTCGCGGCAGATGACCGCACGTGGGCGGCACGCCGGCCGCTACCGAAGCAGATCACCCGCCGCGCCATCGGCGCGCATGCGCGAGATTTCGCGGAGAAGGCAGTACCTGCGTGCGGGAGTTAACAAAAGCTGAGATTTGGCGTTTGCTACTGCCTACTGTTATAACACAACCCATTTCATTTTTAAACGAGAATTTAACGTCCCCGTGTCGTGTAGCGCTTTTACATTTGCATAATTTAGTTACACTAACGTAGTAACACAAGCGCATTAGCTCTGAATGAAAAACACAAGTTATTGTCGCGACGACTTGACAATGTAGTTGTTGATTAATAATACAGGGTGAGTCGAAAAGGCTCTACAAGTTTGGAGTGATATAGAAATTTATTGAAGTAACTTAGAGAAAGTGCCATTGTATAGCAAACAACCTGAAGATTGATTTACGTGGTGCATCGGTAACCCATTCCGTCACCAGGAGCGACAGTGTAGTGCAGAGTTAAAATTGCTACTTTCTCTGGTGCGGAGTGTGCTCGCTGAGTGTTTTGGTTACATGAAACGAACTCTGCAATAACTCTTCGGCGTAGGTTCATAACAGCCCCAAAGTTAATGCGTCTTGTGCCCTTAGCAAACTGAAGATAAGTGGCCCTTTCTTCTCCATGGAGTAAACTGTAACTGGCATTGCGGATCTGTATATGCCTGAAAACAGATCGATGAAGATGACCGAGATGGGATGGTTTTCTACCAACCAGACGGTGCACTACCCCATTTCCTCACGGAATTTCTAGGTTTCCTCTATAATCCTGTCTCAGGTCGATAGACTGACCGCAAAGGGCCAATCGCATCACCACCTCTCTCCCCAGACTTGACATCAGTGGATTTCTTTCTCTGGGGTTTCGTTAAAGACCACGTCCATGTTCCTCCCCTACCAAACCGACCTGAAAAACAGAATCTACGCAGAAGTCGCACAAGTTACGCTCGCTTTGCGTTAGCGAATGTGGGATGAAACCGATTGCCAGTGGGATGTTTGTCACATTACAAATGGTAGTCACATCGAACTGAATTGTCACTTGACACCTTTATGTGAAACCTGTGGTTGTTTGCTACAAAATGACATATAACCCGATTCTGTAAGTTATCTCAATAAATTTCTAATTAATCCAAAGCTCTAAAGTCCTTTTCGAGTCGGCCTGTAAATTGTTTTAGTGACTGTGGATTTCATAAATGCTGAAGCGTGATCTAAAACCAACTGGATAACTATCTGGACACTCGTGTTATTCAAAGTGCTTAGTTGTTTGCTTCGGACGTTCTATAATGTATGTATGAGGTGAGATCGAAAAGTTACGGGAATTTTGGTTTTTCTTAAAGAATCATTTTTTCATCAAAACCAATTCTGTTCCCTTCCAAGTAATTCCCCTTGGATAAGATACACTTGCGTCAGGACTTTTCCCACTCTCGGAATCGTTTCTCGAACTCAATTTTCGTTGTGGTGTTCATCTCCTTCATTGATTCTATTAACTCAAAAATTCAGAGATGAATTTGGATAACATCTCAATATAGCCACAACTGCATACCGCTGACGACGTTTTCCATTGCTCTTTATTTTCCCTTTTCAGTTCCAGGGGGGGAATACAGAATTGAAAAATAAAGTCGGACGTTGCGAACTTCAGCTGACCACCCTGTCTCAAAAACTATGAGACATTTGTTTGAAATAAACGTCGATGGAGCTACAGGTAACTGGTACAGGGAGAGATAATTAGATAAGAGAAATTTCATGGTGTTGAACACAGATTGTTGGCGGCCGTGTGATAAATGACAGTCTCATCAAAATAACTCTTACTGTACTGTCAGTTGTTACACAGCTCTCTGTATTCCAAATAAGTGGCTCTCATCTTTGTCTGGAGCGTAGCCATGCCCTTTCTCTAATAAGGTAATGAAATACAGCGAGATCTCGAGAAATATTACGGCGATAAATTAAGTACGTAATGAACCACTAATTTCAATATAAAAGGAACTTTTAGATGCTTCATTAAATTTTGGTAATAAAATTCCATATGACGCTCGTCAAAGAGAAACTCGTTTTTGTTTGTATTATGTCCGGAACAGACTTCCAGCTAGTAAAAAATAAAGTGAAAACTGAGAATGAAAGAAGCATCAAAGCCATTCTTCTCTATAATTTTTTTCTACCCTGCTTAAGTGTTACAACTCAATATCGGTAATGAACGTTGCCGGTGGTCACATTATTGTGACTGGAGCGTATAAATGAACCAGTAACGAAACGTGTCTCTCTTCTTTGAATCTTGTTCAAAAATGTCTCTGAGCACCATTGGACTTAATATCTGAGGTCATCAGTCCCCTAGAACTTAGAACTACTTAAACCTAACTAATGCCGGCCGGAGTGGCCGTGCGGTTCTAGGCGCTACAGTCTGGAGCCGAGCGACCGCAACGGTTGCAGGTTTAAATCCTGCCTCGGGAATGGATGTGTGTGATGTCCTTAGGTTAGTTAGGTTTAATTAGTTCTAAGTTCTAGGCGACTGATGGCCTTAGAAGGTAAGTCGCATAGTGCTCAGAGCCATTTGAACCTAACTAACCTAAGGACATTACACACATCCCTGCCCGAGGCAGGATTCGAACCTGCGACCGTAGCGGTCGCGCGGTTCCGGACTGAAGTGCCTAGAACCGGTTAGCCACCCCGGCCGGCTTCAATCTTGTCTATTTCCTTTGTCAGTCCCATCTTGTCTGATGCGGATCCCAGACTGTCTAGTAGTGATTCTCTGTGTATGAGTCTAGCAGCACTGCACTGTGACCTCTTCTAGCTTGCAGGCGGTAGCAGGTAAGTCAACTGCGACTTCCGGAGCCTGGTTACTGAATACCGAGGAAACGACGGAGCGGCCGACCGCTTCGCCTCGCGCCACCGCGGCCCCTGACCCCCCGTCGCGCGTCTATTTGCAGCTGTTTTCCGTGCCCACTTTTCGCTCTCGCTTTTCTCCTTTTGGAGACGGGCAGCAGATTTCTATCACCGGCCGCGACCGCGGAAGGCCACGGAGCATCACGCGGCGGCCTTAATGACGCTAATGGCAGGCCGGGCCCCGCCACGCCCGGCCGCCGGGCCGCCGGCAACCGGCAACTCGTTAGGCGCCGAGCCGAGCCGAGCGGGGCAGCGCCGAAACGCGAAGCGCCGCGCGTAATAACGGCCGCAAGAATGCGGACGCCGCGCGGCTCGTTTTTGTTCTCTGATAACAGGCTGGGCCGGCGGTCGGTACCTTTTCGGGGTCCGGTCGTGAAACATCGAACGGGCGGTTACGCTTTGGCACTGCCTAATAAACAACAGCTCGGCCACTTGCACATCCAATGAGCTAACAACAGAGGCGACTTCCGTGCATTTCTGCTGAAGTAACAACGTCCCAGTCTACTAGTTCTGGGCTGTAGGTTCGTTCTCCTGCAGCTTCGGACACGCAGTTAATAACTGTTAACGTACTGTTTCTGGTCGCACCTGTGCGCTGGTCCTGTGGCGGTAGTGTACGACAGAGCCGGTTTTTGGGAAAAAAAAGTTTTCTCCAGCCTGAATATGATGCGCCTGCCTTTTCCTAATCCTCCTAAATGGGTGGTGGGCGCACCCTACATTATACCTTGAAGTTATGTCTTTCCACGACGGCAGGTGTTTTCCAGCATCCGTCGAAAATAAACATTAGGATGTCCTTTGAAAAATGGTTCAAATGGCTCTGAGCACTACGGGACGTAACACCTGAGGTCATCAGTCCCCTAGAACTTAGAACTACTTAAGCCGAACTAACCTAAGGACATCACACACATCCATGCCCGAGGCAGGATTCGAACCTGCGACCGTAGTGGTCACGCGGTTCCAGACTGTAGCGCCTAGAACCGTTCCACCGCGGCCGGCGATGTCCTTTGGCTACTAATGCTATCAGTGGGAGCAGAAGATGCCCAAGCGGAATGCCTGGATTCAAGTACTGCAGCTAATTGGTAGGAAGGCCTATTGTAAAACGATTTCCGTGAGCGCTTTCGAGGCTTGAGAAATCTAGTCGGCCTGCAGACCTCAAAGAATGTTCAAATATGTGTGACTTCCTAAGGGACCAAACTGCTGAGGTCATCGGTCCCTAGACTTACACACTACTTAAACTAACTTATGCTAAGAACAACACACACACCCATGCCCGAGGCAGGTCTTGAACCTCCGGAGGGAGGGGCCGCGCAATCCGTGTCATGGCGCCTCAAACCGCGCAAATGCTACGCGCGGCCCTGCAGACCTGATGGGATGTAAAAGTCGTATGCTCTCTAGAGCGCAGATGCTGATTTCATAATATCTTTGGTGATCAACAACATTGTTTCTCGCAGTATCGAAAACTGAGAGGCTCTGAATGATTTTTCATGCACAGGTGTGGATTTCTGCTTCAGTTTTATCCAGTTTTCAGGAGGAGTGTTGCTATTTAATGAGTCATCACACGCTCAGAAGCAATAGACCTCAGAATAAGGATAAAACCGCCTTGGTTCACAAGTCGCGTCATATCGAACAGAACATTCGAGCTTTCGTTAGTTACCAAAGCCATCGTCATCAGGTAAGTGGAACTCCGTGGCAACCCCAGCACTCTGTAGTTTTTACTCCTGCTGACAATCACACTGATAGTCGTCGAAGGCTAGCGTGTTTTGTTTAGTGTAATGTGACTTGTAAACCGAGAAGATTTTAGTACACCGCAAAAGCCATCGAGGACACCTTACATTTTGTTGTGGAGCAAAGTAACTAGTGGCGTTAGTAAATGGCGTGACAGGAGAAGTTTTAACTGAAGCCAACACATTATATTCGTTTTCGTGGAAATTTGATTGTGATATATTTGGGTTTTGTGTACTGGGACATGACGCATAAAAGGCAGCAACAAATTTCACAGGTAGGTGTTTGGTTGGTTTATTTGGGGGAGAGGACCAAACAGGGAGGTCATAGGTCCCAGCGGCTTAGGGAAGGATGGGGAAGGAAGTCGGCCGTACCCTTTCAAAGCAACCATCCCGCCATTTGCCTGAAGCGATTTAGGGAAATCACGGAAAACCTAAATTGCCGGACGCGGGATTGAACCGTCCTCTTCCCGAATGCGAGTCTAGTGCGCTGACCATTGCGCCATCTCGCTCAGTGGTACGGCTTTCTGCAGTGTTGACATCGCAATGAATGTCCTTAGACAAGAACGTCGTCCCTGATGATGACGCAGTGACTTCGAAATCTATAATATCATAGAAACATGCTACTAAAATAGGTAATAATCTGTAATTTGTGGTAAGTTCTGTGGGACCAAACTGCTGAGGTCATCGGTCCCTGGGCTTATACACTACGTAATCTAACTTAAACTAACATACGCTAAGAACAACACACACACTCCCATGTCCAAGAGAGGACTCGAACATCCGACGGGGAAAGCTTAGAGAAAAAATAGGAAGAAGGGTTTTATTATTTGTTTTCCTTTTGTCACACCTCCTCAGTCACCAAGAATAGCCACTAAGGCTGCCACAAAGGCTTCATCATCTTACCAAAACGGTTATGACTGGTTCAGGTAGAACCACACTGGACAACGATACGTAATTATGTAATAATATATTTTGCAGGTGCATAAAATGTCGATGGTCACCACGTGTGCCTGATGATGAAGCTTCGAGCGCTTTGCAATCGTCACAGATTAATAAACAGCTCTCAAAACAGCTGTACAATCATAATGAAGATAGTAAATCGATATTATCCGCAACAACTATCTGTCAGCAGACTTCCCCAGTTTTAGGGGCAATATGGAAGGTGTGTGGAAACTTCATTAGTCTTATGACCGAAATCAGTGCAGCTGAAGATGAAACAGAGCGGCCAGTCGAAACATCAGCAAAGTGCTGCCCTCGTAGCTGCGCGCGACTGCTCAAAGACTTGACTGCCCTTGTGTGCGCGCAGCCGGCGCCCAGTTGTAAGGCCAGTCCGCCCACCGCATCCATTCCGCGAGTACAGGCGCCACTGATGATTCTGCCCTGGGCGCTAAGCAGCGCGCGGTGGTCGGGGGATCGGCGGTGGCCTGCGGGCTGCTGGTGCGGACGCAGCTGTAAATTACCCGCGCCAGCTTAGGGTGGCGGCAAAAAGAGTGCGGCGCGGCTGCCTATATTTACGATTCGGTCTTTAATTGCGGGGCCAGCGCGAGGCGCCTGTAAGCGCCGGCCGGGTAATTGCATTAGCGTATCGGCGGCCAAACGAGCAGCCGCGGCTAATTGTGGCCGCTCTCCGCCACGCAGGGGCCCCGCCACGCACGCACCGATCCAGAGGAGCCGCACGACCAGAGCGACCGACCAGGAGCATCAGCTGGCGTCACGGGAGACTTCAGCCGAACATTCGCAGGCCGACGAGTCGGCCAACCCCGCCCCCCTCACCCCCCCCCCCTCCACTAAGGGTCACCAAACTGTCTGTGTTTGGGCACACAGCAACTGCGTGGAGGGCGCACTCCTATCTGCGCCCAGTCACTTAGCAATTTTCACCATGACAGAACAGAAGAGGAAAGGAGGGAGTGCGGTGTGCCAGGTAGAGGTCGGGGCTAGCAGATAGCGGTGCGCTTGCGGAGTCGTTGCACCCACAACCTGTACCCAAAGGCTGTAAAATCCTACATCACTAAGGCGAACGAGTGAAGCAGACTAGTTCGGTAATGGGGGTTAAGCGACTGGTCTGCCTGTAAACGGACGGCATTACAGGCCATGGCTGCCACTTGTGGACACCTGTTGCTGTCCTGCACTGGTTTCCGCACAGTAGCAGAATCAACACAAGACGGCGACCTGTAGGGGAAACAGAGTAGTCGATAGTTGGCGTCTCTTTTTACCCCACAAACTGTACTATGTTTCCACCTAAAACAGAGAGAGCGATGGAAATGACAAACGGTTCTCTAATATGTGTACTCCTCAAGACACCTTTTGGTGCCTGGCATAGGGTACTTATTTTCTACTGTCACTTTCCACGTTTCCAATTCAAATCGGGATGGCGTGCGGGACAAACGAATTTTTGTGAGCTGGAATCTCTCTTCTATCTTCATGATCTTTTCCCGAGATATACAAAGGATAAAGCAATGTACTGATAGACTCTTCCATGAATGTACGTACGCTCTTGGAATTTGACATCAAACTTCACTGTGTTGCGCGGCGTTTCTCTTGTATCGTTTGCCACTGAGGTTGGATGAGCATCTCTGAGGCACTTTCGCTCTGATTTTCTCTATTTCCTCTGTAAATGGTTCTGAGCTCTATGGGACTTAACATCTGAGATCATCATTCCCCTAGAACTTAGAACTACTTAAACCTAACTAACCTAAGGACATCACATACATCCATGCCCGAGGCAGAATTCGAACCTGCGGCCGTAGTGGTCGCGCGGTTCCAGACTGAAGCGCCTACGATTTATTGATGGACTCGTGGAATATGATTATGAACGTATAAATCAGACCATATACAGAAGATTTTGTGACCAATCCTTCAATACTGATCAAGTGTTTGTGCTCCCCACCAAGCCGGCTCAGAGGCAGAGTGCTAGATTCGTTACCAGTCGGTTCGGTAGGTACCAGTGTGTTATGGAAGTGCTTCATGAGATTGATGGGAATCATTGATGGTAAGGAGACGAAATATTCGAGAAGCTCTACGCAGAGAATTCTGAGGACTAACATCTGTGCAGACTGCAGGACGATCCCACCGCTTCCAACGTTCATCGCCGGCAAGGACAAAGTGATAGAGATTATGACAGGTACAGAGGATTCCATATCCAACTAATGAGAGGGAATGACTAGCAGTGGCATAGAATAAACTGTACAATGCATTTTGCATATGTACTCTCCGGTATTCGTATTACACGAGAACGAGAAGTTTTCGACGACAGTGGCGCAATTTACGACTACTTGAAGTGCAGTGCGACTGCATATTTTGGTTCATTTTTTGTGTTTATTTCCTGGGCAGGAGAAAAATGCAGTTTGTAAACATTAATTCTTATGGCCCTTCTTTTTCATTTGCTCCGAGTATGTGAACAGTTCCATATCCTTCACTCGGAACCAAAACACAGCAATGATCTGATCTTATCGTCGGATGCACAGTGGCCAGTGAACACATGTGATCTGCAGTCCCATGCTAAACGTACTACAAAGATATCGGACGTTGAACTGTACTTTTATTTGACAATACTCCGTGCTGAATGGTATTGTACTGGCATTTAAGATGACGTAATCAGATTGGATACTCTTTACAAATAAGTATAAAACTCACTACCAGTGGGATTTCCGACGCTAGACTAAATATTTTAAAGTATATCTTTCTACACTTTGTTTTGTCGTTCACAAAAGATTATTCGTTTGAACTGACGCCTTTTAAAACCAAATCCTTTAGAATAACGGTTCTGAGGTCTCTGAAATACAGCCCTGTGTAAGAAAAAGATAAAAAAGAGCTAAGAAATACATCACAGGAGTTAATGCCTTATAACTCATGCATACAGCGTACAGTCAATTCCATATCTAATATTAGAACTCTGTTACTTCTTCTATTGAGCAGCTACTCTAATCTTACTCCGCACTTCGTCATTCCATCTGTCCTTTAACAAAAAGTTAAGCAATTGTAGCATTTTGGTAGCACGCTCAGTTGCCTGCACCGTCGGCCACGTAACTCTTTCTCCTCTTCATAGTCAGTTAACTGAATTCCGTGTACACGAAGCTTTTTTACTGCTTGTAGTTTTCTAAGCTTGTGATAAGAAGTAACAATTACTACTGCTTTGAACGGGATTGTGGCCTTACGTAAAGAAGAAAGTTTCCACTATGGTTGATACTAGAGTTGCCTCATTCCAATAGTGCCCCAGTCCAGTCCTCGTATCAAAGTTCTAAATTCCAAGTATTCGATTAGTTTGTTATTTATTTAGTTGTCGTTGTTGGTTTCTGAAGCGTTGGTGTCCATCTGAGAACTATTTAAACTGTTTAGTTGATGAAGTCCCGATATTGAAATAATGATATCAATGTAGGAGATAAAACTAATCTCACAGAACTCACAAATCCATAATTATATGTAATCTGAATACGAAATGCTAAAACTTTCTAAAACATTCTGGTACCATCGCTCAGGAAGTTGCCTTTCAATGGATTTAGTGGTCAAATGGCCATTAGTAGCTTTTCAAATATAATTATGAACAGTATGGTGAGGTAAGTTACTGATTGAAACTAAGAAACTACAGAAGCACCCGAATCCATGAACCCTACTTCAAATGGCATAATAGTTGAGTTAAAATATTGGTAGTCAAGTTAATTGATTCTCCTGTCGCTGCATGGGAGAACACTTTCAAATTTATAAATAAAAAACACGTGTCCCGCTTTTCATTTATTCGTATTAACTGGGAGAAAAGTTTTGCGTAATTCGTCTGACTAGCGTGGGAAACAGCGTAGCGTCGTTATACCGTATAAATGAAGATGTGGGTCACAAGCATTATGTTGCTTTTCCCAGATGCGGAAACAATAAATTTACTGAAGACGTGAGTAAAAGTGAGAGGAGAATGTAGAAAGAAGATGATCAGTGATCCACTGTCCGTATACCAGTGTGATGCGCTAACTATGAACAGCACACAGTGGGAGCTAGAAGCAGCATACGTGAATAGCTGCCCTTTCTAATGCTACGGGACGCACGTTAGTAACCTGACACATGTCTTTGTGCAGTAACATAAAATTATTCTCATCCCTCCCACGGTTTCCTTCAGATGCTTATATGAATGCTATAAGAGACAGAAGTTATGACACATTCGCTTGACAACTGACATGAGGCGGGGGAAGATATAAATGAGCGACGCTACTAAAGCTCTAAAGATACCCGAATATTTATATTCCTATCGCCATTTATCTTCTACTCCATGGACTACGTCATTTCTCGGCTGCACTAAATCACCGCCGGAAACCTGTTTCAACCACTGTTGCGTCACAGGAAAATGCCGATGGCTCACAAGCAGTACCTTCCAATTCTTCCGTATGATACGATCGGTTCTTCGTCTCTTTTCGTGGCCTCCTTCGTTGGGCCCAAACTGTGAAATTGCTAATGCGATTCTGATAAGGAACCAATAATGCCAGTTCTCCAAAATTATGTAACCGAGTGGAATACTTTTTACAGAATGATAAATGAGGTATATAAGTTTCACAACATATAGGACGATAAACTCCACTACATTGAAAAGGATTCTCCAATATTCAGTTAATAATACAAACATACAAGTTAGTAGGAGATTCACTTTACCAGCGATACAGGTGACATAGAACTTCGAGATTCTAACTGCCGCTTTACTCATAATGCAAAGCACACAGTATGAGAACAATTAACTTCTTTGGTAACGAGGTATTCATTCATCGGTAGCTACAGTTCTTTCGTAGAAGAACATTCTCCAATATGACTTCTTGCTTTTTGCTTCCGTTTCGGGTTCTGAAGCCAATTTTTGTTGTCTAAACGTGGTATCGAAACCCTCAACAATTTTTCACTGCCTAATGTAATTGCTCAAGAAGATGAACAAGGCAAAGAGAACTTGATGAATTTAGTACTTCCTTCGTTTAGGAGTGTGGACTTCATCAGCTTCTGTCGTGGTGTAGTATGGTCAGAAGCTATATAGTACTGAATTTTCTTGCGCCCAATACGAACAAAAAATATTGACATTATGGGCTTTTTAGAAAACATATGAAACAATAAATTCAGTTTCCTTTATACTTAGAAAGACCTACTAATTAAATAATCGCTTTTAAGTGGGCGATGCGACGCCACATAAAAGAAACAAAACTGTTTAGTCCAGCTAGGTGAGTGGCTGCCAAAATTCTGTGTCACGTACTACCCGAACCACTTGAAAAAGTCGCTGTAGGTATGACGTAATTGTTACAGACATATCATTTGCATTTCATTTCTCGAAGTTTACATTAGATGTCGCAGATTTTATATTAACATATTGAGTGATGTGGTTATTGAATACTGAAGTCTTATGTTCTTATGAAAGAAGTGATTAACAACATATAATATAAGCGAGACATTTTTACTTTAAAATACATCGTTTTGAAACCTTAGGCTTATTGGTACTCGTATACCAAAATCTGGATATCATAACTTTATGAGAAGAAATATTTCATATGTAAGACTGCCTTGATTGTACGAAATACAATGACGTAGTTTATCGTTATCGATTGCCGAACAGCGAGCATCAGAAATGTAAAACTTGTGTGGTGACCAGTTTCGACAGAAGCTTGCTGGCATCATCTGATCTTCGGAAATTTGAAGTACGTATCTATTAATTACATAGCGGGAGCACGTCCCACTCATAATACAGCGCAAGTACAATGGTTTGTCAGTAATGAGAAGATACAAATGCAAGTAAAAATGCAAGACCGAGATGATGCAGCAGATTGTTACAGTGTGTGCGGTGATATATCGAGTATAACAGGAATGCTTAAAGAACTTACAAGAGGACTTCTGGAAAAGAGAAGACTTTGTCCTCGAGAAAATCAGTCTGATTATTTAGAGAGTATAATTCTATGTACACTGAGCAACTGTACTATCGCCTCCAGGGCATAACTCATGAGGATGATTTAAGAGCCGGCCGGTGTGGCCGAGCGGTTCTAGGCGCCTCAGTCTGGAACCGCGCGACTGCTACGGTCGCAGGTTCGAATCCTGCCTCGGGCGTGGATGTGTGTGATGTCCTTAGGTTAGTCAGGTTTAAGTAGTTCTAAGTTCTAGGGGACTGATGACCTCAGAAGTTAAGTCCCATAGTGCTCAGAGCCATTTGAACCATTTTTGATGAGTTAGGACACATTGGAACGCATGAAGAGGGACACCATCGGCTAAGATTCGCTGGCTCTGTCAGCCAGTGGACTAGAGTAGGGCATGATTAATATCAATACAAACCGCTCTCTGATGTGCACTGCAGCGGGACTTGGCACCCACATTTGTAAAAGGTAGTCAGAAGGAGACTGAAAAGTTTGTAAGGGTGTTGCAGGGTAGTTTGTGGTGAGAAATAACTGTTAAGAGATGAATTCGATACGTTGCGCCGTTTCCGAGTTAATTAGCATTGAAGTCAGCCAATCAGGCCGTTGCGCGCGCAGATTCAAGCGGCCCGCCAGAGACGGTGTCGCGAAACGTGCCATTCGTTTGGTTTCCTAAAATTGAAGAAGAGAACCGGTACAAAAACTGGATTGGGATGGCAGTAAGGTTCGAATCTGAGTCGAAAGCTGAGCAGTATGGTCCGCTACCATCAACGCTATGATAACAACGGACACTACGTTTATCTGTCAGGCCGCTTGAATTTGCACGCGCAACGGTCTTATTGGCTAACGTCACTGCTAATTAACTCGCAAACGGTGCAACGTATCGGATTGTTTCCGTAACAATTATTTCTCAGAATAACCTAAGCTGTAACACCCTTATAAATTCTTCAGAATTGTTCTGTCCATCCTGTATAGGTACAGACGCAAAAGACATCTGAAATACTTCGCCAGAGAAGGCAATGTTACAGCATTTCCAGAATCACACGTAAATGAACGAAATATTGCGGCTACAGGGGTGTTGAGAAGTGGCGCCTAGTTTCGACTCGGCTCGTAACGTTGCACGCCTGACGGTCGGCAATTTGTAAGCATTGAAGGCAGTAAGCGGCGCCACGCATCGCCGGTAATGCGACACCCTCGCATTTTACGACATGCCGAGGGCGCTGCCTTGCGGAACACGCCTAGAGAAACGCCGCTGCGGCGGATTTCTCGTCTCCTCTGGTCGCTAAACGCTTTCTCGACCGGAACGCCCCGCCTGCGCTCATGACTCACGGCGGCGCGGCAGCTAACCTCGCGTGACTCCCGCAAGAACACAAGAGACCCCAGAAAAAGAGGGGGAAACAATACTCGTTCTCATCACAGTGCCGTCCCGTACTCCGTTCAGATGTGGGCGGCTACCGTCGTCCGGTGTCCTGCAACAGTCCACGGGAGTAGAGGAATTCGTTGCTTTCATGAACTTCCGGTTCGCCGCTTCCTATGCTCGGATGCTCCAGTTTTCGTCCGTAATTACATACCAGCTCGAAATTTGGTGTAGTAGACGGGTCTCTAAAATTACTGTTTTATACTGAAGTGCCTTGGATAATGGAATGTAGTCGAATTAAGTCGGGTGATGCTGAGGGAATTAGATTAGGAAATGAGACACTTAAAGTAGTGAAGGAGTTTTGCTATTTGGGGAGCAAAATAACTGATGATGGTCGAAGTAGAGAGGATATAAAATGTAGACTGGCAATGGCAAGGAAAGCGTTTCTGAAGAAGAGAAATTCGTTAACATCGAGTATAGATTTAAGTGTCAGGAAGTCGTTTCTGAAAGTATGGGGTGTAGCCATGTATGGAAGTGAAACATGGACGATAAATAGCTTGGACAAGAAGAGAATAGAAGCTTTCGAAATGTGGTGCTACAGAAGAATGTTGAAGATTAGGTCGGTAGATCATGTAACTAATGAGGAGGTATTGAATAGGATTGGGGACAAGAGGAGTTTGTGGCACAACTTGACTAGAAGAATGAATCGGTTAGTAGGACATGTTCTGAGGCATCAAGGGATCACAAATTTAGCATTGGAGGGCAGCATGGAGGGTAAAAATGGTAGAGGGAGACCAAGAGATGAATACACTAAGCAGATTCAGAAGGATGTAGGTTGCAGTAGGTACTGGGAGATGGAGCTTGCAGAGGATAGAGTAGCATGGAGAGCTGCATCAAACCAGTCTCAGGACTGAAGACAACAAGAAACAATATTGAAGTGCATTACGAATGATATATGAGATGGAAATAATCATCTGAAGATTGGAACTCACTCTTTTGTCCGCGTTCGCGTACCAATAATTTTTTTTTTTTTTTTTTTATAGTTTCCACCTTGAACAAACGAATTTCTTGTACTGAAATTACAGCATCATTAGAATGTTTTTTTCTTTATATTGAATATTAGGAAATATTACTTTATACTACCTGTTCATGTATAATTTCAGCTTTTCAGATTTTTGCATATCAAAAAATCATGTACTCATCCTACACATTCTTACTCACATGCACATAAACACACACACACACACACACACACACACACACACACACACACACACACACACATGGTCTTTCACATTAAATAAAATGATGTTAAACACGTCAGTGTTAATTTTTCCTGTGTTATATTTTTTATTTAATCTTCTTTTCTGTATATAGTTCCTCTATGCAGGTTGGAAACTCTGAAAGAAAGACTTGTATAAAGAAGAATGAAAAAGAGACAGGAACCACAGCAGCCGGCCGGAGTGCCCGAGCGGTTCTAGGAGCCACAGTCTGGTACCGTGCGACCCGTACGGTCGCAGGTTCGAATCCTGCCTCGGGCATGGATGTGTGTGATGTCCTTTGGTTAGTTAGGTTTAAGTGGTTCTAAGTTCTAGGGGATTGATGACCTCATAAGTTAAGTCCCATAGTACTCAGAGCCATTTGAGCCATTTAGAACCACAACAAACAGTGAGTCACTCATTCTATCAATACTCAGTTTGTTGACGACATTCCAAATTGCTATTCCGTATATTAATCATTCAGAATGCGTTATTTGGCAACCTCTCGTATAATCAGTTTCAACTTTGTCTGACGTCTATTCAGTGGTCTAGACGCCACAACACAATACAAAAAACTAAATACAGTAATTGAATTAGTTGTTGATATATTGTAGTGAGATACTGGATCAAAATCAACAGAAAGTAGGCGAATGTCTCTTCCTGTTAAGATACGAACAAGAGAAACTTCTACAAGATTTGTTAGTGTTGCCACTACTCGACGGCCAGCTGCTTTTTTGAGCTGTATATGTTACCATAGTTCATTAGTCTACAAGTTTTACGTGATTATTTTTCTTCTGTTTCAGGTACTCAACAGTTTAGTGAAAGAAGACTGATAAAATGGTTTTTTAAGTCGTACTTCGGAAAGGACAGTAGTATGAGAAAGTAAGTGTTGGATTACTTGCAAATAGCATTATATGTAGAATTTATTTTCTGTTAACTTCCATGTTCCTTGAGAGCGTAATAATATCGTCTTACCTCCACTTATTGTTGTGATGTGATAAAGAATGTCAGTAACAAAAATGCATGAAATGTATTCGCATTGCGAATGTTCTCAATCAGCAGTTGTATAATGGAATGATGACAGTGAAAATTTGTGCCGGATAGGGACTCGAACCCGGCACAGATTTTAATTGTCGTTGTTTCATTATTGCTTCGGCACAAATTTTCATTGTCATCATTCCATTATACAGCTTATGGTTGTCCATATTCCCAATTGAAAAAACATTTCACGTCTTACGCAACAGCTGTTGCCGCCTCAGTGTCTGTTCCTTAGCGCATGCATGCGTCTCCGAAGGAACATTGCATCGTACTTTTGAATAACACAGGCACTACAATATCGTAACAAAAAGATTTGCGGTGTTTCTATAAATGTCAGCTACTTAGTTTCTCGGTGCAGTACAAATGTATATTACCATGACAGATCACTACGTTCAGATTTCCTGGAAACGTTTGTTAAAGCCGTGGACAATGCTCTGATTTATGTCTCCTACGTGACTATTTCTACGATATAATCTTTCAGCTCACTTACTACTTCTGTTGTCGTGCCTGTAAACAAATACTACAGCAGTAGATTCGTCAACTTTGTACGCCATTCTACCAACAAAATGAGGTTCGTGTTGTCCGACATCGCGTGGATCATTGTTTTGTTGTGAGAGTTGTCAATCGCAGATCTGCAGCCGTTCTAGTTGGAAATTGAATTTTGTGGTAAGTTCCTGTGGGACCAAAATGCTAAGGTCATCGGGCCCTAGGCTTACACACTACTTTATCTAACTTGAACTAACTTATGCTAAGGACAACACACACACCCATGCCCGAGGGATGACTCGAACCTCCGACGGGGGTAGCCGCGCGAACCGTGGCAGGGCGAATGGACCTCACGGCTAACCCGCGCGGCGTTCTAGTTGGAATGTCGACTAATAAAGTAGTCGAGTATTAATAATTTGATGCAACACGGGGGATAAGTGTTCGGTATCTGGACTACTGATGCAATTCACAATACTTTGACATCTCTGTAAGAAGTCTTTTCGACCCAGTGGTGACGACACTTCCCTACGCCAGGTATCAGCTAGCGCATTGTGAAGTGGAGGTCTGCTAAGTTCTGTACGTTAGTACGAAAACTGAATTTGTATGTGGTACAATAGGTGGAGCACGAGAGAATAAGTTTGGAAGTCATTCGTCAATCATCATGTAAAAGAGGAACTAAAACAAGCAGGAACATCGCCTCGCTCTTGTTAGAGGCGCGCATACCACCCTCCCCTTGCAAGACACCTGAAACTTACTACCGTAGATTACGTCCAAACAGACTACTCTTTACAGCGGTGCCTGTAGCTGATGACATAGAATCACCGTGATAGTGCAAGCATTCTTGTACTTTAGAAAGATCACGTCACAAAATCTATAGCAATAAGACCACATTTGGAAGTATGATGAAATGCTTAAGGTGCACATTAACTCTATGATTTAGCACACCCTACAACTATTGGACAATAGCAAGTACGCGATAGTTGCGAAAAGCTGGAAGAGAGAAATATGCAATTTATCGACGTTCTTCGACCATGCTTTTCTCGTAGATAGTGAGGTCTCTTCTAGTAGGCAAAGGTTAATTGCAACGCGATCCTTAAGTTCCTGCACGCTATTGATTGCCGATGACCGTTACGCCCTCAGCTCCTTTCTCTATGACCTAGCCGCGGCAACACACACACACACACTCACACACACATCACATACGCACTCACATTCTCTCTTTCTGTCTTTCCCCTTCTCCCCGTATTTCCCTCTCTCTCTCTCTCTCTCTCTCTCTCTCTCTATGCCTCCCTCCTTTTCTTTGCAGTGAACTATTCCCCAGTTTGTTACAGTCTAAGCCGAGGCCCTTCATGTCGATAAAAACGCATAGAATATCGGCTTCATTTCTGGGAATCACCATATTGAGTCAGAGATGAGATTATTTGACAGCGGTATTACAGCAAAAGGTTTCGCCACGTCGTAATCGAAGAATGACAAATTCTGTCTGCTACCTACCAAAAAGGGATTCTGTGATTTCAAAAACCCACTGGTGAGAAATATGTGTTGGACGTCCAGTGATGTGGTCTTAGCTTTTCCCTCACGTTCAATTTTTCGAATTGTCTTACTAGAGAACTTTCTTTCTGTCATTTGCTGGTGCCTTGTCCTGCTGTTTCGCTGGGTCGGCACGGTTAGGATCGGATTTGGCAAGGTTAATTTTAAGGGGTGGCTGGATGCCCTTCCTGCCACCACCCCGTACTTCCCAGGATGGAATTATTGTACCCCAGCTTTCTGGGTCTAGTGTAATCCATGGAATAGTGCGAACGTGTTGAGATGTCTGTGAGCCGTGTAACTGAGGCGGAATGTGGGGGCCAGCCCAGTATTCACCTATTGGGATGTGGAAAACCGCCTAAAAACCACATCCAGGCTGACCGGTACACCGGCCGACGTCGGTAATCCTCCGAGCGGTTTCAATCCGGGGCCGGCGCTCTCGGCTAACGTGCTGGGTCTGTCTTGTAAGACAACATATAAGTAATATTCAGAGAATGCGGAATAGCAGGAGGAGGAAGTGAGAATCTATTGCACATTTTATTTAGTATAAAAGGTCAAAGTGGATTCCGACAGAATGGGGTAACTTACTAATACCGTATGACAGACTTGTCTAATACCTAGATTTCTAGTGCACATAACCAAATCCGAACTAACACATCCAATTCTGAGAAGCCAGCTGGATTATGTATAAGATGCTTCCGTGTGGTATCATCACAGGGACAGTGATAGACCAGAATAAACCCATGCAAAGCGTGCAGCCATTATCCCTAAAATTTGCTGTTTATAAAAGAAATGGTGACAATGAAACTATCACAGGTACTGTCTCTTCTTTGCAAACAGAACATCAGTGTACGGAAATAGTGCTAATTCTTACATACAGTGAATCGCATTGAGCCCAGGAAGCACTAAAAAGTAGATGAATAGCAGCAGTTGGCAAAATTGTCTCCCAAGCAATACACTCAATATCCCGCTGTGTTGAATAATTCGATGTTGTTGAAGCATCAAGAAAGAAACCTTTCGTTTTAATATAACTGCAAGTACATTTCTTGTTATTGTTGTCAGCAGACGCATGAGTCCGAAGACCTTTCTGTCCTTAAACTTCTTAATCGTCCTCTTCGAAGAATAACATTAACTGGTTGCTCCACTTTCCCTTTGTTCTTGGCAGTGGACTAGCTAATCGTCATAAAGCAGCGAATTTTGGCATATCACCGCCCTGCCTGTAGGATGTAATGTAGTCGCTGTTTCGAAAGTCATTACTTACTTGAACATCATCCTGCTTATGTCAATTCCGTTTCGTCGCTGTTGCTTCGAAATGGAATTGTGTGCCGGCCGCGGTGGTCTTGCGGTTCTAGGCGCTGCAGTCCGGAACGGCGGGACTGCTACGGTCGCAGGTTCAAATCCTGCCTCGGGCATGGATGTGTGTGATGTCTTTAGGTTAGTTAGGTTTAAGTAGTTCTAAGTTCTAGGGGACTGATGACCAGAGATGTTAAGTCCCACAGTGCTCAGAGCCATTTGAACCATTTTTTTGGAATTGTGTGCTATATACGCTATCGCCAAATTATCAAATCTCGATGACAAAGCGTACTGTCTTCCGTACTGAATTTTTATGTATTTTCTTTACCACAATGTAAAACACTAGTCAATGCCAAAACTGTTTCTTAACATCCGTGGCTATAACATTTTAACTTCCGTATGTGCTCCAAAACTCATCTGAAATGATTTGACATCATAAGAAAAATATAATTCCTTAGCAGTTTACCTGGTATCTCTGTGGGGCGCTATAGCAATAAAAATTAAAAAAAAAAGCAACCATTGTATACCTCTCTGCAGGTGGCGGATGCAGCGCCCGCCGTTGACTACGGAAGTCACGCCTCGTTCCCGGTCACGGAAAGTATCCATGAAATGTAAGAACACGATATTTTCAATGTAACATTATTTCGACCTGCCAGCTTTTATCACATCTTTTCTTGTGTATTATCATTTGCCTGACAAGGAAAGCACAGTCATCGCCCGTCCACCTCCGTAGCCGAGTACTCAACGTGACAGGCTCTCGTGCGCGGGGGGAGGAGGGACAGCTTCGATTTCCGGTACTGACAGAGATTTTTCCTTGTTGAGACGACTGGACCAGAGTGATCCGAGCATCTTGTGGTCATTCGAGGAGCTACCTGATTGAGAAGTACCGGCCCCAAGGTCTAAACGTCGAAAACAGCCGGGAGTGTGGTGTGCTGATTCCGTACCGCTCCATAGCGCATCCGATCATGCGTGGTCGAGGATGGTTCAAATGGCTCTGAGCACTATGGGACTTAACATCTATGGTCATCAGTCCCCTAGAACTTAGAATTACTTAAAACTAACTAACCTAAGGACGTCACACAACACCCAGTCATCACGAGGCAGAGAAAATCCCTGACCCCGCCGGGAATCGAACCCGGGAATCCGGGCGCGGGAAGCGAGAACGCTACCGCACGACCACGAGCTGCGGACAGGTCGAGGATGACACGGCAGTCAGTCGACTACTGCGTGGTCTTTACGGTATGATCGCGGGGTTTTCTTTTTTCCCATTTTTTCGCATCACTGGCACAGGGATGACGCGGAACGCTGAAGGAGCACACAAGCATCGTCCAGAGGTTAATTTCAACGGCGCCATCCTGCGTCGTCAGTATTGTATAAGCGTTTATAATTAACTACAGAAAAATTTACAGACACTCATTTACACAAGTGAACATCGTAAAAGCTGTGCAACTGCTAATGACGTAAATACGCCACTTTTTTCTGTACGCGTACAGTACATTAAACAAAAGTGGTTGTTCCCTCTAGACGAGCCACAAAACACCTTTGCATTGCGACTGTTGTGAGTTACAAGTGAAATTTATGGCGAATATGGTGCGCGTGCTGTTTGTGCTGCTGAGACCCTTGCTCGCGCGAGAGCAGCTGCTTAGCTCGTTGCAACTGTGTACGGCAAAAACCGGCGCGCACAGCCCATTAACGGGCGCTGCGCAGGAGCGCCGGGTCGGGCCGTCCCGCTCGGCTATTATGCTCCGCCGTCAGCCGGGGTTCAGCCGCGCCGCCCACCGATGCGCGCGCCGATATTTCTGCGATTTTTACGGCGCGACACCGCGCGGGCACTGAACGGGGCGCCCCATTGTGGCGAGCCACAGGCCATTGTGGTGTCGCCTGAGTCGGATAATTGACACGGCGGGCGCGCGTGCCTCGCCAGGTGGTCCGCCAGCGCCAGCCGGTAGCGTACCGAGCAGTCCTTTGTTGCTTGCATACCCAGTAGCGGCGGTGCTCGCCCGGAAAGGCAGCGAGATCCCTGCTACGGTACTAGTCTTGTGTACAACGTAGGCGGCGCTACTGGATGCGGGTGTTTTTTTTTTTTTTTTTTTTTTTTTTTTTTTGTCCTTTCGTCCTGCAAATTCGAACATATCTCTATATCTCTGTCGCATGCACACACCCATAGTCCAGTTCGTTGACCTGAAGGCAACTAGTTCTAACACTGTCAGAGCAAGCGACTTTTATTTCCAATCCAGTCACAAAATAGATCTGAATAGGTAAAGGTAAGGTAAAGTTCCTCCTTCCGGAGCTAAACTGGCTCTACCGACCACCGTGTCATCCTACGCCAATGGCGTCATTGCATGCGGTATCGCGACCCACGAGAAATAGGATCCCGCACCGAACATGTGACGTCACATCAGTCGCCTTGTCCGCCGTATTTTGAGAACGCTCAACTCTGTGCAGGGCCCTGCATAGAGACGTATGACACAAGTGACACCCAATCAGCTACCACGTTCGAAGTCCGTGACTTTCGAAGAGCACCCCATTCTGCTCTCTCACGATGTCTAATCACTACAGAGGTCGCTGATATGGAGTACCTGGCAGTAGGTGTCAGCACAATGCACCTAGCATGAAAACGTATGTTTTTGGGTTCAAAATGGTTCAAATGGCTCTGAGCACTATGGGACTTAACATCTGAGGTCATCAGCCCCCTAGAACTTAGAACTACTTAAACCTAACTAAGGACATCACAAAAATCCATGCCCGAGGCAGGATTCGAACCTGCGACCGTAGCAGTCATGCGGTTCCGGACTGCAGCGCCTAGAACCGCTTAGCCACCGCGGTCGGCTATGTTTTTGGGGGTGTCCGGATATTTTTGATCACATAGTGTACATCGGACCAATACGTACCAGGCCATACTACTTCGTTTACCCATAGCATCGTGCTAGTTGCGTAATGAAATGGCACGGGAACCTGAAGCATTTCATCGCTGACAGAAACAATAATATGCTTGCATCCTGTTACAGACCCAGATGTTCTTTTAGTATTATTCTGCGTTGTGTGGTATTTGTCAAGAGGTAATTGTAGAATTAGGAGCAATACTTAAACAATCGCAACTACGACGGTAAAATGTTATCATTTCTTCTGCGATTAATTTGCCATTCATTCGGTAATGTATGATGCGAAGAGAGAGACAGAGGATCCCGAGTTATGCGTTTAGTCGCGGCAGGGCTCATAGGTGCATGTCATGTCCTCTGCTTAAGTGGCGATCCCTCGGCCTCGTAGAAAGACGCCATAAAGTAATAAAAGCTGCTCCCGATGCACTAAATCCGCGAGAGGTGACTGTGAGGCAGTCGTAAAGTAACAAACATCGTACCGCAAAAAAGGAAGCGGACGTTCATTGCTCTCGGTAATTGCCTAATCACGATTAGCAGGGGCAAGCGACCGCATAATGTAGCGTCAGTCTCTCCTAGTGTTGGACGCTGCTAAAGAATATTCACACATGGCTTAGCATTCGTGTGAGCGCGGATAGCGGACGGCGAGGTGTGTGCCGAGTGTGGCGCCGGTGGTCGGCGCGGCTTGGACTTGGCTTAATTACTAATTGAGCTGGTGGCAATTACGGCGGCAAAGCGAGCACGCTGCCGCTTTCAATTACAGCGCGCCTTTGTAATCCGCGAGGCCAGCTGGTGGTCGGCCGACACTGTCTCGGGGGAGGACCGATGTGTAGGCGAGGCGGTCGCCTAATGCGACCCGCCATTACAACACTTGTTTCGCTAATGCGTAATGAATTTTACGAACGGGCGCCGCGCCAGCAACGTAAATTACGTCGGCGAATAAGGGCTCGCGGGAGAGCAGGAAAGGCAAAGAATGCTGCTCTCTACAGGGACCTGGAGCAAAGGGCATCTTTGGTGGATACTCACTGCCACCCACGTACCGCTGGCATCTGCGAAAGACGTGGGCTGCGGTTTAACAGGCCTCGAAGAAAGAAAAAGGGAGTAAGTGCGTAATTTAACGCTAACACTGAGAACGCTACTGACCAACATTATTTCTTTCGAGTCAGAAGTACAAAAATACACGTATTTGCTCTAATAGCAGCTACCTAAGATTTGTACCGCCTCTTAGACTGAAAACTTCAGTGTATACACGACTATCGAGGGGTACAATACCGTTAACTTCTGCGAAATCACACTGTGCGACCACTGACAACGAAGTGGTCCACTGCTCGGCCTAAGAAGCAGCTTTGGCAGGTCATTCCATGTGGACTGCAATCTCAATTAATGATATGTGCTACACTGTGGCGTGGTAGGAAACTAGCAACGGGAATTGAAGCAAATAACAAGACACAGAGGTAATAAGTGTGTGATAGTTCACCCGTCGGTCCCCTATCTTACTAAACCCCGTACACATTAAATGTTTAGGCAAGTTTCTCTGTAGTATCCAGACTCGCATTTAATCACGGATCCTTCGCAGGGGTGTAAATCGTAGAGACACCTTACTGCTCTTCTAGAAAAAAAGGGGACGCACATCACCTTTCCTATGTTTCTATTATGTCCATCATTCTGACTGATGGTTTGTGGAACTTTGGCCGATCACTTACGTAACGAAATGAAACACCTGCATCCGACGTTTTGATGTAATTTGTTACAATGCGACCATGGTAGCAGGCACATCATCACTGTAACAGTATTCTACGAAGCCAGTTCACAGATGCTGGCCACTGTTGGGATCGTGTATAACTCGTGTTCACCCCTTCAGAGTCAGTCAAGGCCTGAAGATGGCGTACTGAGTCTGCGAAACTGCTGGCAATATAATCGGTAACAGCACAACGACAGCTGCAGGTGTTTCATTTTATTATCTTTTCTTGGGGTGACTCAGACTAGACAATTATTTCAGTCCTTTAACAAGAACTTTTGAAGCTAGCTCACCTGTTGCAGCCTGCGCGACGGCTTAGGTAGCAATACAGGATTAAGACTGTTCATGCGATAAAAAAAATGAAATGTCGTGCGACGAGGGCCTCCCGTCGGGTAGACCGTTCGCCTGGTGCAAGTCTTTCGATTTGACGCCACTTCGGCGACTTGCGCGTCGATGGGGATGAAATGATGATGATTACGAATCCGCATCGAGTATCAACATATGACTTTTCACAAAATTTTGACTTTAAAATTATTAGACCCTATAATGTATACGTCAACGTGTGTGTGTGTGTGTGTGTGTGTGTGTGTGTGTGTGTGTGCAAACAAACAAATTTACCAGAGCGTGTGCATTTTACTTAAGAACAGGCCTGCTGCATTGGGTGAGCTAGAAGTCAACACATGGGTCAATTTGGATTTACATGTCATATGTGCCCAGAACTTTCCAGCCTCCATGAGTCTCGGGATATCTCATCCTAAGTGGAGGATGTTGGACACAGTAAGCGTTGAAGCATGTTACTCGTTCGAATTCAGAACACTTGTCATCAACTTTAAGGCCCCATTTCTTCATACTGATCTTTCATCACACCATTCCAGGTCGAAATCTATTTATTGACTTCTTTCCCAACAAACTTTCAATGAGTCGAGAGTTGTTACTAGACTGCTGTGTTCTACCTGCGTAGTTGTGAGAGATTATGCATCATAAAATACTCAACACAACGTTGAACAGTCTTTGCATTTTGATGATATCGTTCTGCGATTTCCGGGACAGATTTATTTTGGCGACCGCTTAACCGCTTATTTTCGAGCTTGTTTGTTCCGAATGATACGTGCTACACAGTGGCATGGTAACTCAAATCCGACTGCTCGGACGGAGATTGGCAGATCACTCCCGTAGAATACGACACTAGTATCCTTCGCGAAATAGCTTGATCAAGTAATCGATACTATTTGAAGACGTGAGTGCTCGTTTTTCGGAATCACGGCCATACCCCTTCGAGGCGAGCAGCAGCCGCCAGCGGTTCACTTTCGTCCGGAGCTTTTCGCCTTGTGTCGCGGTGGACGCAGGACCGGTCCGCCGGCCGGGCCTAACTGTAACAGGTGCGGGACGGCCGGCACCTGTCGCGCCGCTCTTCCGCCTGACCTATTCAAGGAACGGCACCACAACCTCGCGATCTTTGCTTCCAGTTGCTACGCCCGCACACAGTGGGCAGAAAGTGCGAACCGTGCGGGCACGGCTACTATCGCAATCACTTGCGCGCGCGATCATAAAGTGAAAGTGTACGTCCGTGATTTCTATTGCTTTATGCTCATAGCATAAGTCTGGATTGGGTACTGAAGACACCCGTTGCAGTCAACAGCTAACTGGAACGCTCTTTTCGTCCGTCCGCACATCTTCCGAGACGTCGCGCCAAACACCAGCTTCGGCCATCCTCTGTAAGCACACATTCTTAGCGGTGTGCGCCCTGCGAGACAAATTACGCGAGCAGTTGCTCCGCACATTTGATCGGAAAAGTTTATTGGCTGAACCAGATTAACTCTCTGCACTGTAGTGCTTTCCAGTCAGTCTGCCGGCCAGGGTGGCCGAGTGGTTCTAGGTGCTACAGTCTGGAACCGCGCGACCGCTAAGGTCGCAGGTTCGAATCCTGCCTCGGGCATGGATGTGTGTGATGTCCTTAGGTTAGTTAGGTTTAATTAGTTCTTAGTTCTAGGCGACTGATGACCTCAGAAGTTAAGTCGCATAGTACTCAGAGCCATTTGAACCATTTATAGGGGACTGATGACCTTAGAAGTCCAATAGTGCTCAGAGCCATTTGGACAACCAGTCAGTCTAAAGAAAAAGGGTCGCCACCTTCTCTTTGACACGCGAGACAGTGTCAAACTTCTTACTCTAATGCCAATAACTGAAAACCCTACAACTACCCAACTCTCAGGAAGATTCCGAGATCTGACCACTGGATTGGAATATTAACACCACTAACAGTTCATCCATAGCCTCCAAATGGCCACTTCTGCTGACAATTTTTTACAACAAAACAGACTTATAGTTCAAAGTGGACAGCTCAAACCTATTCCACTCAAACCGGAACGAAAACAAATGGAATTTTCTTTGATTCAGTTAAACATTGCAAAAATCGCTATGTTCAGTGAGGAGTACCCCTAACTAGTCAAATGTCTAATCCTACCGAATACTTGCACGCTCATTAAAATGCAAAACAGTCGACTATAAAAACCAGAAAAGCGCTAAACAGAATTGCACGCACTGGAACACAATCGTGGTTTTTGTAGTCTTCGCGAATTTGGAAAGTAACTACAGTTAAACACTAGAACATTAATACCGTCATGCAGCTCACACGATGTACCAATTGAACAGATCGGCTCCCGGGAATTTCCTATACAGATGGCTGCTAAGACTCTCCATGAAATTATTTTAACATTCCGGCCTTCCAATTAGTCAGCCTCTACAGCAGAATGCAGGCACCCCGTTAGAGTTGCCACGTCCAAAAGTAAATACGCCGGACTCGGTCTAATATCTAGCGGTATATTTTTACCTAAGAGCCGGACGATCTATTGTAGATAGAAATAGTAATTTTGATATTTTTAATTATTTGTTAAAAATCAATTAGTTTTTAACCAGATAAACCTTAAATGTGCTTAAACGAAGAAAACATTCAGTAAAGAGCCTTAATTTGGCAATTATTATAGCAACTAAGTGTTCAGTCTTCTCATTTGTTAAGTCTTTCCTTAGATCATCTCACTCAAAATATACTAAAAATTCTTGATTAAACAGAAAAGCAATGATCTATTTTTCTGGTACGAAAAGTAAGAGCCGCGCAGTGTAGATGCGCGGTCTGGGGCAGTCTGGGACCCCGTCGGAGGTTCGAGTCCTCCGTTGGGCATGGGTGTGTGTGTGTGTGTGTTGTCCTTAGCGTAAGTTAGTTTAAGTTAGATTAAGTAGTGTGTAAGCTTAGGGGCCGATGACCTCAGCAGTTTAGTCCCATAAGACCTTACCACAAATTTCAAATAAGTAAGGCAACTTTCGCATTTCAGTGACATTTATAAAGAAACAAAAATTAAATCTAGTAAGTATCAGTGTTTCTTGTTCGAACCCACTTTATCAAGAACGGCATTTTTCTTGACAATCCTTCCATCGAACTCTTGATAGGATAATTTTAAGTTACTCATCACCATCTTCGTGATTTTGTCGGATTGCAATTTATTGCGTTCTTTTGTCCTCTGGGATTTATATGTGGTAGAAGACACTTTCGATGTTGGCATTATGGTCTGGAATAGCAAAGTAATATTCTGGAAATTTCATTAATTCCGAATAACATTCTTCGTTATGATGTGATTTAAAATAAGATGCCCACTTTTCTTGAGCCAAAAACTTTTTAAGGGGCATATCGTTTATTTATTTTTATTTATTTATTTATTTTTTTGCCCAGAAATTCGTGAAAA
The DNA here is from genome assembly GCF_021461395.2 of Schistocerca americana. Classification (NCBI taxonomy): domain Eukaryota; kingdom Metazoa; phylum Arthropoda; class Insecta; order Orthoptera; family Acrididae; genus Schistocerca; species Schistocerca americana. The sequence goes on along the minus strand of NC_060120.1, from coordinate 516,484,631 downwards.
TTTTGCCTCTGAACAAAGAATTAACTGTCATCCAAATTTGTTTTTCTAGAATAGAAAATACATACCTATATATCCTTACAGTATATAGCCTGGTACCACCTTATATTTATTCAAATGGTTCAAATGGCTCTGAGCACTATGGGACTCAACTGCTGTGGTCATAAGTCCCCTAGAACTTAGAACTACTTAAACCTAACTAACCTAAGGACATCACACACATCCATGCCCGAGGCAGGATTCGAACCTTCGACCGTAGCGGTCGTGCGGTTCCAGACTGTAGCGCCTTTAACCGCTCGGCCACTCCGGCCGGCTAACCACCTTATTTATATTTATTCATCGCACTTACATTAGCTTAGAAACGGCGTCAGTTGTTCGTTCTTTCCGTCATTGCTAAAAAGCCTATCAAAAGCCAGACAGCCGGGGCTTGTATATATTTGTCTGGACGTGACCGTGAAAAGCTGGACATGCGCGGCACGAATCCGCACTCTTGGCAACCCTAACCCCAATTGTCCGTTTCTTGCTAAAAACACCTGCTGTAAGGTGCTGCTTGCTGCCAGAACTGTCAGAAGTTTCTTTTCAACGGACCGTCTTGGAAAGTCAGAAGTCGTTAAGCTGGCCATTTACGCTCCAGCCACAACCCATTTAGGAGGAGTTGGTATCGACTTCGCCAAGAGTCGAAGTTGAGCTCTGTCGGGCTGGGTTAGCAGTAGGATGGGTGACCATCCGGTCTGCCGAGCGCGTTGGCAAGCTGGGTGCACCCAGCCATTGTGAGGCAAACTGAGGAGCTACTTGACTTAGAAGTGGCAGCTCCGGTCTCGTAAACTGACGTACGACCGGGAGAGCGGTGTGCTGACTACATGCCCCTCCACATCCGTATCCAGTGACGCCTGACGGCTGAGGGTGACACGGCAGTCCGTACCGTTAGGCCTTCATGGCCCGTTCAGGTGGAGTTTAGTTAGTTTAGGTATCGACTTAACCTAACATCTGCAGGCTGCAGAATACTTTCCTCTCCAGATAACAGCGCAGCAATATACAACAGGCCCAGGCAGACTACGCCCTCTGCCATGTAGGATACGGTGGCTTGCGGTGTACGCAGATGTAGACAGATGCTGGCGAGACCAGGTAATGATAAGTTACATGCTGCGGCGGGGACTTCCTAGACAGGCCTGTGGCAACGACGGCAGATGTTCGCCGCCGTCTCCGCTCGAAAGCGAGCAGGCCGAACCGGCGCGTCTTGGGTTAACTGGAAGCGAGGGGTGTGACAGGCGAGCCGGGACTTTCACTGTTCGAGATCCGCCCAGAGTGCGGCAGGATGCCGGCCGCTCCCGTGCCGCTCAACCGGCTGCCGGCTGCCGGCGTGCCGCTAATTGGAGCGTGAGACATCCTCTGCTCTGCTCCTTCGCAATCAGCGGGTCCTTCGCCGTCTGCCAGCCACCGCCAACTAGGCGCTAGCTGCGCGCCTCTAGGCTGGAAGCGTGTGTGCAGCATTCCACGAACCGCAAGGGAACTCTGTGGGGTATCCACACTAATAACTACTTTTTAGCGGATCGTAAATGTATCCGTGTTAAATGGACTTGCACCTATCTTATGAAGCATATAAAGTCACGTTTTATAACGGTATTTACATTAGCACTACGCATTCTAGCAATACGCTGTGATCATCAGGTACACATGAGTTAATTGCTTTGTGGATAAAAGCAAGCGCTGACGCGGTTATTCGTGGATGTATCTGCACCTTCCTACAATAACATATATTTTGTGGTTAAATGGACGCTGTCAGATCTTCATCTGTTAAGAGTACATGCGATTGATTATTATTATTATTATTATTATTGTTATTATTATTATCATTTTATAAGTCAATACTATTACCCATTTGTGGTGGAGTGGTACTATATTGGCTTCAGTAGGCAGTGTCGTGGATAGGACAGACGTGATGATGACGATTTCAGTGCCCGGGGGGATGGGGGGAGTAGCTGATAAGCTGTCTTCCTTCTGAGTCATCATCCTGTTACGTTTCCACTAACAGAAGTCACTTACACAATTGCCAAAAGCTGCTAAGAAGCAACCAATAGGCTCTTTTACAACATTCCATCGATTGCAATATTCAGTATATAATAACAGAACCTATCAATGTCCATCTTAAACATATTTACAAACGCCTCCTACAGTCGCAGGTTCGAATCCTGCCTCGGGCATGGATGTGTGTGATGTCCTTAGGTTAGTTAGGTTGGGTGGTTGGGTCTGAGCACTATGCGATTTAACTTCTCAGGTCATCAGTCGCCTAGAACTTAGAACTAATTAAACCTAACTAACCTAAGGACATCACACACATCCATGCCCGAGGCAGGATTCGAACCTGCGACCGTAGCGGTCGCTCGGTTCCAGACTGTAGCGCCCAGAACCGCACGGCCACTCCGGCCGGCAGGTTAGTTAGGTTTAAGTAGTTCTAAGTTCTAGGGGACTGATGACCTCAGATGTTAAGTCCCATAGTGCTCAGAGCCATTTGAAAGATATTTACAAGTAAACAAAGCCGCACTTATTGCAGTGCGAAATGTACAACCTTATTTCCCATTGCGTTGAAGTAAAGAAGATTTGATAAATCAGCTATACGATTTAAAAGCCAGAACCCCTTCCCCTATTTACCCAAGTATGCAGAAGTTCGCCTGTGAAGGCTGGAAGGTGGGAGAAGAGGTACTGGCACACGTAAATAGATGAGGGCTGGCTGCGATTTGTGCTTGGATAGCTCAGTCGATGGAGCGAAAATTCATTCTGTAGTATGTGATTTAACTTTAAATAGTATAGGCCCTACAATAAGTGACATCTGTTCTCAGACGACTTCATATGACTTCTCAATTTTCCGGATAAAATATCACAGAGTCTGTTTCATTGATTACGACAGAAAGTTGTAGCTTATGAAACATGTCCTTATACGACAAACTGAACAGAACTCCGCTGGAACAAGCCTCGGAAGGCGCAGTCGTACCGATCGTCCGCCTCTCATCCTCAGGCGATATCTACATCTACATGGATACTCTGCAAATCACATTCAAATGCCTAGCAGAGGGTTCATCGAACCGCCTTCACATTTCTCTATTATTCCAATCTCGTATAGCGCGCGGAAAGAACGAACACCTATATCTTTCCGAACGAGCTCTGATTTCCCATATTTTATCGTGGTGATCGTTTCTCCCTATGTAGTTCGGTGTCAACAAAATACTTTCGCATTCGGAGGAGAAAGTTGGTAATTGAAATTTCGTGAGAAGATTCCGTCGCAATGAAAAACGCCTTTCTTTTGATGATGTCCAGCCCAAATCCTGTATCATTCCTGTGACACTCTCTACCATAATTCGCGATAACACAAAACGTGCTGCCCTTCTTTGAACTTCTTCGATGTACTCCGTCAGTCCTATCTGGTAAGGATCCCACATCCCAGTGCTAGCCAAGCACTACAGCACTGAACTTCTGTGATCTATCGCGAACCGGTGTTGCCATTGCGGCGAGGCCATTGGCGTAAATGACAAACTGTTTCGCATTAAAATTTCGTCACTATCGGTTTCTGAGTTATCAATCAATGGATGTAAACAGCGAGGTCCAACCCATTAGTCGAAAATCTAGGCGTTGCGAAATCCTACTGTCAGAGCTGTGACGTACCGAAAGCGTTAAAAACGTCTACATTATTTTAATATCCACGAATGCGGACTAAAGTCTCATGGATGCGGATAAGCCACTTGCAGATACCGTGTGGAATCAGCTCTCATTTTCTTTGTCCCCGCAAACGTAGTAAGGCATTGGACTCGTACTGTGGAAGATCAGAGTTCAAATCCCAGTATAAGAATTTACGTATAATTTTTACCTTATTTTAAGAAATCGCTCAAGAAAAATGCCGGGATGTCGTATTTGAAAACGAGACCGTCGGTTTTTTTTTCTGTATTCTTCCCTGATCCGAGCTTGTGCTCCTTCTTCAATGACTACGGCGTCACTGGGGCATTAAATCCTAATCTTTCTTCCCTTCTCACAGGCACACGAATTGTCCTCAAGGAACTAATTCCCAATAGGGACGATTTGCTACAGAAACAACATAGTGTAGATCACTTTATTATTATTTCGGCTGCAACGGGCATCTATCTTAATAAACTTAGAACTTCAGAAATAAAGTTCACCATCAATGTACAGTAATTGCTACGTCTCATTTTCGTATGGCTCAATCGCCGGATGCAGGTCTTCAAATTGGCGACTTGGATGTCCTTAATCTACTCCACTTATCAGAATGAGGAGAGTGTACCTACAGTTTAATGCGCAGTGGGAACCATATGTCATTCCACAACTCATCACACCGTTGAGAGGTGAAGGCTAGACTACACGAAGACAGAAAACTGTGTGGTCAGTCCGGGATTCCATCCCGCGAACTCTTGCTTTCCAGGCGTGCGCTTCGCCACTAAACCCCAGGACCGACGACAGTACTGCATCGAAGCAAGATGACACTTCCCAATGCAGCCGTACTGGAAGTTGTAACCTAGCTCAGTAATAGGAAATACTCATGGCGGTAATTGACATTAAACGCTCTATTCGAAAAGTTCATTTCTATTGTGGCAGGATTTCGATTCCTGTTCCCATAATTTCTTTCGTTAATTTACTTTTTGTCAAGTGAAATAATTTATTAAGTGCGATAACATAAGACGTGCAGTGGAGCCCATTAACGGAAAAGGTTAAACGAATACTGGGGCAAGGAATCGTCCACGTCTGTATTAAAGGTGTTATAAAATCTCGAAAATGGTAGCAGTTAGCAGCATTAGAATTACGGATACAACGGAAATCATTCAGCCAACCAGGTGCACGCCAAAAGTTTATTCAAATCCTTACCTAAGTTTCGACAGATATTAGCCTGTCTTCCTCAGAATAAGCAATAACACTTAAAAACAGGATATACGGTATTGCAACCATTACATGGACGTCGTATGTGCAGCAAAAAGAAACATGAATTATTACCTTCAGTAGAAATCTAAAGTAAACCTACGTGTCACATATTGCGTGAAAAGTGAAGTCATAGGGTTTAGTCAAAAGATATGACCTAGGGTAAAGGAGGCGGTAATGTTCATGGTTCTTCTTACGCTGAGTCTTATACAATGTGCACACTCTGCTATTAAATTGGAAGACTCGGTAATTTTTCATAAGGAAGAGAAGAATTTTAGATTGGACTTCCTGGGACAATTTCAGTTTTTTAAACACAGTAACAATTATAGAGGCTTTATCCATAACGATGGCGTAAAGTTAAAAACAACTTTTTCGATGGGTTCCGGACATTTCTTGAATTGACACAGCAGCTATATCTGGTTTCCGCGCTGTTTCGTGATGTTACTTCCCTCAAAGACGCAATCTGTCATTATCCTACTCTAACGTGCGTCAATGTTTTGTTTACCACTTGTTTAGGTTTATTTCCTTTTTACAGTTTTGCTATGTTACTGATTGTGTAATTCTATTTTAAAGTAATTTTATTTACACATCAGGTGTCTTTCATGGTTGGCACCGCTTCCTATGTGAGTGCCACCTGCTGCCTTGCACTTTGTGTCCTGTTAGTTGTCTCTCTGTGTTTATGGTCCGCGTCTGACTTAGATTTTACAAGGATCATTTTTACTGATCATTAAGTCATAACATTTATATAGATCGTTTTATTGTTGACTTAGCCCTACGACTTTGTTTCTCTGTTTACGTAATATGTGACACGTAGGTTTAATTTATATTTCCACTGCATTAATTTTTTATGTTTGTTCTTGCTTAACATCTGACTTTCAAGCACTGGTTGTACGACGGTTGCCCAGAAAGTAATGCACCACTTTTTTTTTCTTCTACAATACTTTATTGAACATCATGAGAATTACACACACGAAAGAACGCCATTTTATCTACAAACCCTATTTCTCCACGTAGTCACCATCCCGTTCTATGGCTTATATGTCCTTTCGGTACCAATCCTCGTTTTGGTAGCGGAGCCAGTGCTTCACAATGTGAATCACCTCCTCATCGTCCTCAAAGTATCTTCCACTAATGGCATCCCTTAATGGCCCAAACAACATCAGCTCGCTACAACATGTCAGGTGTGACAGCCGTGGATGATCTCCCAGACCGCTGCCAATCGTGGAGCTCCGCCGAACCACGTTCTGATGACCTCACCCTCCCTGCCCAGCGACTAACTGTACTTCTGCCGACAGCAGATTCTCCATAGACTTTGCACAAGCGTTTGTAAATAACCTCCACAGTTTCTTTCTCTGCAGTGAGAGATTCAATGATTGCACGTTATTTGTAACGTACATCGCCTACAGACGCCATTTTGCAATTTTCCTACAATGCTATGCTATCTATCGGAAGAGACGGAAACCTGGCGCCCTCACTCAAGAGGCTTCAAATAACACATATGTAACGTTTCGCATTCGTTGCATTGTTTGCGGCTCAGAAAAAAAAAATGAAAAAAAAACGGCGGTGAATTAGTCTGTGGGCAACCCTCGTAATGTATCTTATTTTTAGGTGTTATTACTTCCTCTGAGGAAAACAGGCTTACAGTCTAAAGCTAGGTAAAGGTTTGAACAAGCGTTTGACGTGCAACTGGTTTGCTGTATGATTCCCTTTGTATTGGAAAGGATTGTACTTCTTTTGTGTTAATGTTATTTGAAGGGCGTCCAACAACATGTATATCAGAATAAGTGGAGTGAATTGAAGTATTTTTTCACATATTTGGTTAAATGTTTCTGAAAGATGTCTTGCATTTCGAAGTATTTTGTGCTGAGGAGCCGGTCTGGGTGGCCGAGCGGTTCTAGGCGCTACAGTCTGGAACCGCGCGACCGCTACGGTCGCAGGTTCGAATCCTGCCTCGGGCATGGATGTGTGTGATGTCCTTAGGTTAGTTAGGTTTAAGGAGTTCTAAGTTCTAGGGGACTGATGACCTTAGAAGTTAAGTCCCATAGTGCTCAGAGCCATCGGTGCTGAGGACTCTCCAGTCTTAAGGAACATAAGCAGAGACCGCGTGGTATGCAAAGTAAATCCGATTTCTTTTCTTTAGCTGACAAGTAACTACGGAGGATCTCCTTCCAACTTTGTACAGTACGACCCCCTACATTCTCCGCTTCACCGAACAAAAGGAAGCGTGATAAGATTCCGCATATTCAAAGAGTCGCCTGATAGGAAATTCTCTTCCACGGAATGCGAGGGAAACCTCACAGCCGCGTTCCACCGGCCGAGATGCGAGCTCTATCAATTCCGGCAGCGGGCAGGCAGCCCCGCGGCCTTCCAAATTAATTTTTGTGGGAACAATGAGCGCCGTGCTGCTATCCGCCGGCGCATCTTCCCGGGCTCCCGTGCACACGGGTTTCCAGCTCAAAATCACGCCGGCGCGCCGCCGCCGTTGCGAGTTACTGGACCGTAAAGGCCCCCAGCCGCAGCGTCCGCAACAATGGGCGGCCGAGTCCCGACCTGCGATATGTATCGCCCTATTGGGCGCCCCTACTTTGTGTGGCGGCGGGAGAGATGCGGCCTTCGGGCGAAACTACTGTATTTTGCATTATTCTGGCGTGTCGTGACGCCGGGTTCGTTTTATTGGTGCCGGGCGTAATTGTGTCGAAGATGTGCCCACAGTGGAAGAAGATACCAACAGCGGCGTGTTCCACCCACTGACAACAATCGCATTCGGTACGTGTGGAAACTTGGGTGGAAGTATGCCAAGAGGGTACGATAAATGCGGCGGACCACATAACGATCTCTCCTGTGCTCCCATTTCGGAGCGTCTGCTTTTTCCTCTCCTCGGGCTTCCTATCGATATATTTCTCATGATACGGTCACCAGAACTATCTGCTGAAATGAGTGTCCTGCACCCTGCCGAATACAGACATGAAAGAATTTCAAGAGTTTCAGATATTTTGACAAACTCTGAGTTTATGTATACGAGGTATTGAATTAGGCCATATAACCAACACGCTATATATTTCACAAAATAAAAGTTTGATTGAATAAAAATGGCAATTTATTGAATAAATGTATCTTTATTAAGATATCGGAAGCACTACAGTTTTGTAATTGAAGTAATGGGCTCTGATCTGCTTTCGCACATACACAAGGTGTTCGGAAATTCCCGTTACAAATGTCTAGGAATTGCGGAGGGGATAGAGTACATAATATTTTAAATAGGAACTCATGTCCGGATACGTACCGTTTCCATTGTACGACGGTTTCACTTCAGATGTTTAACTCATCCACTTCTGCTTGATGAACTGAATTAGGCGTGATGCAGTACAATTATTAATTGACAATTGAAAAGGAAACGCAACGAAACATCCATTTATCACATAAGCACCTTTGTTTGTATTAACACTTAAATATTACGTGTATACATTTTTCCATGACAAAAAAGAGCCCAGCATACTGTACGTACAAAACAGCGCTGATGCATTGCTCTAACGGCTCCATGTGACGACCACCAACGTTGTTACAGACGTTACAGACATTACAGACATTACACGTATACGTTACAGACATTACACATATACTTTCTCCATCCCACCTGGTGTCTCTTCAGAAGCGGCCAAAACCTGCGCAAGCAAATCTTCCTCTGTCTCTATAGAAGTCTCGACAATTAAACTTTGCATCCGACCCCACAAGTAGTAGTACATATAAGTGACCGTCTAACGTAGTACACGTCATCCTACCCACCCTGTTGCATGCCAGGACAAGCAAATCTGAGACTTTCGCCTTTCCCTCAGCAGATGTGGACGCGTTACACATCTGCACTGAAAGCGTCGCAAAACGGAAAAGGTACGTTTTGAGACATGGGTTCCCATTCATGATGTTATGTACTTACGCCCCTCTGCAAGTCCTAGAAGTTTGTAACGGGAATTTCCGAACACCTCGTACGTCACTTTAGATTTATGTCCGTTACACGTCTCACACTGGCCATCGGAACTACCTACTGGTAATAAATGATGAAATAATTCTCCATCCCATAGAAAATGCTTCAGTGGGTATCAGACGGTTCCCTGCATTATGTGTACTTTTGTTTTAAGTATCCCTACTTGTTACACTTTTAATCCCTTTTCTTGGTCCTTGGTTTCCGTATGTTTATTTCTCTTCTGCTTTTAGCAGAAGTGATGATTATAAAGAGGGAAAACAAGCCGAGGAAATGGTGTCTGCTACGCATACCACACGGTCGTGGCACATGCCACGTAAAAGCTACTGTGTGTCATTTAAAACAGGACATCTCGAACAAAAAATGTTTACAAGCGTAAAGATACCATTCAGAATATTTCGTAAAATATATGAATAAATGCCGAGAAGCAGCCTATTCAACTTACTCTAATTTACTGTTGGCTAAATCCCTTTAATATAAAACACTTCAAGACAAGAAGTTCTGGTTGGTACGATTAATGGTCACTTTGGGTTCGTGTATGATGCAAAACAAGAAGAGTTTTCGCATAACTTTACACGATGTACATACGAGATAAATAGGTATGTCAGGGCACCGGCCTGACATATGTCACTGAATCGACAAGGAAGTGACTGGTTTCCCAGAGATATCAGATTTTGTGATTTGTAATCCGAAACTGAAGGTGTATGATGTATGAATAACCAACGTCGATGAAATCGAGCCTAAGGCAGTCTCTACTCTTTCACGAAATAAAACACCAGGTGGTTATAGTCAAAGTGCAGCTAATCGCAGAGGTCCAGTGTGGGCTGTAGTTGTCATATGACAGGGAAACTTGGTAGGTATTGTAATCCATTAAAGCAGAACCGATTTACACTGAAAAAAATTTAATTTTGGCCACGTGAAAATCTGGCGCTGTGAACGCGAGAAAGACGCATAGAAATGTTTCCACTTTATGTTATGGAGTATGAACGGGACGTGAGCAGAAAATGTCAGACATGTGAGAAAGCCATAATGCTGCTTTTATTATTAACTGACGCTTAAACAATTTGCTCAGTATGGGCACCGGAGACTGCTACGAAATGCTGCACACCGCCAGATTTGCACCTGGTGGGCAAAATTGGAGCTAATTATTTCCAGCGTTAATCGGTTTCACATTAACGCATTAACATATCAACCAAGTTTCGCTGCCATGCAATAATTACAGCCTACGCTGGACCTCCGTGAGTAGATGCACTTCAATGGTAACTACCCACTACATTGCGGCAGAGGTGCCATCATCAACTGTGGTGTGGACTTCAAACTCAGTTAGCAAGCCGTTTCCACTGATCTGAATAGAGACTGAAGAGTAGTTTATTTCGTGAAATAGTGACATACCTCTAGCCCTGACACAAAGAAAAAGTAATATTATTCATTGAACATATATCAAAAGTCATCGAAAACCACCTTGTTTCGCGTTGCACTTCTGCATTTTGCTGGATGTTTTGGGATCCGTATGCCTTTCATCAGCTGTTCCGATATCATTTTCAGGCAGTCGATGAGAAATTAGATAAGGAAGACTGGTGCTCGGTCATCCGGCAGTTACGGGCGTCTTGTACTGATACAGACACAAACTCTGCCGGGAGCGTATGATTCGATGTGCTGTACGCGAAACTGTTTCCTGTTCTACATCTCATTTTGCAGGCGCAAAAGTAACGAACGTGTACTGAGGCGGGTGAAGAGCTTTTAAGCTCTCCACCCCCTGACGAGCGATACTGAATATATATTCAGGAGGAGTGCTGTGTAAACGTTGTCCGGTCATCCTGACTTGGTTTCTCCACAGTTTACTTAAATCACCATAAGCGTATATGAAGACTCTTCTTTAAACACACAACGGGCCGTTCCTTCTTCCAATGCTTCATCTTAAGCCGATACGTTGTCTTGGATGACATCGTTCTACCATTGAATCCTTCCTTTAACTGTTTCTTGACAAAGCTCTGCATCCGGTTTCCGCTAAAAGATCGATAAAAGTTCCGAGCGGCTATTAAACACCCTTTGTTGCCACTATTTTCTAGCTCCACAGGTTACAAAGGCATTCATGCTCTGAGTTCTTAAATGTTACCGACTTATCTTCGTCCTTATATCCGTTAGATTAATTGCCTTTTGTCTTCCAGAGGAACATCCGTGTATTGGAAGTGTCAGATTATTTAAACTTCCTCAAAATTGTGCTCTATCATTAAACAGCTTTCCGTACTGATACTGCCTTATTCTATCGCACTATTATCGCCAACGAACTCTTCTAAGAACTCCTATCTGGAGATCATCCTCGTCTGGCGGGAAGAAACGAGATCGGAGCAGTTCGGCCGATTAACTAGTCAGTAAGCTGTTGTTAATTTCCTCACTCCCGGATTTCGCTTCGCCTTGCTTTGATGAAATACTTGCCTTCAATTACATGGGCAGGCCACGCGGCTGGATGACCATGGACTGGGAGAAATTTGCTCGGAATGAGGAGGAAAACTGTGTGCAGTGAAGCGTAGTGCTAGATGCGATCAATAAATTGCCTTTAGAAGATGAATTGCGGTGGAAGTGAGGCATCATTAATGAAAGAATCGGTCGTGCTTTGCGAAGACTACCTCACTTGCGGACTTCCCTCGTAAGATGTAAAATACTTCTGTTTGTAGTGACTGCTGAAATATCTACAGTTCTTACCTTAGCTGTAGTGTAAACAACTTATTTCTTACCTGATATATTTAAGACTGTTTCAGGCATGTCTATGGAAATGAGAACAAGGGAGAGACAAGATACGAAACAGGAAGTAAGACGGATTCTTTCTCGTCCACAACTATACCACCAGTGCAATTTCGATGCGATTTTCATCGGAAAATACATATACTGAATCGCTAAACGAATATTCTTGTTTAACATAGGTAGAAACATTCTTATGAAATTCTGCAGGACGGTATACTGCTCAAAAATATACCGTTTCTAAAATTAAGTAAGGCATACTGTCGCGTAAGTTTTCTACAAAAAACGATTTTCAGGTAGCAGCGATATCCAACGAAGAAGAAAGAAAATATACTGAACTTTAAAATAAGCACATCAGGCGTTTCAAATCCCTCTTTACAACAACCAGAAATGCAGACTTATTTTCCCATACCCGTTTCGTTTTATTAATTTAAAAAAGTCGTCTTAATTCTGCCTACATCAGCAAGTGCCGTCTGAACACACATTTGCGTTTATGTTCGTTTACATTCCCCTGACTGAACGTATGGCAGGTGCAACGTCTAGTCGTCTTTTACGTGGAAAACGTGTGGTGCATCAAGTCAAAGTGAAATAAGGCACAAAGCACCATCACCAAAAGCAAGATTGCGTGTAAAATGAGCGTGCTGGCGACACTTCCGGTATTTTTTTTTTTAATCGGTGTCCTGATCACGGAGTGATTTGACGATGCCCGCCATGAATTCTTCTCCATCTTAGAATAGCACTTGCAACCTACGTTCTCAATTGTTTCCTGGATATTCTAATCTCTGTCTTCCACTACAGTTTGTAACCTCTGATAGCAAAAATCAGATGAAAAAGGGAACACTGACGACGTTTTAAATGAATAAAACATGCATGGAAGTAGTAGTACACATTTCTAGTCATTTCCAACACGGATTTCAAATAGCTAACGCAATTATACCGCATGTGCGGACACCCAGGCCATACAAATGAAGAATAACAAATAGCGTAGAAAGAGTCTCGCGAAGTTAATACCAACTACTGTACTTCAGGAGTAAAGATAGCGCCACTGTTAACAGAGTTGCCCCTTGTTGAGTTGTGAACGAGAAATGAATCTGCAGCAGAAAATAATATCGTGCCGCTTAGCAGAACGGGAAAGACAGCCGCTTCTTCTACCAAATGAGAAATTAGGAGTTGTAACATAAAATTCTGAGAAAGCGATCCGGGATAATGATGCTAACCATTAATTACACTGGAGATATACATTGTCTGGTGCAGAGGAAGAGCGCGATGGCATAATGGCCGTTTCTAGAGCTGTTATGTTCGCATTAATCAGCGCGCAAGAGGCATTACGGAAACGCATTCCGCGCGCCGCCGGCAAAAAAGGCCGGCACTGGGCGAGTGGCCGGGCGCCCAAATATAAGAGATGATCTCAGGAGGACGCGCTTTGTCAGCTGAGCCCATCATATGCGCCATTAATTCCGTAAGCGTGGCTCGGCAGGCCCGCATGGTAATTGCGCGGTAGCCGGCTGGCTGGGCTACCAGCGGGTGCGGGCTGAGCAGCCGGCAGCTGGCGGAGGCGACCGCCCGCCTCGCTCCTGCCGCTACTGTGCGCTGACGTCATAGGTCACCACCGCACGCTGCCGTCAGGCACATGTTTTTGGGCCGCTCTGCGTTAAATCTGAGTGTCCGACAAGTCACAGATGCCTCTTTCCAAATTTCAGTTCAACACAGGTTCAGCTCTGAGAACAGCATTTCTGAACATTTTCTCTAAGTTTGACAATTACTTCAAAGTACGTCTCATAGTATTAATAAGTCAACGTGAAAATTGAAATACCGATTTCTAATATTAACTGCACAAGAAACTTACATAATTCGAAAGGTATTTTGCCATAGATGTGCACAAAGAAAAAGATAAATTGTACAGGTAGCCGTTAAGAGTGGTAAAAGAAAGTAGATGTTTTCATATTCTTAACTCTGATACCTTCTCGTCACACATTAAAATCTCCAATACACGAAAATCGTAAACCCAAGTTGCTACCAACTTCTGCTCCGCGCAGCGATCAGAAGTTGTAGTAGAAATGACACATGAAAGTAACAGCGTTTCCTGAAATCACATTTGGGGACGTTCATGTTACGTTGTTTATTTGCAGTAACACCCATTTACCGGACACCTACAATGCGTTAGCTGCTAGATCGATGATACTGTCAACAGTGGCAATCAAAATGTCGAAGAAACGAAGTTTGTAATTAGCACTGTATATTGGCATCGTTATTCCTCTTACTTTTCTGAAAGAGTAACTTTTTCGTCATTATCGTCTTTACCAGAAAATGTGGACTAAGTTCCGGATTTTTAATTTCTTCATTTTGAATAACTACGACATCTGACTTCATTTTATATAGAAACTACATTTGTTTTAGGCTATGCCTAGGAGTGAAAGATACAGCTACAAAGACACAGAGTTAGACTGACAATTTTTAGAAAGACACAGAGCTAGACGGACAATTTTTGCGTAGAGAAAGTAAGAGGAATGTGGACATTCACAGTGCTCATTCAACTGTTTTATAAAGCGATACGTATAAATGTGCCCTTAAGATAATTCCACATAATTTCGTTATGCGAAACATTCCACATCAGAGCTACAGATGCAACGGTATTCACGTTGTGTTCTCGTAAGGGAAAAGTTAATTTGCCGACGTTAACACAAAATTTAATTTTCAAAGCACTTTATCGTGGACGTACTCCCAGAAAAACAAAGAATTATTTTAATAACATTAATTGTTTTTGTTTTTGTATAGGGCTGCAAGTGAACGTCCATTTAGCAAACGTACAAGGAGCAAAATTCTTGGACCAGTATTGACCAGCTGCTTTACAAAACCAATTTCCTACTGTTTTTATCCTTATTCAGACGAATTCTCATTCAGTCCCAGAATGTAAAATCTGACTAACATCATGTTGCTTACACTGCGTTTCTGACCGCATCGCATGTAGCGGACTTCACTACCGATGATACAATTTCCAATTAATCAAAGGAATCTATATGGTTTCAGAGACCTTTTCAGGTCTCAGTTACCTACGATGCATATATGCAGACTGAAGCAAAATATAAAAATTAGTTAACGGCGGAGATTCGAACCTCGGTCACCTGCTCAGTAGGCAGATGCGCCAACTACTACGCCACCCTGGCACCGTAGCTTGGGACAACTGCATGGACTTCCGTAGCACGCCAGCTTCCTGTGCTTGGGTTTCAGGCGGGATCCCTAGTTTCGTTCAATGCTGCTAATCCACTACAGTTGCAGAGACCCTGCAATGCTGTTCGAGTTTAGGGAGAATACCATTTTGGCAGAGGCGTGAATGGGAATTAGGATTGAGGAAAGAGTGTGGTAGGGTAAACCTTGCAGATACACTACTGGCCATTAAAATTGCTACACCCCGAATATGACGTACTACAAAAGCAAAATTTTACCGACAGGAAGAAGATGCTGTGGTATGCAAATGATTAACTTTTCAGAGTATTCACACAAGGTTGGCGTCGGTGGCGACACCTACAACATGCTGACATGAGGAAAGTTTCCAACCGATTTCTCATACACAAACAGCAGTTGACTTGCGTTGCCTGGCAAAATGTTGCTGTGATGCCTCGTGTAGGAAGGAGAAATGCGTACCATAACGTTTCCGACTTTGATAAAGGTTGGATTGTAGCCTATCGCGATTGCGGTTTATCCTATCGCGGCACTGCTGCTCGCGTTGGTCGAGATCCAATATCTGTTAGCAGAATATGGACTCGGTGGGTTCAGTAGGGTTATACGGAACGCTGTGCTGGATCCCAACGGCCTCGTATCACTAGCAGTCGAGATGACAGGCATCGTATCCGCATGGCTGTAACGGAGCGTAAAGCCACGTCTCGATCCATGAGTCAACAGATGGGGACGTTTGCAAGACAGCAACCATTTGCACGAACAGTTCGACGACGTTTGCAGCAGCATGGACTATCATTTCGGAGACCATGGCTGCGGCTACCTTTGACGCTCCATCACAGACAGGAGCGCCTGAGATGGTGTACTCAACGACGAACCTGGGTACACGAATGGCAAAACGTCATTTTTTCGGATGAATCCAGGTTCTGTTTAAAGCATCATGATGGTCGCATCCGTGTTTGGCGACATCGCGGTGAACGGACAGTCGAGGCGTGTATTCGTCATCGCCATACTGGCGTATCGCCGAGCGTGATGGTATGGGGTGCCATTGGTTCCACATCTCGGTCACCTCTAGTTCGCATTGACGGCACTTTGAACAGTGGACGTTACATTTCAAATGTGCTACGACCTGTGGCTCTACCCTTCATTCGATCCCTTCGAAACCCTACCTTTCACCAGGATAATGCACGACCGCATGTTGCAGGTCCTATACGGGCCTTTCTGAATACAGAAAATGTTCGACTGCTGCCCTGGCCAGCACATTCTCCATATGTCTCGCCAATTGAAACGTCTGGTCAATGGTGGCCGAGCAACTGGATCGTGACAATACGCCAGTCACTACTCTTGATGAACTGTGGTATCGTGTTGAATCTGCATGGACAACTGTGCCTGGACACGCCATCCAAGCTCTGTTTGATTCAATGCCCAGGCGCATCAAGGGCGTTATTACGGCCAGAGGTGGTTGTTCTGGGTACTGATTTCTCCGGATCTACGCACCCAAACTGCGTGACAATGTAATCACATCTCAGATCTAGTATAATATATTTGTCCAATTAATACCCGTTTATCATCTGCATTTCTTCTTGGTGTAGCAATTTTAATGGCCAGTAGTGTATGAAAAGCCATTGTGCCAGGTTGGCGCAGTGGTTAATATGTTTGCCTAGTGAGCAGGAAACCCGTTTCAGAATGCTGGCCTTCGTACAAATTTCAATTCCTTGCTTGAGTCTGCGTACATACATAATAAATTTCCACTTTGTTGCTACCGTATTTCTGCACTAAGAAAATCCATGTCGAAATTTGTCCGTTCTTGTCTCTCCAAAGGATAACTACGTGCAGAGGGATTCGGGAATACACACAGCACATATTCAGCAAGAATGTATGATGTCAGCACACAGCCAAACAATATTGAATAGTTTATCCCAGATTAGGCTCCTTAGTTTGGCGTCGCCGTCTGGACGTCACAGAACCCAGTTGTGCCCTCTCACATTTTCATGAGTGGTCCCTTCTCTCGGTGAGACACAGTAGAACGAGGTCACGGTTGCAGAGCCGCTTCCTTATGCGGGCGAACAACGCCCCGGCGCGGCCGGTAATTGAAACGGCAATTTGGAGTGCATTTCGCCGAGTGGCGCGCGTCGTTATGCAGATGCGCGGCCGGGCGGCGCGTGTCGCGGCCGCATCGCAGATGGCTATCTGGCGCCTGCTCTGGCGGGGCCGCGCCGCGACAAGTGTCGTTACTCAGCCGCGCCTCTCTCTTGTTTACGCTGGCCGCGCGCGCCGCTCGGCGAGAGGCGTGACGGGTTCCAGTCGCCTGCTTGCCCTGCAGCTGTGTCGCCCTCGCGTGTTTCCTGTACTCAGCCGCTGCACTCGTCGCGTTGTGCGTAGAAGTAAAGTTGTGCCCAAACTGAAGGTGCTTTACTAGGCACGGTCCTGTGCCCTTGCCGTCCTTCCACCTTAGAAATGATTTCAGGTCTATCCGCATTGGACGCCACCCATTGGAATGGAGGTTAAAAATTTCCACAATGCATTTCAAACAGCGGTTCTCACATAGGCCTTCAACGGAACGGGTTGGCACCGACACCAGCGCCAAGGATTCTCGGGAAGATGGTTCAAATGGCTCTGACCACTATAGGACTTAACATCTGAGGTCAACAGTCCCCTAGAACTTAGAACTACTTAAACCTAACTAACCTAAGGACATCACACACATCCAAGTCCGTGGCAGGATTCGAACCTGCGACTGTAGTCGTCACGCGGTTCCAGACTGAAGTGCCTAGAACCACTCGGCCATAGCGGCCGGCTCTCGGGAAAAAAGCGATGACATTGACGCTGGTGAGATGGAGCCTGACATCAGAAACTAACCTATTCTCATTGCCTATTTCGCGATACAAACAAGGTGTGATGGAAACGTAACGGGAAGTTTTGCTTTTATTGAAAAATCTTTATTTATTCATCAACTTTGTCCCCTTCAAACTAATCACTCTCAGATTTAAGACACTTGCGCTAGCGCTTTTTCCAGTCTTGGAAACATTTCTGGTACTCGCCTTTCGATATGGTGCTCAGCTCCTTCAGCGAGTCTGTTTTTATCTCATAAACCGTGGTAAAACGGCGTACTCTGATCGTTCCCTTCAGGCTCGGGAATATCAAGAAGTCGCAGGGGTACATGTCCGGCGAATTCAGTGGCTGAAACAACATGAAGGGTTTGTTTTGTGCCAAAAAATCACGAACAAGCATTGAGATGTGAGCAGGATCATTATCGGATGCAATTTAAGCGAGTGGTTTTGCCACAATTCTGGCCAATTTTTTTCAAATGGCTTCACGCAAACGGCGCATAACTTGCAGGTAGTATACGTGACTGACCGTGCAACCATAAGGCAGGAACCTAAGATGCACTATCCCACTTCAATCTAACGGAACAAGGACAAGAAGTTTCACATGTGGTTGAACTTGTCGAAATTTTTCGGTCTTGGCTCTTGAGGCAGTTTCCATTGGGTCCATTCGGTGTCATACCCGTATACTCGTCTTTCGTCACATGTTATAACCTTCTTTAGAAGTTCTGGGTCGTTGTCGGTTTCATTCTGCAATTCCTCAGAGATGTCAACGCGATGACGTTTCTGATCGAAATTCAACAGTTTCGGAACAAACTTTGCTGCTACACGTTTCATAATCAAAAAGTCCGAGAAATTGGTTGTCATGAGTCAAAGGCTATGCCGACGTCATCAGAAATCTCTCTGATGGTGATTCGGCGATTTTACAGAACCATTTTCTCTGCTTCTTCCCCGTATCGTCTGTAACCGATGTGTTAGGGCGTCCATGGCGGTCATCGTCTTGAAAATCTTCTCGACCCTCTTTCAAACGTTTATACCAATCGTAAACTCCTGTCTTACTCTTAGTAGATTCATCAGAAGCCACATTCAACATTTCGAACGCCGTGTTGCACTATATTCCATTTTGCATGCAAAATTTAATGTAAATTCTTTGATTCATCTTTTTCGAATGTAAAATTTGGCCGAGCAGTCGAAAATACGTATAAACTTTTCGACTGTTAACAATAAATTAAACATTCAAAACAACTGAAAATGCCATATGTCAGGAACGTGTGTACTAACAAGATAAAAAATGTTGAAAATTTGATGAATAAAACCGGGATATTAAAACTTTCCCGTTACTGTTTGATCGCCCCTCGTATATGGACATATCTCGCGATATGAATAGGACGAGAAAATCAGAGGAATTATAACTCATACGGGGTTTGATGATATTCATGTGACGCCTGCTGCGGGATCGTACATTCATCTTTGTTGACCGTGAAGGGTTACTAACTCCCGACCCCTTAAATGCTAGCCAGTTTAAAACGCAACCTGCTCCCGAGGGGGTGCACGCCTTTCCGTCCACACCCACGGAGTTAGCCGGTCGCTTTCCTCGATTCTACCAGCTCCAAGCAGCACCACGAAATTTGTTTCAATATTTACCCTTCTCAGGAACAGAATTCAGTCAGCCATTGGCTAATTCTTACACCTGTTGATAGCTCTTCAGCGTAGAGCTGTTTCTACCAGGGATTTTCAAAGTACATTTCTAACAGGAGTTGTAAAACACCTGATATCATGTCGAAATCACTCGCCTTAAGGCACCGTAGAAGCCCTAGGCGACAATCCATTTGGAAGGATTGCATAAAGACTGGATCATCATCTCCACGCCGGAGAAGCCTGATTATACCATATTCCCCAAACTGGCTTTGCCGTACACAATGGCAACGAGCCTAGGAAACATGTTACATATCTTTTTGGCTTGCATTAATGTTCTGAGAAACTGCGAAAAATATCTAAACAAGTGACGCAAAGTAATCAAACAGCATGTGACTGAAACATTTTCGTGTGTTGGCAGCTACATTTATCGTTTTACATTTCAGGGGCTTAGCGGTCCGACGAAAGGCTCTCTTCTGCGACCGTAGCACTCGGTCGCTCCTCTGTCGCTGCGGCTGACTGCCTCACTGTTCCCACAGCTAAGTACCCCGGGCAATGCTCTTTGGAATCGCGGACCGTCGCCCTTTTATCCTCTTAGCGAGCGGTAACAGGACGCGACGGCCACCTGGCACAAGGCGTCGGCCCTAACTCTTTCGCTCACGTTCCCAGGCTTAGGCTTCGAAAAAGGAGATTGCCCGGCTGTCGCCGGTAGATTTAGTGCCTCTTTACGGCCTTCCACAAAGAACAGATTCACTTTTTTCCATGACCGAAATATTTCGCACCCCCTGACGGCCGCATTATAACGATCTTCGTGCCGCACATTTTGCAGAATTAAGTTATTACGATACGCTAAAAAGACACGGCTTCCCAATTTTTCTAGATTCCTGAGCCTACCAGTTTTGCACCACATTACGTATGAGCCAGTGCAGCATTTTTATCTCTGATATATGGAAGACCTACAGTGCGAAGTGTGTCTCCCTCTTATTACAGTGGCACACGCGTGACTTAGTTAGAGTGCGACCGATGGGGGCGCTCACCTGTAGGCTAACATACGGCGCGGCTGCGGTGTAGCCCGCCGCATTGTCAGACGCGCGGCGCTAGGGCGGGCCCACGCAGCCCGCGCCTATTAGTCTGCGCGTATTTATTTGCGCCGTGTGCCGTGCGAGGAAGCGCGGCGGCGCGCCTAATATTTTACCGTGATACGGTTTGTAATTAGGCGCGGCGCTGCCGAGTGGCCCGGCCACGGAACAGAGCAGAAGAAAACAGGTTCTGCGAGCCCGAGGGCCGCCGGCATTTGGCCGGAGCACGACCCGCGCACCGCCTGCGCGGGACTCCCGTAAAGAAGTGGCTCTCAGCGAGGCAGGCACGCGAGTGACCGCTCCAAAGGCTGGTCATTACAGGCGGGGCACGCTAGACCTGGTAGAAGGTTGTGGAGGGAAGCCGTCATAGTGTTCTTAAGGAACCATTCCTGAATTCGTGTCCAACGTGTTACTCAAATTAAAGGAAAACTATATTTCTCGTTATTAAAATAGCGTTTGAAGTATATTACGTCTTTCAGTATGATAGTGATGAACATTTCAGTGCAACCACACACACTAAGTAGAAGTAACGCTGTCAACAATATGTATATAAGAAGAGAAAGCGCAGCTGGTTTCTCATTCCGAAATCGCATCTGAATACTGGTGGTATACGAGAAGATCGTGTTATGCCTCGTGTAAGAAAGAAAAGCGTCTACCAGTTTGCGACTGTGGCTTATTCTTCCCCGCGTTACTCACAAACAATGCGAATATGGAACTGACGGATTTAGGACAGTCATACTAATACTATGATGGATTTCAGCTGCTCCACGCAACTAGCGCCAGAGAGGATGGACATCTTGGTTTTTCGTCATGCAGTGTCGTACTGCCTCGTCACTTAACTGGCTTATCCACAAGGACAGTACGACGAAGTCTGCAGCGTTATGGACTGTCAGCAAGACGATCATTCTTGCGGCTTTCCTTTACACAGCAGCAAAATGAGGCACAACGGTATTGGTGCTCCCAGTGACAAAGCTGGACACAGGAGCGGCTTGGCTCTGAGCACTATGGGACTTAACTTCTGAGGTCATCAGTCCCCTAGAACTTAGAACTGCTTAAACCTAACTAACCTAAGGACATCACACACATCCATGCCTGAGGCAGGATTCGAACCTGCGACCGGAGCGGTCGCGCGGTTCCAGACTGAAGCGCCTAGAACCGCTCGGCCACACCGGCCCGCTAGGAGCGGCTTGACGTCGTCTTTTGAGATGAGTACCGGTTGTACGTACACCTTAACACGCGTGTCCGTCTGTCGAGGCTCCGAGGTGAATTAGCGTAGCCATGTAGCCTTCGTAATCGTCATATGAGGCCGGACTCGGCGTGATGGTACGGGGTGTCATCGGGTACTGAAGACGGTCATCACTGCACCGCATAGTCGGTAATTTGCACAGAAGCCATTACAATTCTGACGTGTTACGGCCAGTGTCTAAGATCACTTTCGAGTTCTCTGTGACGTTGTCTTTCAAGAACACAATGCAAGATCGCACGTTGTCCGTAATGTCGTGACTTACCTCGACACAGAGGGTGTTCGTCAGCAGTTTCTCCAAATCTCATAGCCACTGAAAACATCTTCTCATTGGTTACCGAGAGACTGGAATGCCACTACTCGTCAACTCCACGACAGAGATAAAGCAGTACGAAACAACGTACCAATATCTGTCATCCAAGCTCTATTCGATTCCATACGCAGCCTTGTTGGAGCTGTTTTGCTGCCAGAAATGTCAGCTCTGTATTTAAATTTCGCACTCTGTGCCGCCCTGCATTGCCCATATATTTAACCACGTATTCTTTCTACCATACTGTTTAAGCACGATACGTGTTCTACACTTTATACGTCCTTTTTCATGGTAGACGAAAACACGAATAGTGTTCAAAAAGAAATAATATGTCGACTACAAAGCTGAAAATATTTGCAAATAGATTGTCATTATATTCGAAGCAATCAGTCTGTAAGCAAAAGTGACTGAATCCTTGTTTGAGTATTAAATAAGAACTGCAGTGGGAAGGAAAGCTTTCTTCAATTTCTTGGTAATGAGACACATACCCCATCGTTGGCAGGTACATCTCTGTTGCTTACTAAGCATTCACTAGTGACAATACTTTGTACGAGTATGAGGTTAAAAACTGATATGAATCTTGTAGATGGCTAAGTTAACAGGTGCTAGCTTTTTAAGGCGGGGATAGAATCTATATTCTAACGTACTGTTGTGCATTTCCAGCACATTTGTTGCGTATTTGCCATTCAAAGTTATTTTATGTTATGTAACACACTGTTTGTGTTAAGTCAGTTGCGCTGTCAGTTTGATCTTTGAGACAGACCGGGAATCCCACGTGTCTGCCTTCGAAAGGCTGTCGTAGATACAGCTTACAACTGCATTCCCGCCACTTGTTAATACATGGCTGTGTGTTGTAGACGACAGTGAAGATCGCTTATCCACCCCATAAATCTTACTCCTATTGAACAGCATCTCTGATCAGCTTCTCGCCGACGGGATGGTAAACATCCTGCAGGACTGACCAGAAACAGCAAAGAAGCAGAATCAGCAGTACATATTTTAAGCGAAAATCTATCAGTCGCAGCATCCTGAATTCAGTATTGTATCGCCGCAATCAGAAGTGGATTGCCCACATTCAGCTTCTAAAGATTAGTCGCCTTTTTGAGAAACACTGGCAAAAGAAGATCTTAATACTAAGTGAAATTTTCAAAATAGTAATGTCCAAATTTCTTGATTAAAATCAAGTGACTAAAAATGTAATATAATACATGCCGTTTATATTTATAATATGGTTCTTAATAACTGGGTTTGACAATGTAGCGATAACGTATATTCAAGTGATAGTATTCGTAATTCCTGATGGCGTCCGCTGTAAGGTAACGAATGCGAGAAAATGGAAGGTATACAATAAAACATTAGACTAGCATTACATTATCGTTATATAAAATTGCCAAATGGGAGAGCCGTAATCGCCGTTACTCGCTGGCTTGATTGGAAAGGTGGGAAGAGCATCCTTAGTGTTACACGAACAGAATAGTGTGAAGCCGTCGAGGTTTTCAGGCGCGTGCGCACACTCACGCACACACACACACACACACACACACACACACACACACACACACACACACATGGAAAGAGAGAACTAATAGAGGCGGAGGGCAATGGTAAACAGTGTTAATATGTAACGCGGTAAGACTATGTATCTGTAGCATTCACGTGCCCGATCTGCGGTCACAGTGCTCCGATACCGGTGGATTCCGCCGCCGACCGACATCGGCCGGAGACGGCCGATCTTTTCAAATCAATACGCCACTGCGTGCACGGTCACACCATAGCCGATCCTATCTCCCGAACGTACGACCTCCAGACCACTATCGGTGAAATTCAAATCAATTTGTTTTCTTCGGTCAAAACGACGGATGTTCTCCTGCACGAAATATGGAGCGTGAAAAACTGATAAGTATGGTCCAAGAAAGTGAGTTTGTGGCGTCCTGAGGATGAAAATATCACAATCGAGATATATATCGGATTCTATGGACTGAAAGCCAACGGCCTTGTCGCATAGGTAACACCGATTCCCACCAGGCTGGGCAGGCACTTGGATGAGTGACCATAAGGTCTGCCGAACGCTGTTGGCAAGCGGGGTGCACTCAGCCCTTGTGAGGCACACTGAGGAGCTACTTGAATGAGAAGTAGCAGCTCCGGTCTCGTAAACTGACATACGTCCGGGAGAGCGGACCACATGCCCCTCCTTATCCGCATCCAGTGACACCTGTGGGCTGAGGATGACACGGCGGCCGTCGTTACTGTTGGGCCTTCCACGGCCTGTTCGGACGGAGCTATGGACTGAAATCGCAGGTTTATTTGATACCTGAAATAGGCAAAATCTTTATTGGAAGTTTTAGCATAGATTACAACATCAAAAATCAATTTGTTCAATTGAACAGGATGGCGTATCTTCTATACTTAAAGCTACTGTACTGGTTCTTTTTTTCTCGTTGGTTGTCATTAGTTGTCTAAAAATTATTATTGCTGCTTACTGGCGTTACATGCCGGTAGGGTAGCGATACTGTTAGTATGAAGTGGTTTGCAATGTGGTGTACGGTATGTATTTTCACTTTAAAGTGCTTTAGGCTTTCAGAGTACCTTACGCTACACTGTATGCTTGTCTTTCATTCACATGCCTAATGACAGTCACTGAAGGTTAATGGGCATACGTCGGCACAACTTTAAATAAATACAGCGAAACAAAACTTGTCTTATATTCCGATACCTGAGGGCAGAGTATATAGTACTCGCTACGTTCATTACGAGACAGGAAAACTCATTCACGTGCATTCGGCGTCTCTTTAATAGCAGAAGCCGCCATGCAGCACTCGCATCCAAAAACAGAGGCGTCGTGGTATCCACTCCCACCATAAGGATTTAAAAGTCTAACCTACTTCATACGTAGAATAGATTATAACCGAAGCTAACCTCCTTGATCCTACCAGAAATTGACGGAGTAGATCGGACCCACTATGACCAGGCTGTCGGCTATGTTATTGGGGGACCTCTGGAGAGGATGTCTGACGACCGTTGACAGAGCCACTGTGAACGCAGGCCTAATGATCGGCGACGTGTTCCAAAAAGCGCCGTGCCCTCAGCCTGGACAACAGAATGACGCATATCTGTGTCTGGATCTGCCGTTGACGTCACCAGCCAGTGGGCTGTCTAGCGCTGGTCGGTTCCGAGCCCAGTTCGCCGACCTGTCTGCCAACGAATACATCGCTACCTGCCCGGAGGTCTGAAGATGAGCGCCAGAGATGGTCCGAGCGCCAGATGGTCTCACTGCTCCAGTCTGCACTCTTCGCGCCACGAGGCTGCTCCGTAAGCATTCCGTTCCGCTCGACGGCGTGTTATTTATGAGTCCGAACCGTTGCAGGCTTTTTCTTTTTTGATCTCCTCTCTATACCGCAGGCCTTCACTCCCAAGCTACGCCACCACATTGTTTCGGGTGTAAGAAAAATACGAATGAATCGGGAGAAGGAACTACCTGAAAAGTTTACACTCCCCAGTTCGCTGGTGTATTCCTCTCTCGTGATTCAGTGGGCACTGAGCTTATTTCCTGAGAACCACTGAGTACTGTTAGCAGTGCGTACTGTACGCGTCGGAGTACGTTGCACTCCAGCGCCACGTACAGCACGTTGTGTTAGCGCCTGACTTGCTATTTGTCTTTGCCTTCTGGTGCCGGACACATTGCCATGCTCCCTCTGTTGGATGAGCAGCTGACGGGACAAGTGGCATGCCGACGAGGAGTCCAGACGAACGGCTACAACCAGCTGACGATCTTCCATGTTTGCAGCACCAGACCTTCTCCGTCGTGCATAGGCTAAGAAGCTTTGACAGGAATTTTTTTTTCGAGTATTCCTTTCATCGATTCCTGCACGAAGTGCCCCAGTTCTTGCTATTCCCCTTTTTTCCTCACTACTTCCGTCTCTACAGCTTCGTCATATTCTGTATTTGTAACAAATGATGGTTTCAAGAGTCGTCATCAATTTATTTGGTCTTCCCTTCGTCTTGTATTGAAGACAGTGCAGCTTCAAGTAGTGCAGAATTCTGCCAGGTACTGCTTAAAAGAGAGATTAATATTATATACCTTTTGCACGTACCCGGTGTCCATGTTATGTAAATTACAAAAAAAAATCAGTTTTTAAATTTCCTGGGATGTTCCTCGTTTCGATAATGATGGTGATGATGATTTTTGGTTTGTGGGACGCTCAACTGCGCGGTCATCAGTGCCCGTACACATTTCTAATCTGTACACAGCCCAATCTAGCCACTTACATGAAGGATGATGGAATGATGAGGACAACACAAACACCCAGTCCCCGGGCAAAACAAAATCCCCAACCCGGCCGGGAATTAAACCCGGGACCCCGTGATCCATCCTCATTTCGATATGGTTTCTTCTCTTCTCAAAAAGCATTCACTTTCAACTCTGCACTCGGTCTCCATATGAAAATAGAATAAATATATTTAGTTGTTTCGATTTCTCACAGACTACGGTCGCAGGTTCGAATCCTGCCTCGGGCATGGATGTGTGTGATGTCCTTAGGTTAGTTAGGTTTAAGTAGTTCTAAGTTCTAGGGGACTGATGACCACAGATGTTAAGTCCCATAGTGCTCAGAGCCATTTTTTTTATTTCTCACAGTAATGAGTGCTTGTTCCAAGCGTCATTCGTTGACTGTTGTCGCAGATTTTAATTTAAAGACAGTCGAATATATTCTTTCTTTCAGAGAAAGTTATTAAATTACTGGAAGGATAGTTTAACACACAATTTTATATTCAACTAGTTTTCACTATAATGAGGTACAGGTTTGAGATGAGAGTTCATATATTAATAGTCATCAAGTACTCTGCAGACTGTCGAACACTACTGCAAGTGGCTTGATATAAAATATGTGACCTTAGTCAGTCCAAAATATTACTGCGTGACGGTGACAGTTATTTGGAACTTATATTTGAAACACATTTTTAGATCTGTACATTAAAAATGATGTCGTTCTTTTTGAGGATATAAGCACGAACGTTTGTATTCGTAATGAGTTGCCAGGGAACGCCTGTTCCCATTTCAGAGCCTATTAAATGTTTTTAAAACAGATCATTTTCAACCAGCCGAAATGGCCGAGCGGTTCTAGGCGCTTCAGTCTGAAGCCGCGCGACCGAAACAGTAGCATGTTCGAATCCTGCCTCGAACATGGATGTGTGTGTCGTCCTTAGATTAGTTAGGTTTAAGTAGTTCTAAGTTCTAGGGGACTGATGACCGCATATGTTAAGTCCCATAGTGCTCAGAGCCATTTGAACCATTTTTAAGATCATTTTCTCGTGACACACAAATTTTATCGTTATCCTTGGTTAAAAAAATTCATTTCCATTTAATCTTCGATTTATGCATTGTCCCTGTCAATGATCACAGGTATATATGTCTCAGTTATTACACTCCAACAAATTCGTAGATAGGTGAATAGTTAACATAAATTACACTTTTCGGATTCCCTTACACCTATGACTCCGAAAAATGCGAGTGTCCATTTTCCGCAAGATGATCTGCGCTGGGTATCCCAGTGTTTTGACTACACTTTTGTCTGACGAAGTCCCTTTAAACCATCCAATGTTCTCAGTGCCGTCTCGTCCTCCTCCTGATCCTTAACATAGAAAAATAGAGCAGAATAATACCTCGTCCTAAAATCTATAATTTCTCGCAGGATAAGGCATAATTCAAGATAATAGTGGCCCATCATATGTTTCCGCATTAGTTGGCGGTCAGCCGTAGCGCTGTCCTGTACTCCACTCGACGGGTCCACTAGAACATGGTTCCGGCGTTTGGCTCCCCGTCATTCACTGAGGACTGCGACATCATTTTCAAAATGGAGTGAAATTCTAGGAACCCGGGGAAAGAGTTTAATACCAATTGTATGCCAATATCACATTGTAATGGGTTTCACCTGTTGATGTACTAGTACCGTTACGAAACCGGTCGTGTTCTTTAAATAAAGCGACCGTACAGATGCAACGGTGTCAACGTACTTGGATCAAATGCTGCACAGAAATAATTAATCTTAACGCAGTTTGTGCACTTCCTGTCGAAGAAAGCAAATTGAAGTTTCAATATCCTGTGATGATGATGTCGTTAGGCTCTGATGTGCAGCTCGTATAGCACAAAGATAAGGAAAGACAGCGATCGTGTCCTTTTCGGATAACCATAATATATTAAGCTCTGTATGGAGCTTATCCTTGTACGGAAGTGAAACATGGGTGATGGAGACTACGATGCTTAGATGGGTACGTGGTATCACTCGACTGCATCACGTTTCGAGCGACACTATCAAGAAACGCTTCGAGGTCGCACCGATCCAGATGAAATTGCGAGAAAGCCAACAGGGATGTTCTGGACATGTGCTTGCGCGCAGTGGACGATACCATGGCAGAGGAAACATACACAGTGAATGTCATGGGACAGAGACTAAAGGGACGACCTACACAGCGATGGGCCGACGCTATGCACAACGACCTGAAGGCTCCAAATCTTGATCTAGACATGTACCACAATCAAACTAAATGGAAAAACCGAATCCACTCAGCGGACCCTACCACCAGCCAGAACAAATGCTGAAGAAAAAGAAGAAGGAGAAATATGGTGCTACAGAAGAATACTGAAGATGAGTAGATCGAATATCTAATGCGTAGGTGCTGAATCAATTTGGTGAAAAAGGAAACTGACATGAAATATTTACAAACTGAAGGGAGTGTTTGTTAGGATACATCCTGGGCCAACAAATAATCGTCAATTTGGTAGGGCAGAGAAGCGTGCGAAGTAAAATTTTTGGATTAAGACCCAGCTTTGAACACAGTAAGCAGATTCAAATGGATGTAGGTACTACTAGTTATGCAAGCATGATGAGGCTACCATCAAACTAATCTCTGGACTAAGAGCATAACAACAGATTTGAAGAAACCGCGTAAAAACAAAATTTGGATGATTTCAGAATAAAAACAGTCTTCGTTGCGAAATTATTTAATATTAATAATGCCTTTCACGCTTTTGGGCGTCATCAGCTCGTAAGAGTATCTGGATTTGTAACCCATCCGTCTTAAAACCATATTTACATTTTATATGTTTTTATGACGGATGGATTACATGTCCGTTTATTTATGAGTCCATTTTCCTTTTATATGGCTTCATGACGTATAGGTTACATATCCAGCTACTTTTACGCAATATGGTGATGCCCCAAGAGGGTAAAACGCGTTATTGATATTAAAACAACTTCGCAACCGACAATGGTTTTGTTCTGAAATAATTCGAAACCTGCTACTGAGGCTCCCTTCTAAATGGAACAGAAAGATTTTTAAATTTTGGATGTTGAACAGAGATGTCATCCTCGCTTTACCACTAACCACTGAACCACCCCTCCATTTGCAAGACGGGTTTCATGCGTCGGTCCCTGCGCTCCATTTTAGAGCGGCGGCAGACTGTACCCTCGGACAACTACTGTAAGAGCAACCGGTTTACGTCTAGGCTACTCTGATCCGCCGGCTTCCTAAAATAAGCAACTCCTCGGCGTTATTTACGGCCTCCGATAGCCGCCGTCTATAACTCACTTGCCATTCCATCAGCTCCTATTTACTCCTTTATTTGGCTATAAATATCTTATGAATCTCTCGATGAGTAAACCGCATTGTGTGTCTTAAGACTCAGTTGGCTACAGAATAAGCTCTCCTAGATTTATCGTCACGCATCCGACATCGAAGTCCCGCCGGTAAAATAAGAGGTTGCCGTTGGCAGCTCTGAACTGGCCGCCTTCTGAGAGGCTCCTCGCTCGCTGTTCGCGGAACTGGCTCGCTTTTTGTCGTCGTCCCCCTGCGTCTAGCGGCGGATTTCCGCGAAGTGTCGCAGCGCGTCTGATCGTAATGACGCCAGCGTCCAGACTCAGGTAAGAGTGACGGAGCTGAGCTGCCGCATTCGGCTGACAGACTTTTGTACGACACTGTGTTCGACAGAACGAGGCTCGTCACCGCTGCGACACTGTTCCCCAATTCGTCTTGCTGAGAGTCACCATTGTGAGAAACTGTGCAATCGGTAATTCGGTGAAACGCCCCGATAAAACGAACTCCTTTCCTTAATACATTACCTTTGATCGTTACCTGAAAAATAATTGAATATATTCCTAATTTTCACGGTCGAGAGTGTTATCAACTCTATTCTTTTGTCGTTATGGACAATTTCATTCACTATTTTTTACCCTTCCTGCGACAGTGTCTCTGGACGCTGACTTTCCCAATAATTCTTCAAAATTAATTCCTAATCACTGTAGTAAACTGCAGTGCTCTTGCAAGACATGTTGCTGAGCGAATCTTTTCATTTCGTTCCTCAGCTGACAATTTGTAGCATATATTTGTAGTACCATATATCAAATGAATGTTATTGAATAGAATTGGGGAGAAGAGGAGCCTGAGGCACATCTTGACTAGAAGAAGGGATCGGTTGGTAGGACATGTTCTGAGACATCGAGGGATCACCAATTTAGTATTGGAAGGCAGCGTGGAGGGTAAAAATCGTAGAGGGAGACCAAGAGATGAATACACTAGGCAGATTCAGAAGGGTGTAGGCTGCATTAGGTACTGGGAGATGAAGAAGCTTGCACAGGATAGAGTAGCATGGAGAGCTGCATCAAACCAGTCTCAGGACTGAAGACCACAACATATCAAGT
This sequence comes from Schistocerca americana, assembly GCF_021461395.2. Lineage (NCBI taxonomy): Eukaryota > Metazoa > Arthropoda > Insecta > Orthoptera > Acrididae > Schistocerca > Schistocerca americana. The sequence continues at coordinate 516,454,043 of NC_060120.1, read as the reverse complement.
GAATGTAGCGTACTTTTCTTGCGATTTTCACTGTCCACACTGTCATTGGTTCATTTCTGCCAAACTTTCAGTTTCAGGCAAATGATTTTAGGATTGTCTATTTCATTTATAGACTGAAACTTGTCGTGTACAGAAAGAAGTCTCACCACCTCTGGCCCTGTATCTCGGATAACTTGAATTCAATGTTCATGCTTTCCATAATGCAGAATTCATTTCGTCCTTAGTAATTTTAACGCTTAGAGGCTTGCTGTTACCGTCTCTACTACTAGACACTACATTTACCTTTAAACTGAACATATGTAAAGCAAAATTTGAGACTATCATTCATTAACATCTCTTGCTCTCTGAAACAGAGATGTAATTTCGCTCTTTTTCTAAGCATTAACTCTCCCTGCCTGTTCAACACGCAGGGTAAGTGGTGGAGGATACACAATTTAACCTTTCGTGATTCCGACTTAACGCCACCAGTCATTCGAGAATTGTTTTTAATGCTTCCTCTTAAGTTTTTGAACTATTAACTCGTTGGTTGTCTGAGCACTCAGAACTGTTTCGTGATACTTTTATCTTTTCGAATGCAAAGACGATCATTCTTGAATCGTGCACGCTGTTCGTCTTACTTGCCTTCCATATAAACGTGCTGAACGATGTAGATACAACCAATATCAAATTCATTGTGCAATGATATTTTCATTTAGCAGATTTTGTGAATGTATTTAGAAGGTCGTACATCTGCTGTTTATTAGATTTTGGACATGTGCATATCTAATTTTATAGTTCACAGGCGCTCCACTGATAATTTAGGGAGAACAGGCCTATCACCAACGCATTTTATATCAGTTATAAAATTTTCTCCGTTACATATGGAATTCTCCCGACTGCTCGTCGGGCATTGTCAAGAGGTCAACACTCGAGAAACTTTCGTCCGAAAACTCGGGGATATTTATCCAGTTGATGTGGCTGGAAGCTGGAGAAAATGTTAGTAAACTGTCGTCGGGAGACCATGCAATCGCATTTTATATTATCTTAACTCTGTCAAATTCAAACCATAGTGCTACATTACATACTTCCGTCGCATCAATCTTTCCTTCTGCTGCGTTACAAATAGACAGTACTTCTCTTTTAGACATACGATTTTCACTTATCTGTCGTTCCAAATGGTTCAAATGGCTCTGAGCACTATGGGACTTAACATCTGAGGTCATCAGTCACCTAGCACTTAGAACTACTTAAACCTAACTAACCTAAGGATATCACACACAACCAAGCCCGAGGCAGGATCGAACCTGAGACCGTAGCGGTCGCACGGTTCCAGACTGAAGCGCCTAGAACCGCTCGGCCACCACGGCCGGCTCTGTCGTTCCCATCACATATATTAACCTCTCCTTCCAAACTGCGTTTAATATTCACGTTCACGGAGTTCTCTTCTCTCTATGAATATTTCTCTTTAAGTATAAAACTGTTTTGTACGAGCTATGTAACAGTTTGAGACAGTCATCATCAGATGATTTCATTGATGGAAAAGTGCTCCTTAATTATATTTAATATTATTTTAAATGCATTTGGTAAGATATCTGATGTCACACACTCTCGAAATCCTGATCAAGAAGTCGATAAAGAACTGATATATTTTTACCTCATGACTCTGCGAATCCTCTCTGGAATGAAGTAGCCGTTTTCCAAAGGAAGAGGGGCAGAGAGATAAAGTTGTTGGAGTGTTTGGCTTACGCTCGTTGTCTGTAGACGAGGTGGTAGCGGCGCAGAAGCTAGTGGACCGAAATGCTAACGGGTGCGCATGAAAGCTGGCGCGCTGTAATCTGCAGTCTCGCTTATCAGCCGAAAAGCAGATCGCTGGGTGCCTGCACAGCAGCTGCGCGGCGCGGACGTGTTGTAAACTACCGTGGCGGACAGCGAGGAGACGTGCCCCCCTCCCACTGCTATAGACCGTCCTCCGCCGTGAATCGTCGCCGAACCGGCCGTAAAAGCCCGCAGGAGGCCGTCTTACTGCAGTCCCCAACACCGCTTCTCGTCCCCTAGTACTCTGCTTGGCCGAGCCGTGGCGCGCCGCAAGTCTTCCTTCCTTTTTACTCCTCCGCAAAGCGTTCCATCCTCAGCTCTTTGCATTTGAACCACTTATATCGTATTTTTCGCTTTCAGTAGACTGAGCTTGTAAAATGAATGCGTACTTACTTGTCATAATATTACCGACAGGACTGAGAACGTGCGACTAAGAACCGACTCACAGACGACAAGTTTTATTTTTCTTCTATCCAGCTTGTACTTTGAACGGACTGGTCCAGCGATCCAGTTTTGGGTAGTGCCTGCTGCGAGTTACTGTCAATTATTCTGCACCTGTATTTGCACTGCAAGAACAAATACCGCCGACGTCGGCTGTTAATCAGATGTAATCAAGCATTATCCACTAATATGGCATTTCTCCATCATCAATGTGTGTATATAATTTTGTATAAAAGTGACCGTACCTTGTAAAGTCCCAGAAATTCATTAAACACTGAGAAATGGCCGAAAAAAAGTCGAAATTATTTTGATGGTATTTCGCTTGCTGTTTTAGTACTGTAACGTATCATTTCCGCCAACCATGAGTTCGTCCTCTTGGACGATATAAATGCCAAAGTCGGCTTCTGCTATGCATATGAGTTGCCTTTGTCCACCCTGCAAATGATTGGTTTGTCACCGCATAAATTTTCTCGCCCTGTTGGAAATAAGCTAGCGAAAAGTCCTGACAGCGACAGTGCATTCCAAAGGGTGCTATTAATGGGGAAAGGAAGTTACCGAAGGGAACGCTGACATTCTGCTCCAGGGATTGATTAATTGAAAGCTGTAACCTTCGAACATTTTTAGGGAGTTACTGGGAGCCCATGAAATCTAGGAGCCTGTTGGAACCACAACGATTTGAACGTCACTGGATAGCGCATACCAAAAGTGCAAGAGATCTTTTTTGATGCGTCAGGTAATGGAAACGCAGACTAGACATCAAGTAGAAACGTGGTAAGTTCAGTCGATCTACGTCATTTCAGTAGCAGTTCACGCTTCATTTTGAGGCGGCCAGGTGATTCAGCGACTCTAATTTCTCTTGTTTCCGTTGTCACCGGCTGAACACGGTTGCGACATTTTGTTTTGTGGGCTACAGCGGAAATGAGTTTCAATTGATGAGCAACGATTCCATTTCGTTTAGCTGGGTTCAATATGTGCCAATAATTAACAAGAAATAATACACAGCTTTTGAGACAACACGCTCAAAGACGTGATCTCGAAGCCGCAATAGTTATTTGATAGTTTTCTGCGTTGTTTCAGATCAAAATGGAATTAGTTTAAAACAGTGATGTATTGAGTTGTGAGAGATGTAAACATGAATTTTTGTACCAATATTGTCTCTAACACATGTTAGTAACTTGAACAAAGAAATAGTGGAATGAGAAGCGGTATCTGTAATAAAGTTCCAAAGTTCTATGACTATAGTTTTTAAAAATTCCTTGTGTGATGGAAGGTAGTTATTTCTTTACAACAGACGCGTTTTTCCTGTCCCTCACTTAAGGAAAAGGATATACAGATATAAACACAGTTCTCGTGACAAGCTTATGAATTAGTCGATAGGCTACCAGTAAAAGAATTCAATTCGTTTCGTGCACGCTGGACAAAGACTGGTGGAAACAAGATGGGGCTGTACCGATGCGAATAGGCGGCAAATACTCAAATGTACAGTTTAACTATACAATTTCCCTCCTGTGACTACACAGCGAATTAATAACAAACTCCCCAGTACAAGCAGAAACAAGACGGTTTTCAAATAAAAGACCAAGACGTTTGACATAGGTGGCTATACACAAATACGTAACCGAACGGATGTATTTCATATAGCTGCGGATAAAAAGTCCGCTCCAACAAACTAGAAGCTATCAAGATTATTCTGGTAGCATTGAGGTTTGTTTAAGGATATGTCGGTTTGGGTGAAAAATTTATGGTGTCCTGTATTAAGAGTTTTAAGAGTTAGAGCGGAATTTACGGGCCATATGGAATAGTTGAAGTTGTGCGAGTTGCAGCAGCATGTCTTCAGAATTTCAACGTCAGCTGGATGGTAGGTGTTGAGAGAGGGAGAAAATGAAGTTTGTTACTTAGATATTTATTGGCTATTGCCAATAACTGCAACCTAAAAAATTATCGAGCAGCGTGACGGCGAGAGTATTTTGAGACTCCCATGGGGTAGCGCTAACAGATTATGCTCGTAGCATATAATCACAGAACAGTACTGCCAAAACTTCCTCGAGAGACTTCGATGCGTCGGGGACTTAAAATGGCTCTAAGCACTATGGGACTTTTACATCTGAGGTCATCAGTTCCCTAGACTTAGAACTACTTAAAGCTGACTAACCTAAGGACATCACACACATCCATAACCGAGGCAGGATTCCAACCTGCGACCGTAGCAGCAGCGCGGTCCCGGACCGAAGCGCCTAGAACCGCTCGGCCACAGCGACAGGCGTCGGAGTCTTCCCATATTCACGAGCACACTTGAGAAATCGTGGACATGTGTTTCTGTTTACCCGACGAAACGCTGATTGCGTCATTTATTCATAGACAAGGAGTGTTAGGCTCCTTACAAAGTGTAATGTCACGATTTAACATATCTATCCTGATGATGTGGCTTCTAAGCTAGGGATCTGGTCGTTAAGTAAAATAGGTTTCTGCACTTATGAAGAGCGCTGTATATCTCGATGTACGAAGGCTATTCGGAGAATAAGCTCCGATTCGTCGCGAAATGGGAACAACAGTGGAAATCAAAAAAGTTTTATTTGTAAAACATTGCCACGTCTTTCAGCTTCTTCTCTATACAGAGTGTTACAAAAAGGTACGGCCAAACTTTCAGGAAACATTCCTCACACACAAAGAAAGAAAATATGTTATGTGGACCAGCGTGACTTATAACACTTTGTTACAGGAAATGTTCAAAATGTCCTCAGTTAGCGAGGATACATGCATCCACCCTCTGTCGCATGGAATCCCTGATGCGCTGATGCAGCCCTGGAGAATGGCGTATTGTATCACAGCCGTCCACAATACGAGCACGAAGAGTCTCTACATTTGGTACCGGGGTTGCGTAGACAAGAGCTTTCAAATGCCCCCATAAATGAAAGTCAAGAGGGTTAGGATATCGTGGAGGCCATGGAATTGGTCCGCCGCCTCTACCAATCCATCGGTCACCGAATCTGTTGTTGAGAAGCGTTCGACAGAAATGTGCAGGAGCTCCATCGTGCATGAACCACATATTGTGTCGTACTTGTAAAGGCACATGTTCTAGCAGCACAGGTAGAGTATCCCGTATGAAATCATGACAACATGCTCCATTGAGCGTAGGTGGAAGAACATGGTGCCCAATCAAGACATCACCAACAATGCCTGCCCAAACGTTCACAGAAAATCTGTGTTGATGACGTGATTGAACAATTGCGTGCGGATTCTCGCCAGCCCATACATGTTGATTGTGAAAATTTACAATTTGATCATGTTGTAATGAAGCCTCATCCGTAGAGAGAACATTTGCACTGAAATGAGGTTTGACACATTGTTGGATGAACCATTCGCAGAAGTGTACCCGTGGAGGCCAATCAGCTGCTGATAGTGCCTGCACACGCTGTACATGATACGGAAACAACTGGTTCTCCCGTAGCACTCTCCATACAGTGACGTGGTCAGCGTTACCTTGTACAGCAGCAACTTCTCTGACGCTGACATTAGGGTTATCGTCAACTGCACCAAGAATCGCCTCGTCAATTGCAGGTGTCCTTCCCGTTCTAAGTCTTCCCCAGTCGCGAGTCATAGGCTGGAATGTTCCGTGCTGCCTAAGACGCCGATCAATTGCTTCGAACGTCTTCCTGTCGGGACACCTTCGTTCTGGAAATCTGTCTCGATACAAACGTACTGCGCCATGGCTATTGCTCCGTGCTAATCCATACATCAAATGGGCATCTGCCAACTCCGCATTTGTAAACATTACACTGACTGTAGAACCACGTTCGTGATGAATACTAACCTGTTGGTGCTACGTACTGATGTGCTTGATGCTAGTCCTGTAAACCAATGAGTCGCATGTCAACACAAGCATCGAAGTCAACATTATCTTCCTTCAATTGGGACAACTGGCGGTGAATCGAGGAAGTACAGTACATACTGACGAAACTAAAATGAGCTCTGACATGGAAATTAAGCGTTTCCGGACATATGTCCACATAACATCTTTTCTTTATTTGTGTGTGAGGAATGTTTCCTGAAAGTTTCGCCGTACCTTTTTTTAACACCCAGTATAGTCGTCGCTCCGACTTAGACATTGGTCATAGCGTTATACTCACTTTCCAATACCCTTGTCGTAGTAGGCAGCCGCCTGTGGTTTCCGAGACGTCTCTGCGGTGATGTACAGCTTGTTGTCTGTGTTAAAATTGTTTTCTTCATAGCTAGCAGTTTATGTGAGCAGAGAAGAACATTAAAGGGAGCCAAGTCCGGGCTGTGTGATCCTCACGGGGGCGTCCTGACTGCCACTGTAATGTGAGGAGAATTGTCGTGAAGAAGGGAAGGCAGACAGTTAGGTTACGTGAGGTTGTACGAACTCGGGCGAAACTTCTCAGCGTGCATCCATACTTTGCGGGAGACTCTGCTGTTCTAGGCATCTTTATGTGCTCAATGTACGCTCGGAATTGAGAAGAGGACGTGACGCGATCCACGGGGATACTAGCATACTAGAGACACTGCCCATCACATCTGTGCAAAGCTTCAACGGATTTTCTATTTCGCAACCTATCGGACCTTACTTTCCGTACAACTCTCGTAAAAGAGCCGACGTGACAGATCCGTCTGCACTGGAACGACGCCGCTCTATAGCAGACAGGCAGGCCGTTAGGCGGTGGCTGAGTTCCCACGTCACGTCGCGGCTATGGAAGCCACCGTCCCAATTAGCAGCGTGAGCCGGCGGCGCGGCGGCCACGCCCCGGCCGCGGCTGCTCTGGTACTCTGCCCTGCCCCGCGCTCCGCTCTCTGGGCCTGACCGGCGGCAGACCTTCGCATTTACTGCGCAGATAGCCCAGGCGCGGAGAGGAGGGCGAGGAGAGCGAGCGCGTCAGCCGGGCGCGCGCCGAGCAGCGAAAGGCTGGCCGGCCAGGGCGGGGCAGAGCAGCAGCCGCGCGCGGCCCTGGCAGCAGCTGACACCCTCTGACGTCTCTGCGAGGACGCGCCGACCTGTCCGTCCGCCGGCAGTCACTGCGCGGCCTCGCCCCCACCTCCGGCGTGCGCCGCTGCCGCATGCGTCCCCTGAAAAGGACTCTGCCAGCGGATCGTATCCCGAAAAGGACTCCGCCAGCGAATTACAAATTTGGCACACGAAGTCAGCAAGCTCTACCGTTGAAACGTTCCTTTCGCCCGCCTTCTAAGCTTTCGTAGCGCAGCGCGAAATCATTCTCGCTGCCGCGGCCTAAATCCGTGTGCGGAAGTGCTGCGTGCGAAACCGATGAAGCGAAGTACTGCTCCGCTACGTGGAAACACTGGACTAATTTCCTGCACTGTTACTTTACCAAATAAATACAAATGAGGAGTGCCAGCCTCCTTTAGACCCGTGAGACAGAATTAAGCTTCACATCGCAGTAGTCCATAAGAAAAAGCCCTCAAACTCTCTACTTTCAGGAAACATTCCGAAATCTGACAACTGGACCGTAAGAAGTCCACTGCTAGCAGTTCATCCACCTTCTCCATATAGCTACTACCAGTTCTCCTCAATTGTCACATCCGACAACAAGACAAGAGTATGAAACTTCCTGGCAGATTGAAACTGTGTGCCGGGCCGAGACTCAAACTCGGGACCTTTGCCTTTCGCGGGCAAGTGCTCTACCATGTCTCCGCAATACCCTTTCTTTCACGAGTGCTAGTTCTGCAAGGTTCGCAGGAGAGCTTCTGTAAAGTTTGGAAGGTAGGAGACGAGGTACTGGCAGAAGTAAAGCTGTGAGGACGGGGCGTGAGTCGTGCTTGTGTCGCTCAGTTGGTAGAGCACTTGCTCGCGAAAGGCAAAGTTCCCGAGTTCGAGTCTCGGCCCAGCACACAGTTTTAATCTACCAGGAAGTTTCATATTAGCGCACCCTCCGCTGCAGAGTGAAAATCTCCATTCTGAAGATAAGAGTATATTTCAAAGTCAACAGGGAAATACGCACACAAAAATTTCACTTTCAGATTTGCAGGTAAGCAGAAGGGAGTGGCATGAACTAGTCCCAGCATAGACTCTTTTACCCAACACCACCTCCAGCTACCTAATGGTTCCACGCCCTGCTATAAGCAAACAAATGGCACCCCAGACCATCGCTCCTGGTAGCGGCCGACAGGCAGGTTGGTAACCCACAGCTAGAACATCTCCAGATAGTTTCCGGCTTGGAATCTCATTGAGTAGAATTGTCTTCAGTTATAAGTCCCACTTTGAACTGAGATCCGATACCAGCGAAGATGTGTCTGAAGACAGGGGTGGGATACCAACCTGACTGTCGTCCACCATACGGCCCGACAATCAGGAGTGATGGTGTGGGGTGGCATTCCTTTTCATAGCAGGACCCTTTTGGTTGTCATATGCGACACCCTTAAAGCACAGAAGAATTTTGTGGTAAGGGTCTATGGGACCAAACTGATGAGGTCATCGGTCCCTAGGCTTACACACTAATTAAACTAACTTACGCTAAGGACAACACAAACACCCATGCCCAAGGGAGGACTCGAACTGCCGACGAGGGCAGCCGCGCGAAACGTGACAAGGCGCCGCAGAACGTCGACATTCTACGCCCCATTTTGTGCCATTGATCGCAAGCCATCCAGGACTTACGTTTCAACTAGATAATACCTGCCCACACTCGGTGAGAGGTTCTACTGCTTCTCTTTATGCTTATCAAATCCTGCCTGGCATAGCAAGGTCGCCAGATCTCTTCCCCATTGAGAAAGTTTGGAGCATTATCGACAGGACCCTCCAACCAGCTCGGAAGTTTGGTGATCTAAAACTCTGCTGGACATAATTTGGCACGATATCCCCCAGAAGCACTTCCAACAACTCTATCAGTCAATACCTAGCCGAAAAACTGCTTCCATAAAGGGGAGAGGTAGACCAGTGCGTTATTAACTTGCTCAGTTTGTGAAGCTCTTTCTCTTGAATAAATCATCCAATGTATCTGACACTGTAGTCATTTGTACATCGCGTCTACCAATTTCCGTCCCAATCGGATAATTTCTTCGTGGTGCGTTGCTTTTTTTCTTAAGGTGTATAACAGCCGAGATCTTACGTTCGATATAATGGAAGATATTAAAAACAAACGTCCTTCGAAGAAACCCATATGAATTCCGTGTATTGGCGGTGCGACGATCTCAACGGTTTTGAAGAATGCAACGAAGCATTCTACAAGTTCTATTAAAAGTACTTCCTAGAGCAGCTACGAACTATGCTTCAGGAAGAAAAAATGTTCTACCTTCATTGTGTCAGAGGATCATCAAAAACCATCCATGAAGATTAAATGCTGTAATAGTAGTAGGATAAGTTCCCGGTTGCCATTAGTTACATTGCTCGCATCTTCAGAATGAATAGCAATGACTTTGCAGAGATCTCTGGCTGGATGTCTACCTATTAGTTTCGAGGAAATCACTCGCAATACGAAAGTGTTTTCATACTGTGTGTTTCCATATTGTGTCAGGCTTTGCCTCTGTTGTTCTCTACTACGCGCGATACGAAATAATTTGCCAACAACTTTGTTGCTGTGGCCATTTTTCGCAGCGACTACATAAACTGTAGACACCTTTTACTTGCTGTCATATAATATTTATTTACGTTCTAGATGCAATTAGTTTTTTATGTCAAATTTGTCTTCAGTGGACAGAATAATTTTTATTGGAAGAAATAAGTTTGCTGCATTGGCTGTTACTTATTTCCATTTTGTTTTTATTTTGCGCACTATGACATGTGTAGCTGTGCCCAAGTAACTACATACATAGCTGAAAAACGCAATTAGAATACAAACTACAAAGCAAGATCTGCTTGTAGTCACCAGAATAAAATCAGTCCAAAAACAGAATAAAGTTAGCACATACTACGTCTATTCTATTAATAGCATCTGATCTGTGTTATTGGGCAGTCTGTGGTTGATCTGAAAGTGCCGGTTTATGTCGTGGAAGCCGCCACTTGAGGTGTCTGTCACAGAGGAGCGCCAGAGGTGGTAAGATTTCTAAACAGGGCGTATCACAGCTAGTAGCGACCCCTTGTAGCTTGTACCTGACGGGCGCACAAGTGAGAGATTTCTAGTCAGTGCGAATTACAGTCAGCAGCGGAAACTGACACTGGTGAAAGTGTACGAGGGAAAAGGGGAACTGGCGGTGGCGGAAGGGGGCTCGAGGGCAAATGAAAACGCTGAGAACTCCTATGTGTGCAAAATGTTGTCGTGATATAATTCAGTAGAGTAAATAGTGTTTAAAAATTGTGCACTTACAAGTAAAAATAGTAGTACGTAATTTTTCCTCCTATCTATGTAATTATGTAGTTATGTAGTTCTCAATTCGTTCGAGCAATCAATCATTCATAATAGGAAACACAGTCATAACTCAGTCACTCAGAATGATTCAGAAATGTTACTTGTTAGAATGAAATCAGGCGATGATTCTTCTCCTCTGCAGGTTCGTGCTTCGCAGCAGTCTACTAATCTGTACAAATAAAATGCCTCGTATTTTGGGAGCGTTGTATAATCAGTCGGGAAACCTCAGATCAAGCGGATATTTGGCTTTGATGAAGTTTAACCTTCCGAAGAAGTAATGGAGCTCTTGGATTATTAAATGCAGGTTCGTATCCAGTCTTTCGGTACTTCCCTTCTGATTAACAACTACGCAATATGTCGATGAATATCATTAATTCTCAAATGTCAAATAATATAAATTGTTACACACCTTTTGTATGAAGGAGCAATATATATATATATAAGAGGTTTTCTAACGACCACCAGAGAGAGTACTACAAAGAATAATTATGCGCTCATGGCATAGCTATTGTATGAAACTACTTTGCGCATGGATTCTGCGAGTATGAAGATAGAAAATTAGTAAACGTCATTCAAGGGTAGAATTGTATCGAATAATTCACCCAATATAAAGAGATATTACAAGTACAAAATGTAATAACGAAATTAATAAAATGCGTTTGAATTTATTACATCTCATATGTGTTTTACTGCAAGTAGTAACACGTAGGTACTGGTTACGTTACTTAGGTACCGTTTAGTAACAGTAGCTTCGTGCGAAAACGAAAGCTCCACACCTTTTGTAAGATGCTTCCTTCGTCAGGTGAGACTATTACAAGATACCACACGCCCTTTAACGAAACTCTTGGACCATATCCACCTTCCATTTAACCTAGGATCACGATAAACAGTACAGCTGCGAAATAACGGGATACGTGCCGAGCCGGCTGCTAACGCGTCGGGGCAGCGTTAGTCGAAGTTAAATTGCTGTAAGACGAGCAGCGCGGCTGTCTGTAATTACCCGGCGTGCCGAGGTGAGAGAGCCGACTTGCTGGCCCCCGAGGCGGCGGCACCGGCCGCCGCCTTCCAAGGGCCGGCCGGCTATTGTTGTTGGAAATGAGGCGAGGCGGCGCTACGCAGTGAATTTGGATCATTAGCCGTTACGTAAGGCGCGGCGCGGCGAGGTGGCCTTGACTCGGCTTCTTGGATGTCTCGTTCCCGACACGGGCGGCCGGCGGCCTTCGCACGGCCGTTTTCGTCCGAGGGACGACAGGCGGGCAGAGGCTCCCGAAGAGCCGGGGCGGCGCCCGCTGCAAAGTGATCCCTCTAGACTGGCCCCCGCCTCTGGCGCGCCAGACGGGCAGCAAACCCGACCGGTGCTCTCGCCCACAGCGTCCCAGCGGGACACGGCCAACAATCGCAAGGCACCGGTGAGGCACACCCAGCACTCGCCACTTCCTGTACATTACCGTTCACCTTCACTACAAATCTCCATCCTTCTCTACTACATTAGTGTACTTTTGCTGTACGCAAAAGTGTATCAGCAATTACTGTGTGTGCCGGCCGGAGTGTCCGAGCGGTTCTAGGTGCTACAGTCTGGAACCGCGCGACCGCTACGGTCGCAGGTTCGAATATTGCCTCGGGCATGGGTGTGTGATGTCCTTCGGTTAGTTAGGTTTAAGTAGTTCTAAGTTCTAGGGGACTGATGACCTCAGATGTTAAGTTCCATGGTGCTCAGAGACATTTTGATTTCTTTGAATTGCTGTGTGTCTTGTTTGGTCTTCTGTCAGAGAGTTGTCATCGCTTCACAACATCTTGTAGAAGTAGATTTAAACTTATCTGTACAGGTGCGCAGCCCGTGGTCTCGCGGTCGCGTTCTCGCTTCCCGAGCACGGGGTCCCGGGTTCTATTTCCGGCGGGGTCAGGGATTTTCACCTGCCTCGAGATGACTGAGTGTTTGTACTGTCCTCATCATTTCATCATCATTCATGAAAGTGGCAATATTGGTTTCAGCAACGATTGGGAATTTGTACGGGCGCTGATAACCGCGCAGTTGAGCACCCCACAAACCAATCATCATCATCATCATCATCATCATCATCATAATTAACCTGTACAGAAGAGTGGTAACTAGGTTTTCAGTTTTACGTTGGTTTACATTTACCGGATGATTTTAGTAAATGGGGAAAAATTGCAGGAAACGTCTTCTAAGAGAATAGGGACCAAAAGAGTCATATGAATATATGGCCGGAAACGCGTTCCAAGGGCAGTACACCCACTTAAAGGTGAAAATGAAAGATCTTTGACAGTGACACCGGTTAACAGCTCCAGTTGGGTAGCGAGTCAGCGTGGGGTAAATTAGACGACCGTGTGGAGCATTCTCCACAACAACTGCTATATCCATGTCACTACCTACCGACCTAACTCCGCGGCCACCGTTCAGTCGCTCATTCGTCACAAACGCTACTATAGTGCTGCGATTTCTGCTATCTGTCCTGTTCACAGATCTGGCTGCCTGCAAGAGTGGTGGTATCGTCAACCTTCACAGTACACACCAGTGGGTTACCACGGTATGGTGGCAACGAAATATCAGAACCGATTCAGTCACAGTGCGTGTGCGGGGAATATTGGCAACCGCCTCGGGGGACCATTTATTCTTCCACAGCGTGCCATCAGCGAGGCATATCTGCACTTCCTGCAGGTAACTCTGCCTCCCCTGCTTTAAGACGTGCCTCTGGTGGTACGAAGGGTGATGTGGCTGCTACATGATGACACAAGCTCACTGCCGTCTTTAGTGTGAATCTAGAACACAAGTACAGACGCAACTTCCCCGCTTACCTGATGTTTTCGAAAGTGTGGTGTCACTGCTACCTATACTGTCAAAGATCTTTTATCTCCACCTTCAAGTTGCCATTTATCTACATGACCTTCTTTGCACTTTACTCTCAGGGATCGTTTCCTGCAGTTTGTTATCTCTTGGTAATATCACCTTGTACAGTTAAAGACTCATATTACAGAGTTGGGCCACAATATGCTATTCCGAAATTTAGACCTAGAATACTGATTTGCATGTAATAAGCCTTAGAACACTAATTTGGAATTAAGTTATACATTCCTTACTCTACTTTCTTTAAAGAGAACGTAACATTTCCACCTCAATGGTAATAGCTCTGCAATTATAAATCGACAATTACTTAAGAGGCACTCAGATAAAAGCGAGACAGACGGAAAAACTGAGTAACCCGTTCATTATTTCAAACGTAATCGCCATAACTGTGACCACATCTGTCCCACTGTGAGAAAAGATGATCAATGCCTTCATGGAGAAATGTCTGCGGTTGCCTAGGGAACCTTGATCGTTCCCAGGCGTGCATCAGTCCGTCTGCTCGGTGTCGGGTTTATTAAAATTTGAACCGCTACTAATCGGCCGAGTAGCTACCCAGGTGGTCTCACGAGGCTTAGTGCACGCAGTCCTGCCATCAAGGAGAAGTCCCTGATTGTACCAGGAATCGGAGTCTTCGGCATGACGGTGAGCCGCGCTGACCACTAAGTTACGAAGGCAGACGCATTTAAAAATACCATACTTAATAACATTACCATCAGATTTGTGAGAACAACCTTACAGCTATCTTATTTGCAAATTAGTTTTGTAGGTCTCATTTCAGCATAGCTTAAACGTGCAGTATTTAATGGAACAGATGCGTACCATACGTCTTCAGTTATATACCAAAACTAAGATTAAATTTAACCCCTATTTATCATTCATTTGTACTTCTAATGGACGTTAAGACGAAATTCATATGCGACATCCACAGAATTTTAACATGTCATAATAATTTTTAAACGGCATAACCAAGATAACCCACTGAAGATAGTACAGAACGAGCTGAAACATGTTTGAGTAAAACAGAATTTCTGCATAATTTTAATTGACAAGTATGGAAAGTAAGAAGAGCTACAACGTCCAGAAGATGATTATTCTTTGCTAAAAGTGGACGTGGAAGTCTGTTTATATACTGCGTTCTTTTCAGATAGTCATTGCATACGTGGGATTAAGGAAAACAAAGTCGTAAATAATCTGAAGACGCGAATGTTTCGAGGGGTGAACTTTACAATGCCTCTTTTAATATCCATAGGAATTTTATTTACTTCTGAGATTTGACCTGACTGTTAGATGGATGTATCGTTTGGCTGTTAGGGAAGCTGGAGCCTGTGCAGCTGGAATCTCGTTTTCGGTAGTCATCAGCTCATTTCTTGTTTTTATCCCGCGAACATGCCAAGTGATATTCATAATACATGTTTTTTGTTTCGACAAGAGCTTACTAGGTTGAAAGCAAACTTGCAAATATTCCTAGTAGGAAGTATTATTTTCCAAAGTCGTGCTATTAGCGGGAAAACGGAATGACCAACGATAATGATCTCGATACTAATTGTTTGAAAAGTCCGAATTTTAAATTATTTTGAGAGCTTTTTGGTGCTCACTGAACGTGGTAGCCTGCACGCAGCACTCCAGGATGTAAGAGACAAGTTATGGACCCTTCCAGGCGAAATGGAGCTACAAAGGTGTCTCATACTTCTGAATTAGCGATGCGTAGTGGTAGATATGGTTATTTTGCCAGCACGGAAAGCTTCGAAGAAACAGCTGGTGTCTTCCAATGAGCAGGCGTGGAGGTCTGCTTTTTGTCATTTTCTCATCGTGTTTGCGGCTTGGTGGGTGTGTGCACTATCGGCAAACCGAGGCCGCGTGTCGCTTTGCGGAGAAGTTGCTCAGCTGGAGGTGGCGAACTAGGCGAGCTCTCATTGATGCACAAAAATTGCATTCGTTTCCATTCACAATTGAGGTGTTTTGTTTTTGGTGTGTCTCTTGACCAATGAAGTTCTGATCTGGTGCTCCGTTTTGTCTTTCCGCGAATTTCTGCGGGCTGCAAGGAACCTCGTGGAGGCGCTGTGCCGACAATAGCGTGGCTGACCTGTCCTGTGACCGGGTCTCTGAATCCCATGATCAGGGACTTGAATATCTCCAAATGCAGTCAGATACCTGCAGAGCATTAATATTTTGGTGTTGGGGTAACTTGAAACTTGTGTCACTAATGAAAGCGAGGCTGGCAACCCTCACAAAGAATTCTTAAAAGTGTAGAAGTGGCAATAAATGATGCGCTTCCCCCAATAAACGTTTCCCGATTTATTGGTACCGTACGTCAAGTAGTTTGTCTCGCGCTAGAAGCGATTGGATTCAAGCCGCGTGCACGAGAGACGTCATCTCCGACAACAGACGAAAGAAGGTTTCACTGTGTGACTTAATATGTTATGTTTGTCTATCTCAGAGACCTCAAATACTGTTGGTATTCACTAGCAAGCTTCTAAAATAATATTTTCATATATTTCGTTATTCATGCCCAGCACTATTAAAGTGTTCTTAAGGTTTCCCAAATCCACGGTCGAGCTGTATGGAGATGTAAACGTTTGCAAATGATTGTAGTATATCTGGATAGCTCTGAAACGAAACTGAGGCATCCGGTAAGCAAATAAGCAACAGCGCATTCCAAACGGATTCTGGAAATAGTGTTTAAGTTTCTATCGATCTATGGGAGTCCTAGCTCAGAAAGTTTCAGCTTACTCGCTATATTCCATTTTCAGGCTACACATCGTATACAGTTTGCTAATTGTTCATGACGCCCTGAGCGAGTGGTCGCCTAACTATCCTACTCGGCGTATGTATTAAAATATGCAGTGATGCTGTTACTAGTGTAACAAATGGCAGCTGCAAGTGGTTAGTAACGATTGTGTTTATGTAGTGAATTGCTGGCTAGAGACAAAGTCAAAAGTTCACTAATCCCTCAAAATCAGTGCAGGGTGAACACCGGAAGAGTGAAACCCGTTAACCAAGCAATATTCGAACACCGAGTCAAATGGCACAGTATGAAGGATTGAAGTGAGATCAGGCAATGAACCGTACGCGACTAAGAGTGCGTATTCAAGCCCAGAATTATGCCAAAGGGCGTTCCCGTTGGACTCTCCGCACGGGCGCGCGCGCGCAAGCGTGAATGTGTGCGTGTGTGTGTGGGTGTGTGTGTGTGTGTGTGTGTGTGTGTGGGAGGGTGGGTGGGTGGGTGGGTGGGTGGGCGGGTGGGTGCGTGTACAGTAGCCGTTACGATTATCAAGCGACGTACGACGTAGTATCGAAGCAGTAAGAACATTGATAGGGCGCCCCCCCCCGCCCCCCTCTCCCCGCAGTTGTCAATGTGTTGAGGGCTTTGGTGGGTGAAGTCTGTTTCTCCCTCCCCCCCTAACATCGCAGAGATATCGGTTAGGAGGTCGTGAACAAGTAGTACCATGGTTCAAATGGCTCTGAGCACTATGGGACTTAACTTCTGAAGTCATCATTCCCCTAGAACTTAGAGCTACTTAAACCTAACTAACCTAAGGACATCACACATACCCATGCCCGAGGCAGGATTCTAACCTGCGCCCGTATTGGTCGCGCGTTTCCAGACTGTAGCGCCTAGAACCGCTCGGCCACCCTGGCCGGCAAGCAGTACTATAATTCTCAAGAAATGTGCCAAACTGAATGATGTAGACCACTAACTACATAGGCTAACATTCAAATTAAATTTATTGTAACTCGCGCTGAAAAGCTTACGGAAGGTCAGCTCGTGCGGCAGCACTTTTCTCAGGTCTCAGCACAGCATTTCGAACACAGCCCGGGGGCCAATGCGCCTAGCGAGTATGCAGCACGGCAGGCGGCGCTGCGCCTCGCTTGCTTGCTGTTCACATCTACGTCTCCGCAATGTTCCGCACCTATACCGGCGGAACTTTTTCAGGTGGTACTATAAAAGGCACCACGGCTGTTCTACATTCAGTTGGCACATGTCTATTTTACTACATTCAACTTAATCAATAACACATTTTACGAATTCACGTCACAGCAACTGTAGCTTATCTCATGAATTTTGTAAACTATAAACTACAAATATAAAGAAGTTTCTAGTATAAACTTTTTGTAAGACACTTTGTCAATTCCTGAATGAGCTCTTTGGTGACTGGCTTGTATGTCATGCCTGAAATGTACATGGTACTTTCGGCGTCCAATTTACAGACAAATGGTTCGAGACAAAAGTTTAATTCCAGCACAAGGAAAGGGGATGATTCTTTCTTGAATCGCTGGTCTGCTGCAGCGTTACTGCGTAGTTGACACTCATGTCTTGGAGAAGGCGGGTTCTGTAGAAGCGGTCTCACATAGCTCGTAACTCACTGCTTGGACGTTCTAGTGAGAATTCACTGTGCAGCCACAGGTAAGTTGATATTTTGGAATATGTAGGCTCAGAAAACTGAATACAATATTTCTTATACTATCTTGTGTTTTAGTCATCCTGCTGTTTTCTCTGCTTTGGAGCAAGGATCTACGTGATTGCGTTACTGCCGTCAAGATACACAATATTAATTTCAAAATTGCTGATATAATTATTAATAATTCTGTATGTAGACCTGGAATTCGAACTCGATACCCGCGTAGTTTCCAATCAAGGTACCAACGTACGCGTCAGTTCCAAACATTAGCGTCAGTCTGCCAGTAGCTTCCCCATTAGTCTTGCCTGGATAGGTCTCATGGTGACATCATTGATTGGAAAAGGGAGAAACCTGACTTCAAGTTCCTGTTAGGTTCACCGTTTAATGGAAACAGCCAGTTTCTCAGCAGTTTTCGCTATTCTGGAGAGTGAAGGATACATTCTAGAAAAGTTATTAATACGGGAAAAACGTGTTCCCCTCCGACTAAAATCCTCTATAACTATGGCAACAGTGAATAGCTCAAGCAAAACAATCACTGTGCAATGGATTTAAGATTATCATACAGGGCGAGTAGTCTTTCTAGAATCGTTTAAAAAAATTATGTTCTCGTAATACAATGAGAACAGTTCAAAATAGTTCTATTGCGAAGCAAGAGATTTTGTTCTGAAGAAAAAAAATTAAGTTTGGTTTGAACTTGTCGGTATCCTCAATTACAACTGGGTAAATTATCTAATCTTCCTTTCAGTGAGTCAATATCCCAACTCTTACGATTAGGGTATGCAGAATCGACAGCGGACATTGAAAAGGAAAATAGAAAATATGACGTTAATAAATTTAGTCCGTAAGGTGGAGACTACATGTAAATTAATTTTTTCATTATTTCGTTGTAATAAATGTGTTTGAAGCCATTCTGGCGTTGTTGTGCTTCCTTTTGTTCGAAAAATAGTCACAGTTATTAAATTCCAAGGGTTCGGATTTTTCATGTTGAAATCTAGTATACTATGTCAGATCGGTTTTACAAACATATAGTACAACATTCAGGCGATCGCCACTGAGAAGGAGTTGTAAAAACGTAATGATGATTTTACTCATAGTGGAAAGTGTTGTACTTTGGTACACTTTTCAAGTTTTCGCCTCTAGCCAGCCTTGTAATGGAAGTTCGACATTTTTCTTATTTCATTTTGAAACGATAACATTCACTTTATGTCTGCTGTAGTATTTTTCTGAAATTACCGAAGTTAGTCTCGAAAAGTAATGTTTCTCTATATATGAAGAACCGTTCCACAATACAACAGGCCACGTCCCTAGAAACCAACATTATGTTCAAATTTAAAAGTATATTTAATAGTCTACATGGTACATAATTTCGATACTGCTGCCCAATAATCAGTAGGTGAAATCAAATTCAAAAGAAGTATTATCATAAATCGATCACATGTTCAAAAAGTTTTGAAACATAATCTAATAGCAACTAACACAAATTTCCATTTCCAAAGCAGGGAAAAAGTTTAGTCATTACAGAAGTTAATATCATTTGCAAACAGTACACGTTCCATGGTAGAAAATCTTCCATTTCAGGGTACAAGATAGTGCACGAATGATGTATGGCTTAACTGTCCACACGTTGTACAGAATGTTTCAGAAGTGATGGTCAATACTCAGTGAGGTGACAGGAATGATCATTCGAAACAAAAACGTCAAGAAAACATGGGCTGTAACAGGCATACCTTAAGAGCTATGAGCAATTATTGATCTTCGATACTCTGAAGCAAATCTCTTCTACTGCAAGGCCTTTGCTTTCCATATTTTGGGAGTGGTAGTATGGAACAAAACAGGAAACAAATGTCCAATAAACATGTGCTCTAAAATGTGTACCTGAAGACCAATGAGCAGTTGTTCATCTTCGCTACTTTGACACAACTCTTCTAATGAATAAGTGCTCATAAGTTTTGAAGTATGCGTTTTAGAGCACATGTTTACTTTAGATTTTTGTTTGGAATGATCATTCCTATCGTATCCCTGAATATTGGCCATCACTTTCGAAACATCATGTATAGCTCATTTTAAAAATGCGCAGAATTTTACTAACCATAAAACCCTGATACTGAAGAATTAACAGTATTCTCCAAATAGCTTTAACATATTATACGGCTCTGAAATATACAGAACTAGAACTCATAATTTTTACAAACGCTGCAGTAGAAAGAGCCTCATGTCTCACAACAACAGGAGCAGTAAAAACTGTCGGAAACTGCTTATGGCGGTCTCTAGCGTGCGTCATTTCATTTGGTTGCAAAATCGGTCACTAGATTGGAACACCGACCAGGAAACATCATGTATTCACTGGTACACTGTCCTCCAGGTACAGTGCTTTCCCCTATGTTAGGCAGATGTGGCCAACACACATTTCTAATGTGTCTAGTATTCATGACACCGCGGGGACGACTGATTTTCACGCGGTTATCTTCGTCATAAATGGTGACGAAATGCTTCTCCTATTACTGTGCCCATATTGTAGCACCGAATGTTATGGAGAAAAGAAAGCTGCTCCTCTCGAAGTGAAGTTCACATTCTTTCACCAATATAAATGGCTGCTCAAAACCTTGGTAGCTGAATGAGACTCTTCAATCTCACAATAACATTTTTTAAAAAATCAGAAAACGCTTAAGATGATGTATCGTTTAGACTGATAGTCAATAAACCTAGATCTATCAGTGGCAGGGAGTTTCCTTGTGGAGATCGTGTGGTACACCATAACTTCATGTTCCTTCACTTCGATAAAGTAGCCATTACAACATCACGATCACATCCTATTCAGAGAAGCTATATTCAGATCTGACAACTAACGAAATCGGAGGGGTACATACTTTGTTAGTGTACTACATAGATTACGTAGCAAAATGTGTTGGAAGCTCGGCACACGAAATTAACCTTTCGAAAATAGATGAATATACGCACTGCTTGCTGTATGTTTAAGTCTGGTTACATTCATCCAAAACCGCAGACTTAATAAGACTAAGAAGAAAATAATCTTTTATGTTTACTACGAAAACTGAATCGACTCGCGCTTCCAACATCAGAAGGTGAATCGAGACAGCACGGACCTGCTTCTGTGCCTTATATCGTGACGCTTTTCTCGTTCTGATGGGAGAGCGTACGTTGCCAGTCGTGACAGAAACGGTAATGGGAAGCAGTATTTCAGGTTCTATACTGCAGTAGAGGCCTTGTAAGAAACAAACTTAATTATAAATTTTTCAAAGAAAGGGTCGTTCACAGGAACGGTTTGCATATTTAACCTCGCTCCAGAGTTAGCGGATTTCTCTTTTTGCCCGGGCTGACGGCTGAGCGACCTCCTCAGTTTTCACCATGACGTCATAACCAGAACGGAGGCCGATCGGATGATAATATTGCTTCCACTGACATCTGGATAAGGTCATCGTGTCCCAAACACGCGTTACTGTGCTTTTCGAGACACAGGAAAACGTTGTTTCTTGTAGTAGCAAATTTAAATGAGTGTATTCAACTTTGCGAAATTAGTTTTATTTTACGTCCCCTGATGGTAACATAGGTAGGGATATGTGTTTATTAAATACCGTATAGTGATGAAAAGTGGTGAAATCAGTACTGTGTACATATTTCTCAAATAATAACGCACAGATGAAACGGAAGAATTTGGCGTAGACAAGAGGGAGGAAATTTCATAGTCATATAAGCAAATTCGGTTGTCATATTTTACTGCTAATTAATTTAGTATATGGATTCGTTGTCTGCTTACTCGAATTGTGATGGAATTTTCCTGTACGAATTACCTCAGTTACCATTAAGAACAGTCTCCATTAATTTTCTACTTTACTCTACCTGATATTTCTGTAAGTTTTATCTAATACGTAAACTGTAAAGCTTTTCTTACGGCATTGTGGATGACTGTCATTGTTCTTGTGAAAGTTTGGTTCAAATGGTTCAAATGGCTCTGAGCACTATGGGACTCAACTGCTGAGGTCATTAGTCCCCTAGAACTTAGAACTAGTTAAACCTAACTAACCTAAGGACATCACACACATCCATGCCCGAGGCAGGATTCGAACCTGCGACCGTAGCGGTCTCGCGGTTCCAGACTGCAGCGCCAGAACCGCGCGGCCACTTCGGCCGGCCATGAAAGTTTCATAGCAACAATTTGGACTAGACGATTTCCTACATTGAAAGTCTACCTGTTGCACTAGCAAGGGAAATGGCATCTGCTATGAGCAAACCACTGCGAAGTGCATGACAGACGATACATCCCACTGCTCTTCCTTTTCAATGCGAGGATAAACCGTGGGCGTTGTTAAGTAGTTTAATATTGTATTTTTGACCCCTACGAGGACGATTCGTAGAATTTCGTAACGTTTTCCTGAATTGCTCGCTTGAAGCTACTTCTCAAAACATGTAAGTAGTCTTTCGCGAGGTAGATGATGTCTATCTTCAAGCGCCTGCATTTCAAGGATTCAGCATTTCCGTCACGATTTCCTATAAGCCAAACAAACTTGTAACGCTTCGTACTGCCCCTCTTTATAAACGTTCAGTACTCTGGTTTAGTCTTATTTGTTATGGGTCCCACATACTCAAACAATATTCACGGATGTATCACACTGTTACTTACGGCTGATCATCCATTTCACATCCCTTCCCAGCGTGTTGACTGATTCCAATGATTTCAAATGTGCCATTAATATTGTAGTGAGAGGACACTAAATTTATCCGATTTGTGAAGTGCAAAATTGTATAGCTTTGAACATTTAAAGCAAGCTGCTGGTCTCTGCACCACTTTGAAATATTATGAAGATCTGCCTGGATATTTATGCTTATTTTTTCGGACAGTGCTTCATTATAGATATCGTCACCATCCGCAAGGAGTCTGAGGCCGCTATCAAAATTGTATGGCTGCGAATAATAGATTAGGAACAGAAATCGTATTCGGAGAGAACAGGATGCTATGCCGATTTATTCCTTTAGTTTTCCATTCCTTTTATGTCAGACGAATGACAGAACCATTCCGTGGCCCAGACAACTCGTCCTCGTCCAACTGAGCCACTGTCGCGTTAGTAGTGACGTCTCTGCCACCGAAAGCAACATCTGTTCCATCCTTTCCTCTTTTCCTCCTAATACCTGTTCATCTGATGAAGCTTATACGCAATTTAGGAGTGTTTAAGGAGTTTGATGCGTCCAAGAAAGGTGCGACAAAATGCCACGTAAGCCAATAAAGATACTTTACAAATCCTAAAAAGCAACTTCACGGTTTCAACAGGAAATATATCGCCTTTTATGTCTTATAGGACTACTAACTGTTCTTGGGGAAATTATGAACAAAGCGCTAAATTGCAAAACCAGCAGTAGTATATTACGAAACTTACATTTTATAAAAAAGAGCACCTTTGGAGAATTTACGTAATTAAGAGCTGTGTTATAGTTCCTGCAGTGGACTGTCCCCCATCTTAATGGAAGCTCACAGAACGGGTCACGGTGGTTACGCAAGTATTTGTCTTCTTGATAACGCCCGTAAGTTTATGAAATAATTTTCATTCGAATGTCTGTTCCGCTTGCATCTATAAAGTGTTGCGATTCTGCTCATACTATACCCTTCTTTTGCCTGCTTTTACGTCATAGTCGGGCGTGGGGCCGAGCGGTTCTAGGTGCTACAGTCTGGAACCGCGCGACCGCTACGGTCGCAGGTTAAAGTCCATTTTTTTACGTCATAGCTAACAGATTGTTGAAATGGCTCTAAGCATCTGAGGTCATCAGTCCCCTTGACTTAGAACTACTTAAACATCCATACGTCGTTGTCAAGAAAATCTCTCTTAGAGTGAAAAGTACTTTAACTGTGGCAGAATGACTTTTAAATTGTATTACTGGAATATTGTGTATATCAGGATGAAAAATTTAAAAGTTTAACGGCCGTTAATTGATTGTATCTTTGTTGAAGGGTATCGACGTTTGAGGTGTTCTTTTCCATCTCTGTCTCTGAGCGATCATTAATAACTGTGTGAGGAAGAAATCATAAGAAGCAGAATTCCTGCAACTATATACTGGCCACTTAATCGGTGACAGGTTAAAGAAACACTAGAAACATTTTTGGAGGACCGCTGTTCGTACCGCAGGAGGCTGCAACGTTAACACGAGATGTAGACCTCTCGAGGACCATTATCATGGTTTTAAGGGAAAGACACGGCGAATTCTGATTGCACGTGCGCAAGATAATTAGCTGTAAACGGGCTGTGTGTGGGGTAATTTCAGGTTATTAAAGGCTGAGCATCATTACAATTGGCTGCAGTGAGGGCCCTCTGATGAACTACTACTCATTAAACGCGTGCAACTCCAATATGCTTTCAGAACGAATCGACGCCGTCTTCCGCAGTACCGCGTTAGCAGCAGCAGTAGCAGAAATGGAGCTCGGCTGCAGCCCACACTTGTGAGACGCCCGGTTACCGACGTCTGGGACCCACGCGCTCCGCGCTGATGAGCAGAGTGCGCCGCGGGCGTGTGTGTGCTGCCGGCCGTCTCTAGAGGTTTTTTGCGGGCCTCGGAACTGGTTGTATGATCGCGTGGACTACTATTCACTCGGCCCGCGCTCCACGGCAAAATAAACACTTACGTCGGCCGCTCTTCGGATCCAGCATGACGAACGAGTTAAAATGCTCTCGCAGCGGCACTTTTTTTCCCTCGCTATTTTGTAGCGCTCGCGCGGCACGGATAACATACACAGGCAAACAGTGGGGAGTCGCGCGCCGCTACCCCGGCCGGCTCAGAGAGCTCGCCTCCCTGGTCCAACCCAGCGCCCGGGCAGCGCGACCCTTAATTAATACTAATGGCCGACATCTGCAGAGCGACGACCTTGTTCTCGGCGGCCATCAATAAGAGCTCTGGCCACGCCGCTCTCCGTGTGAGGAGTAGCCCGCCCACGGCACGTCGTCGGCGGGAGGCGGGTGGGCGGCGGACTGCGCAATGCGTACCCGAGTGCCAGCTGGCCTAGTATACCCGATATGTAGCACGAATCCTCTGCCTTACGCGTCAATAAGCGGAACGTTACTGACTGGTTCACAAAAAGGCAGTCCAGGTGTGATGCCGCGCTCTCCAGGGACGGCAGACTACTGTTGCAACATCAGAATTAGCCACACACTGGACAATCGATGCCGACCGACCGCCTTGTCATCCATCAGCCAATGGCGTCATTTGGGTGTGATACGGAGGGTTGGGAAGTCAGCGCTCTGCACTCCCGGTCGCTGTGTTGCTACTACTTGGTAAAGTAGCTCCTCAAATGGCATCACATGGCTGAAAAATAAGGAAAAAAACCGTGTACCGAGAATCTAACAAAGGTTGTAGTCAGCTACGCAGACGGACCTTTGAGGCTAGCAATTAGTCTCTAACTTAATTCGTGGCTTGAGATGTGTTTCGAGGGCGAACTAGATGTACTAAATAGACAATAATGATGCCCTGGCATAAATGCATTTTCCATACTTTTTTTTGGACGTAATACAAGTTAGCCATTTCCCCCAAGATGGCGTTTTCAGTTGTAGGGAAGCCCTCCGTGTTACGCTTGAGTTGTCCTCCGCACATGTAAAGACCAGAGAGGCGCCAGAGAAGCGGGTGTGACCCTCGAAGAAGTCAGTGACTGGCAGCCTAACACATCTAAACCACCTGCCCAAAACTGTGCAGATGAGGAAATAAAAAGTACAGCCTTCGGCTCAGGTGAACGATTTCTTCGAAACCCGTGGTTTTAAATAATCCGCAAGGCAAGAGCTCTGTCCCGCTGGGCCCAAATTCGTCCGGCCTTAAGGCTCGTTTAAATGGGTACTATAGTTCGCAGATAACATGGTCCTACCTTTTAGGCGCCATGTTGAGACAGTAGCCCACGTTATACCGTACTAGTAGCATCTCTTCTCTCTCTTTGTGATAGTGGTTTACAGAAAAAAAAGAATCTCTTGATTTATGAATAAAATCTCGAGTGTTGACCATCCGCATTGTACACTGCTCGTCGGTCAATTTGTGCTTCACACATCAGAAGTGTACCTTAAGTTTTACTCACATGCTTGTGAATGGTGACGTAAAAACTGGCATTGGTAATTCCCAACTCCTCTGATGGTTTTCTCACAGTCACCGGATTTTTTTTTTCTCTATGTTGTCTGTCATTTTGCTTGGTGGCGATCGATGCGAACGTGGTGCAGCGTCAACAGCTTATTCTTCGTCCCCGTGACTCTTCTAGTGAGTCGTTAACTTAGTGCTGTAGGCAGATAAGGGTTGGCGGTTAGTCGGAGAAATAATTTACGATCTTGTTGCTCACTAGTTGCGACAATCAGATCTTCAGGTATTATGATAGCCACTCGTAATTACGATCACTTTCAATCCACCGAAGCCCCGTGTCTCCGCAATGGCAATCTGCCGCGATTAACTGCCATGTGCAATCGTTAGTATCTCTATCGCTCGCCATCAATTACGTGTTTTATTTTTTCATTAGCTTACTCTGATTATTTATAGACCTATGTGTTGTTTCTCTTGACTGGCTCATGTCGTCTACTGGTCCAGTAATAACGTACTTATACCCAGCGACTTTCGCCACCTGTTTGAGTGTCCTGATCGTCTTGATTACCTTCATCAATCTGTGAGCTTCATTTTTAATATGTTTGTGAGTCTTCAAAAATGGTTCAAATGGCTCTGAGCACTATGGGACTTATCATCTGAGGTCATCAGTCCCCTATAACTTAAAACTACTTAAACCTAACTAACCTAAGGACATCACACACATCCGTGCCCGAGGCAGGATTCGAACCTGCGACCGTACCGGTCACGCTATTCCAGACTGAAACACCTAGAACCGCTCGGCCACAACGGGCGGCTGTGAGTCTTCATGAAGATACGCATACTTAACTGAGTCTGTAATCGACTCTTACTTAAGTATTGTGCTGGGGTAAGGAGGTGTTCCACAGCCTGGAGGTGTTGCGCTGGTCACCACCTATTCCTAATTGGATTGTGACCAGGGCGTGCAGGGTTGGCTAACAGGTTTGTGATTTCCCCTGACGGCCAGTGTTTTCGATACACGTTACAGAATAAGTTCTAAAGGTACTGCGAGGTACATGCAATGTGAGTGGGAGCAGGGAATGGGCAATGAAAACGCCCACATTCTGCTCTTGGTTCTCACTAGCTGAAATGACTAAATTTTAAAAAACTTCGTGCAGCAGTTTGGAGCTCGCGACAGTGGGAATCTGCCATCAGCCATCGTGAGGGCAGGAGCGGAGACGTGGGCCCTGGAGATGAGGTTTTAATAGTGTTTCGTTTATGTGGTCGGTAGTGATCGAGCCTCAGTTTCTTCGTTGGGACAGCGTCTGCCCTTCCCGTGCTGTAACCGACTTCCCTATTTGCATTCTCTGTGATAGGTAACACAGATGGTGCAGAATGAATTTTTCACTGTGTTGTGGAGTGTACGCTCATATGAAACTTCCTCACGTATTAAATCTGTGTGCTGGACCGAGACTCGAACTCGGGACATTTTTCTTCCGCGGGTAAGTGCTCTACTGACGACGTACGACCCACGACCCATCCCTACAGCTTTACTTCCAACAATATCTCATCTCCTACATTCCAGTCTTCACACAAGTTCTGCTACAAATTCAGGTCTCAATCCGGCACACAGATTTAATTTACCAGGAAGTTTTAATAGAAAAGTACGGTATGGCTAATAACTATGCTGAATTATACTGTCAAGCAAAATAGACACAAGCTGCAAAGCAACATACCTTTATCCTCTAGTAAAGGAAGTTTCAGCTCGTATACAAACGTGTTAGTTGTAGAAGGTACGCCTAATAAGAATGTTTAATAATACGGTAGAGCTAAATAGACGTAAGATACAAAGAATATGCCTTATCTGCTAACAAAGTAGTCCCCAGCGGTCGCAATAAACTTTTTCCATATTACGTAAATGTGTCTTCGAATTAATAGAGGATTTCCACCGAAATGTGATGTAGCCCACTCTAAACCCGATTCGTAGCAGTTCTTCTCACTCTCTGTGATGGTGGTTTACAGGAGAAACGAATCTCTGACGTGTCAATAAAATATCGAGTGGTGGCCATCTGCATCGTATTCTGCTCGTCATTCAATTTGTGCTTCGCAAACAAAAGGTGTATCTTAAGTTTTACTCATGTTCTTGGAATAGTTACGTTAAACCTGTCATTCCCAACTCCTCAGCTGGATTTCTCAGAGTAACCGATTCTTTTTTTCCTCCATGTTGTGTGTCCTTTAGCTTGGTGACGATCGATCCGAACGCGGTGCAGTACTAACAGCTTTTTTTTTTGCCCGCGTGACCATTTCAGTCAGTAGTAAACAAATATTCTCATCACGGTTTCTGTTCACATAAGTTCTTCAAAATTTCTAACAAAATTTAATTTCTATGGATTGCACATGTTCGCTACGACACGAGTCTTCATATTCACTTCTCTCGGCTGATCGTAGTACAAAAAATTATATGTTTGGCGCATTCGACGTAATGCGCGCAATTTTAACGATTGTTGTCATTTTATATCCCTGTCCATTCACCTAACTTTTCAGCTGCGCCTTGTAATAAATATTTTTTTTATACTGTATAACGATCGTTGAGGAATAGTTTTCCTTATTTCTTACTGATACCGATTCACGATTTATGGAGCATTCTAAGTGGACTACATTCTAGACCATTCGTAGAGGCGAAGTTGATGCGAGGACAGCCTTCTTACTTAGCTACGCCTAACACCAGGTTATGAAAGCGATTTCCTTACTGCAGAGAAAATCATATGGATAGGAACACTTTTGACTACCAGCAAATAAGAAGCTCTAGTTAATGGAAGCGTAGAAGAACTGTGTGACACATATTGACAAATTCCTGTCCCCGGATTCGTGTGTCATCTGGAAACGCCTCGCAGTTGACGTCAGCTAAGTCACCTGTTGATACGCTGGATGGCATCAATTACCTGCTCAATTATCCCTAAAGGTCAGTAAACAGGACTGCACACCCAGCAGGACTGCTTACGGGAACTGCAGTGGAGCGGCGGAACGTTGGAAAACCGCTCTGAATCACGTCGCGGATGAGGGTCCAGATGACGTCAGAGCAGAGTCCGTGTCAAGTCATCCCCGGCTGTGATGGCGCAGCGACGGGCTGACCTGCATTCGGACTTTCCAAAGAGCTCTCCTTCTCCTGTTTTCACGACGAAGTAAAAGTCGAAAATCCTACTGCAGAATAATACTATGCACACTTAGCAGTTTCCCATGACCTTTTTAGCAACAGTAATTGCATGATGCCGACAATTCTGATTTTTAATAGTCGTTGATAACAAGCTTGCTTACGTAGCATTTTCTGGCAGACCATTTCTTGGACGTATCAAACCTAACAAGAATATGAGCCAAGGAAATAGAGAGGAAGTTGCTTTATTTCCAATAAGCCACCTTTCTCTCTTTTTCCTACGCTAAGATTCTTGGTAGGTTTGATACGTTCAAGAAATGGAGTGCGACAAAGTGCCACGTAAGCCAATAAAGATACTTTACAAATCCTAATAAGCAACTTCACGCTTTCAACAGGAAATATATCGCTTTTTATATCTTATAGGACAACTAACTGTTCTTGGTGAAATTATAAACAAAGCACTAAATTGCAAAACCAGCAGTAGTATTTTACGAAACTTACATATTACAAAAAAGAGCACCTTTGGAGAATTTACGTAATTAAAAGCTGCTTTATAGCTCCTGCAGTGGACTGTCCCCCATCTTAATGGAAGCTCACAGAACGCGGCACGGTGGTTACGCAAGAATTTGTCTTCTTCATAACACCCGTAAGTTTATGAAATAATTTTCATTCGAATGTCTGTTCCGTTTGCGTCTATAAAGTGTTGCGATTCTGCTCAGACTATACAATTCTTTTGCTTGCTTTTACGTCATATCCGACCAGTGTGGCCGAGCGGTTCTAGGTGCTACAGTCTGGAACCGCGCGACCGCTACGGTCGCAGATTCAAATCCATTTTTTTTATGTCATAGCTAATAGATGGTTCAAGCACTATGGGACTTACCATCTGAGGTCATCAGTCCCGTTGACTTAGAACTACTTATACCTAACTAACCTAAGGACATCATACACATCCATGCCCGAGGCAGGATTCGAACCTGCGACCGTAGCAGCAGCAGCGCGGTTCCGGACTGATGCACCTAGAACCGCTCGGCCACAGCGGCCGGCAGTTAATAGATTCTTGTTATCACAGGCCGCCTGTCACACTTATAAAAAAAATGCCTATTTTCACGTAATTTCGAGCATTCTGAGTTCCTTGAGGAGCAGACACATTGTGCGCTCACTGGCACTAGGTTTGCTCGAAAGAGGTCGAAATTTCAACAGACCAGACTCGGTTCGGAAGACTGAATTATTATGATTCACACGCATAGTCATCAGAATCATTTTAAAACATTTCAGAATAGAGGAAGGACGGTGCATACGTGAGTCTCTGTTGTTCGAATGCTACTTTGTTTTCTCTCTAGTGACTGTTCTACAAAGAAATTTGTCACCAGTTTACTTCTCTGTCTTTTTTTCGCCTGGAAGAATGTACTGTGTGCAATATCCTCGGTAGTTATAGAACAGTATGTCATATCAGAATCTCTGTAAAAGAGATATTTTACTTATTTGTCTGTTCGAAGAAAGAATTTCGGTTCCAATAAGACTTGTAAAACCCAGATCCGGTATTTTCGCCAATTTATTTATATGGTTTTCAGTGAATGCTATGAAGCTTTCAGAATGGCAGATTCCTGGCTCCGCTACGCAATTCCTGCGAAAATTAATGTTACGTTGAGTTCTGCGACTGAAATTCTATTCAGTACCTCCTCATTAGCTATGTGATCTACCCATCTAATCTTTAGCATTCTTCTGTAGCACCACATTTCGAAAGCTTCTATTCTCTTCTTGTGCAAACTATTTATCGTCCATGTTTCACTTCCATACGTGGCTACACTCCATACAAACACTTTCAGAAACGACTTCCTGACACTTAAATCTATACTCGATGTTACCAAATTTCTCTTCTTCAGAAACGCTTTCCTTGCCATTGCCAGACTACATTTTATATCCTCTCTGCTTCGACCATCATCAGTTATTTTGCCAACCCCAAATAGCAAAACTCATTTACTACTTTAAGCGTCTCATTTCCTAACCTAATTCCCTCAGCATCACCCGACTTAATTCGACTACATTCCATTATCCTCATTTTGCTTTTGTTGATGTTCATCTTATATCCTCCTTTCAAGACACTGTCCATTTGTTTCAACTGCTCCTCCAAGTCCTTTGCTGTCTCTGACAGAATTACAATGTCATCGGCGAACCTAAAAGTTTTTATTTCTTCTCCGTGTATTTTAATACCTACCCCGAATTTTTCGTTTGTTTCCTTTACTGCTGGCTCAATAAACAGATTGAATAACATCGGAGAGAGGCTACAACCCTGTCTCACCCCCCTCCAACCACTGGTTCCCTTTCATGTCCCTCGACTCTTATAACTGCCATCTGGTTTCTGTACAAATTGTAAATAACCTTTCGCTCCCTGTATTTTACCCATGACACCGTCAGAATTTGAAAGAGAGTATTCCAGTCAACATTATCAAAAGCTTTGTCTAAGTCTACAGATGCCAGAAACGTAGGTTTGCCTTTCCTTAATCTATTTTCTAAGATACGTCGTAGGGTCAGTATTGATTCATGTGTCCCAATACTTCTACGGAATCCAAACTGATCTTCCCCGAGGTCGGCATCTACCAGTCTTCGTGTGTAAGGAATTCGCGTTAGTATTTCGCAGCTGTGACATATTAAACTGATAGTTCGGTAATTTAACGACTAAATAGATGAACTGAAATTAAGTACAGAATATAACCAATGAAAACTGATTCAAATAGCTTTGAAATGTTTTTATTGTCATTTACTTTTTTCTGAGGGCTCCCCCCCTCCCCCCCCCCCCCCACACGTGAGTAATCGTTTCTGTGGTTCTTTCTCTAACACACCTACCAGGTGGTTATAATCAAAGGGTCCAGTGTGGGCTTTAACTATCGCATGACTGAGAAACTTGGTAGATACTCTAATGCGTTAATGCGGAACCGATCTGCTGCGGAAAAAACTGAATCCCAGTTTTGGCCACCAGGTACAACAACTCGTCGACTCTCCTATGCTCATATTCAACAAACTGTCGAGCGGCGGTTAGAAATAATATCAAAATTACACCTTTCTCACTTGTTTGGTCCCTTCTACCCATGTCCCGTTATTAATCCACTACGTAAGGGAACATTTCATTACGTCTTCCTTGTTTCGACGCGCGTGGTAGCCGCGCGGTCTGTGGCGTCTTGTCACGGTCCGCGAAGCTCCCCCTGTCAGAGGTTAGAGTCCTCCCTCGGGCATGAGTGTATATGTCGTCCTTAGCGTAAGTTAGTTTAAGCTAAATTACATATAGAGTGTAAGCTTAGGGACCGAGGACCTCAACATTTTGGTCCCATAAGACCTTACCACATTTTGTTTTTCCCTGCTTTCATAGCGCCACATTTGCACCTGACGGCCAAATTTACGGTTAATTTTTTCCATCGTAAATCGGTTCCACATTAGCGCATTAGAAAATCTACAATTTTCGCTGCCATACGATAATAGCAGCCCACAATAGACCTCTGTGAGTAGCTGTACCCGGTAGCAACGAGGCACTTGAAACTCACACGTATGTTCGAGGTGGGAGTAGATCCGGGGCAGTTGGCGTTATCGCGCGATAATGTACACGACGCCAGGCGACCTGGCGTAGGCGCGAGATGCGTCACGATCGTGTCGCGTCCCAATTTTGTTACATTATGAAAACGCGCGCTGCCCTGCGCCGCGCCGGACGCCGCATGCGCGTCTCAGTATGCGCCTAGCCTGGAACCAGTCCCCCGTCGCCTGTTACTACCTGTACAGAAGTGAGTAAGGAAGTACGGCTAGACACGGATGAAGACGTTGCAGCAGCGCCTGCCGGTCAGCCATGCGGGTGGCGTTCACCGCGGCTCATTTTTGCCGCTGTTCGCACCTGCCGCCAGGCAGAACGGTGGTATTTTCGCGGTCTGCCGGTGCTGGACATGACGGACGCTTGGCTGGCCAACCGGCGCACACGCATGCCGTATGTCGCGTGCCTCGACGCCGCGAGGCGTCCGTGCGGCGACCGACAGTGTGTGCGCTCCTGAGGGACCCCCCACAGCTGACGCTGTAACGTAGCTTAAACGATTTTAGGAAAAGGGTGAAATTCTCCCCCTGGCATCTGACAGTGATTATGGCGATTAAGAAGGCAGCTACTACACGGCTAGAATTTCTTGTAATGAATACAGAAATGCTATCGAAATAAGGGAATAAATAAACTCACTACTCAGTCTTCAGGCCACGAGTGGCCTATCGGGACCATCCGACCGCCGTGTCTTCCCCCGAGGAGGATAAGGATAGGAGGGCGGTGGGGTCAGCACACCGCTCTCCCGGTCGTTATGATGGTATTATTGACCGAAGCCGCTACTATTCGGTCGAGTAGCTCCTCAATTGGCATCACGAGGCTGAGTGCACCCCGAAAAATGGCAACAGCGCATGGCGGCTGGATGGTCATCCATCCAAGTGCCGGCCACGCCCAACAGCGCTCAACTTCGGTGATCTCACGGGAACCGGTGTATCTACTGTGGCAAGGCCGTTGCCGAATAAATAAAAAAGCCTAGGATTTAGGCGTCGTCGACGCAGGGTTCCTGCAGCCAGGACGCTGTGACCGATGGAGAAGTACTACGAAAGAAGCGGCCAAGGACAGCTCAGGGACTACAAACCATGTGTTTAACCACTCGACTGTCTCATCCAGTCTCACTAAGAATTTACTGGGAAACTGGCAAAATAAAGAGCAGTGCAGCAAGCCAATTACCTTCAGTTACAGAGACCATCTATTCCACTAATGTACTTCGTTTCGTCTGTGTCTTACGGCATTTTTGGCATTAGGGCTACTATTTGGCACTTGGAATCACACTAAATGACTTTCTTTTCTGCACGACGACGTAGTTCGCACATACTGATCCTTGCCATAACCAACTTCTGGCAAAATTCAACAATTCATCAGCAGAATCAACAGATATGCTTTTATAATTTAAATCTCGTTTATGAGGCCGGGATTCAAATGTCCAATAGTATAATAGTGAAGAATTACAAAGACTCCTTAATCATCAGATGCGTCATGATATATAGGTATAATGCAACTACATACAGGTATATAATAAATAATTAGTTTACATCTTCATGATTTCAAACTTCGTCGTGTCCGGGTACACCCCCCGGAAGATACATCCCCTACATAGTGTTCGCAAGGAGTTTAACGATATGGAAACAAAGTCTTAGGTACGTAAAGCGGAGTGTGGGTTTCGGAATGACAAATGCTCGTAACTTCTTTTTTATCCACAAAGATACTGATGTAAATATTTACAATCCATGATGTTACTGGATGAAGATGATGATGTTTGGTTTGTGGGGCGCTCAACTGCGCGCTCATCAGTGCCCGTACAAAGACCCAATTTTTACACAGTCCAGTCTAACCACTGTCACGAATGATGATGATGAAATGATGAGGACAACACAAACACCCAGTCCCCTTGCAGAGAAAATCCTCAAGCTGGTCGGGAATGGAACCTGGGACCGTGTGATCCAGAGGCAGCAAGGCTAGCCACTTGACTACCGGCTGTGGACGACTTCATTGGAGAGATTTAGTAATGAAAATCAGGCTTACCCCTAATTCTATCGAAATTTTTCCTGGAAGCAGACATATGGTTTTCTAAAACTGCATGCTTTAAATGAGGACAGTTCTGGTTGCGGTTTAGCGTGACTGTTAGGATGATACCGAATGAGGCAACAAATTTTCTCTGTTATCAGTCGCAATTTAATTATTTCCACGACGCATTTCGAATATTTAA
This sequence comes from Schistocerca americana, assembly GCF_021461395.2. Lineage (NCBI taxonomy): Eukaryota > Metazoa > Arthropoda > Insecta > Orthoptera > Acrididae > Schistocerca > Schistocerca americana. The sequence continues at coordinate 516,419,277 of NC_060120.1, read as the reverse complement.
ACCACTGTCACCAGGTAGATTTATGTGGAGCAATACGTCATGTACGTGTTGCCCTACGACTTTGGTACGCTGTGACCTGTGGTACTATACGGCAGGAGAAGAGAAAACAAAATAGTACTTCAGTACAGAGCTCGAAGTTTTATGGAGGTCTTTGATTGAAAGGATGAACTAAATTGTTGATGTAAAACTAAAAGTATAAATCTAAACGTAATGATTCCACCAGTGGTCACAGATCCCCTTATCTGTCATGTTATATCGCGTACATACGACAATCTGTTGTCACCGGAAGGAGCAAAGAAGGCATCTAGAGTCTAATAACTCCAAAGAACATATAACGAAACAAATCATTATTTTTGAGCAAGTCTCACATGGAGACCTTTGCTTGCGCTAATGAACGAAAATGTAAGTGGTCACAGACACTTTTCTGTAAAGTTTATTCAACTTGATATTTTGTACCCATTATATTAATCATAACAGCGAAGGTAGATGCATGGAATGTAAGTAACATACCAGAAAATTATATTAACATCAGTGACAAAAATGATATATATGACACAAGTTAGTCATTGGTGCTGCAGTACAGTTATTCTTCGTGTTTCACCATCCCTGTTAATATCAAAGCGAATATCGCATTAACCTAATGTGGGGCAAAGCTACCGAACGGACATGTAAAATTTCAGTTTAAAATCATTGTGTTTGTAATGGGAAGGAAACTGAGACTTTCCGTCCCTACTGGTCGTCGCATGAACGACGCAATGAGCAGTGTTTGTTTGGCCTGACTCCAGCTATACACTGAATGCACCTGAGGTCTCTCTTGAGGAACACCCATTTGACAGGGGCACTAACTGGTGGTGTGTGGGTGGTTCTATCGGGTTTTGTGAGTCAGGCCAGTCAATTGCTCATGTACAAGGTATCATGGAAACATGAAAGTAACTAACTGTTGGTAAATATGAACAACGTGACGAGGGAGTCGATTTTTTTTTGTGTGTGTGTGTGTGTGTGTGTGTGTGTGTGTGTGTGTGTGTATGTGTATGCACGCGTGCTTATGCGTGTGTGTCTGCGTGTAAATTTAATAGTGTAAGCTGCTGTTAAAAACAGCGACGATACTGTTGCGAGTGTTGTCATTTTTGTTGCGTAGAATGCACTCAGACTGATTTCTTTAGTGTTTGCATATTTTGAGTATTTCGAGGAGACTAGTTTTTATATTTAGGTTGGCTGTGTGGAATTCTGAAACTTGTATTATTAATATGGTGTTTAGTTTCATGCATATTTTTGTTTTGTTTCTTAGTGCTGCCATGTGTTTCTCGAAACTTGTTTCATTCGATAAAACTGAAGACTAAGTCACACAACACTATACACTATCCATTTTCACGTGAAAATCGGGTAACGTGCCTAAAAGTATGCAGTGTTGTCATTTTCCATATTTCGCAGCTATTGCGAAATATTTCACTGCAAATATTTACTAGCCCTAAACGATAGTATTTCTATTTGCAAAATAGGATAAATGTAGGATATATTTCCACTGAGGAAGGCACACCGACGTTATATTTTGGCGTGTGAGGAAATTAGAGTACTTAACACATTATAAAGTATCCCTCTTAACACTATAAGCAACACTGTTCTGCAGAAAAACTGAGCCTACTTGAAAGTCAAGGCACAGCGCTGGCAGCAATGCCTGATATTTCACCTAAATATCTTCAGAAGACAAAAAGCAGTCCTTTATGCTAAGACGGATGCCCATCAATGACGTAGGCTTTCAGTGCGTTGCTTGCAACGCAGCGTCTCTCTAATGCGTTGCACACTCGCTAGTTAATGTAACGACCAATTAGCGGCGTACATCGTCCTCCGCTGGCGCTCCGGTGCTAAGATGGCAGATGCGGAGATCCATCTCGTGCTATAACGGCGCCCATACTCGGCGATCGTAACGAAAGCGGCGCGAGGACGCAGCTCAGCACGTGGCTCGCCGCTGGCCGTGCAAACCGCCCGGCTGCCGCTGTCGGCCTGGCAGGACTCGCTGCTCGCGGGTCGGCGTTCGAGCCCCCGCGCTCCATCTGATTTACGGACTTGCAGCGTATCCGCAGGGACAGCGCGTCCACTGAAATGACAAGTGCTGGACAACACTGTAAAATGGAGCAATGATAATGAATTATCACTTTGACTGGAGTCCATAGCTTTTACAAAGATTTTTTTTTTTTTTTTCGATCGGAAACCAACTACGTTGCTGTTATAGGGTCAGCGCTCTACAACCACACAAGTTTCTGGAAAATTACATACGTCTCTCCAGTTTTTATTGTGTGCCTGACGATATATACACTAATGACCCAAGGCAGACGACTATCATTCAAGTGTTTATGAGTAAGAAACAATTCGAGTCTCTGGGGAACCAGAGGAAAAAAATTTCTTGACATCTTATCACTGATGGTCGCCATTATGTGGAGTTGAATGCTGACTCTTCCATACGCTAACTCATACATACCAGAGTCACAGAGATTTGTTAATATACGTAGATATTAGTCGTTTAAATATGGAAGCTGAGCGCACTGTCTTCTAATGCAATCAGTAAATGAGAGACGCCTCATTCTATTCTGTAACGCTGCGAGCGGAAAAAAATTCCCAGTCACCAGTTACACTCATGGTTCTAAAATCAAGACTGAGACTTCCTTTTCTATTTCACAGGAACCTGAGAAGATACCGAGACGGGCGAACAGCTTAACCTCACACTGATGTCGCCTTCTACGGCCTGATATCCAGTTCTCCTTGCTGTTGGGTAAGACGACAACACAAATTTCTTCACAACAGTAGAAGCGCTACGAGAGAAAAAGTACATGTAGTTCTCAGGTTACTTATCAGAATGTAGTGTCCACGATTAATAAATGCCAGCAATAGCAGAAAATAGATTGCCAGAGATAAATAGTGCTTACGGACAGTGTTCTACTCTGTACCTCTGAAACTAATAAAATTTATGACAAGTGAAGTTTATAGAGAGCCATCTAAACCAATAGTTATTATGTAGCTTAGACCCGAAAATCTAAAGCGAACAAAAATTAACATCTGCCTTTTCCATTTAAAAAAAACTCAACTCCTCAATTCGTCGTCCAAATTTGGCTCAGTTTTAACATTGCCAATTTGTTTTGTTGTTGTAGCCAAACTTTCGGCTACTCTGCACCACCTAAGCTGCACTATGCGATCAAAAGTATCCGAACACCTGGTTAAAAAAGACTTACATCTTCGTGGCGCCCTTCATCGGTAATGCTGGAATTCAGTACAGTGTTGGCACACACTTAGCCTTTATGACAGCTTGCACTCACGCAGGCATACGTTCAATCAGGTGCTGGAAGGTTTCTTTGGGAATAGCAGCCCATTCCTCACGGAGTGCTGTACTGAGGAGAGTTATCGGTGTCGGTCGGTGAGGCTTGGCACGAAGTCGGCGGTCCAAAACATGCCAAAGGTCAGATCAGGCCAGTCCATTACAGGGATGTTATTGTTGTGTACGCTCTCCGCCACAGGCCGTGCATTATGAACAGGTGCTCGATCGTGTTGAAAGATGCAATCGCCATCCCCGAATTGCTCTTCAACAGTGGGAAGCAAGAATGTGCTTAAAACATCAATGTAGGCCTGTGCTGTGATAGTGTCAGGCAAAACAACAAGCCCCCTTCATGAAAAACACCGTAACACCAGCGCCTTAGAATTATACTGTTGACACACACCCGCTGGCAGATGACGGTCACCGGGCATTCGCCATACCCACACCCTGCCATCGGATCGCCACATTGTGTTCCGTGATCCGTCACTCCATACAACGTTTTCCCAATGTTCAATCGTCCAATGTTTACGCTCCTTACACCAAACGAGGCGTCGTTTGGCATTTGCCAGCGTAATGTGTGGCTTATGAAGTTTCCACTTCACTATCACTTCCGAAACAGTGGACCTAGGGATGTTTAGGAGTGTGGAAATCTCGCCTACAGACTATGACACGAGTGACACCCAATCAACTGAACACGTTCGAAGTCCGTGAGTTCCGCGGAGCGCCACTTTCTGTTCTCTCACGATGTCTAATGACTACTGAGGTCGCTAACATGGAGTACCTGGCTGTAGGTGGCAGCACAATACACCTAATATGAAAAATGTATGTTTTTGGGGGTGTCTGGATACTTTTGATCGCATAGTGTATAATTTCTATGCATTCTCTTTTTACTCAAAGGGGAATATTTCAGATTGTGAACTGAGGTTAGACAGTGGTAGCCGAAATAGGATTCCTGAGAGTGCAGTTGACATGATGTAGGAGGCGAAATGTTATCGCGTCATGAAAAGAAAAACGCGTTATGACACGAAAACCATTCTGGAGAGAGCGCATACGTATGGTTCAATTTATCGCCTCATTTGTATTGTGCTGTATCCTTCCGAGTCACCGACACCTGTAGATATCTAAAAATTAAAAGGCCGGAGAATCTAGCAGCCGTATTTCACATACCAAACGAAATGGCGTTGTAAGCAAACCTGTATTCAGATAGTCCACTTGGTATGCCAGACAGGTTTTCAGGATTCCCACTGTCTGTTATACGACTCCATACACTTACCGCGAAGCTATATTACAGCATATTATGGTAAGTTGTAATTTCCAACAGTTTCAAACCTCTGTAAAGTTTTATACACTCTGAAAAGGCAGCTGATAGTGCTGTAAAGCTGTATCTGGAAGGAGGAGCAGCGCTAACTTTCCTGCAATAAAATAAACAAACCTAGCTTATCCTCTCCCGTATTGCGTTGCTCTGGCCTTAAGTAACTTGGATTCGCAACCCTGAAGCCGCCAGACTTCTCCGCTCCGTGTGTGGGCGGAGATGAAGCGGCAGCAGGCGCACAGTGTTCGCGGCAATTAGGCAGAGGCAGCGGAGGCGAGGTGTGGGCGAAGCGCCTTGTCATCGCGTCGCCCGCGGTACGCCCGCCACGCGCGAACCATTACCTGCAGTCCTGGCCGGACGTGTAGCCGCCCGCGGCGATGCAGACGTCAACAGACTCACACCGCCGTCTGATGGCACCCACTCAGTTCGTGGTATTACATTATCCGCTGCAAGTCACACAAGCCGTCAAAACACTCCCCGTTTACATGTCCGAGAAATTCAGCGCAAATATACAGTTGTCATTTGTTAGTTACTAGTTACCATATATATATATATATATATATATATATATATATATATATATATATATATATATATATAATCTCTCTCTACGCAAAGTTGTCTACGTTCCTTGATGTATTTATTTTTTTAGTATAACCTTTTCGTTACTGCCTTACAGGATGTAAACTAAACCGTTTACATTTCACAGTGGTGTAGGTGAAGTCGAAACATACCGCAGTGGCGTAGGTTACGTCGAGACGAACAAGTTTAGGCAGTCAGTATAACTGTCCGTGTTGGTGCTGTTTACATTCTTAGTTTTTCAAGAATTCACCGTGACACATTTAGACCACAGCCACCATCAAAGACACATTTTAAAAACTTGATAAACTGGATGTCGTCAGTTTACACCTACGATTGTTATCGAATATAAGTAGCGATCAAGGGGGACCGTTATATTAACTGGTGATAATGATTACGGCCTCGTAGAACAATTTTATTTCATTTAATGACTGAAATTGATGTAACACACTTTTGGTCTATAGAGTGTGTTCCAGGAGGAATAGTCAGTATTCAGGTATATGGCAGGAACGATAATTCGAGGCAAGAAACTCTAGTACACACGGCCTCTAAAATGCATACCTTAAGAGCTGTGAGCACTCCTTCATCCTTGTTATTGTGGAAAGAAATCTCTTCTACCGCAATCTCTTTGCTTCCTAAATTTTGAGAAGTGGTAGTATGCACCAAAACAAGAGAAACTGTCCGGTAAACATAAGCTCGAAAATGCATACCTTAAGAACTATGTGCACTTGCTCATTTTCGCTATTGTGAAACACATCTCTTCTACTGAACAGGTGCACATTGCTCTTAAGGTATGCTATTTAGAGCTCATGTTCACCAGACAATTTTTTCTTATTTTGGTCCATACCACCTCCTCCCAACATATGGAAAGCAAAGAACTTCCGGTGCAAGAGCTTTGTTTCACTAGTATGCAAGATGAAAATGTGCTCCTAGCTGTAAGGGTATACATTTTGGAGCCTGTGTTTGATAGACTTTTTGCCTCGAAAAATCATTCTTGAAATATCGCTGGTATTGACCATTCCTCCTGGGACACCGTCTATATATACAGGATGTAGACAACTTACCACAGTGGTGTAAGGGAAGTAGAGACAGACAATTTGATACGGAACATTTGCAGTCTGTCAATCAAGGAAATAACCTCAAATCGGCCTACAGAAACCACCTAGTCTACAGCGCATGCACGTCGCGCCCTGTTTTTCAGTGTTCTCTCACTCTCTTACGCCACTGGCTTTGTAAATTTTTTAATATTATCACTTTAAACTTTTCTGGGAGCGTAATGAAGGAGTCGCCATAATGATTTTTGAGCTCCGGTATACAATTATACAATTGAAGCAGTGTATAAATACGTACGCATCTGATCCAGGTTCATATATTCCTTTCCTCTCAGATTCTGCGCAGAACCTCCTCCTTCCTTACCTTATCAGTCCACCTAATTTTCAACGTTCTTCTATAGTACCACATCTCAAATGCTTCAATTTTCTACTGTTCCGCTTTTCTCACCGTCTATGTTTACTACCATACAATGTTGGGCTCCAAACATACATTCTCAGAAATTTCTTCCTCAGATAAGGCCAATGTTTGATGTTAGTAAACTTCTCTTGACCAGGAATTCCCTCTTTGCCAGTACTAGTCAGCTCCTCGCACCGTCCATTAAGGGTTATTTTGCATCCTAGGTAGCAGAACTCCTTAACATCGTCTACTTTGTGCTCACCAATACTGATGTAAAGTTTCTCGCTCTTCTCATTTCGACTTAATCTCAGTCTATATACTGTACTGATTAGTGTGTTCATTCCACTCAGCAGATCATGTAACTCCTCTCCACTTTCACTGAGGGTGGTAATGTCGACAGCGAATCTTATCACTGATATCCTTTCATCCTGAATTTTAACCCTACTCTTAACGCTTTCTTTTATTTCTGTCATTGCTTCGTCCTTGTGTAGATTGAAATATAGGAACGAAAGACTGAATACCTGTCATACATCCTGTTTGATCCCAGGATTCTGTTCTTGGGGTCTTCCAGCCTTATTCTTCTGCCCAGTTTCATGTACGTAGTGTATGTCACCCGTCTTTTCCTAAAGCTTAACCTTATTTTCCTCAGAATTTCTAAAATCTTTCACCATTTTACATCATCGAATCCTTTTTGCAGGTCGAGAGATCCTATGAAAGTTTTATGAATTATAGAGTGCACCAATCAGTCGTCCTTTTTAGATTTTATTATGAAAATCCAGATTTCGGCTAGTAGCTAGCCATTCTCAAAGCGCTATTTTTTATTCTCATTGCATGTAAGTCCCTGTTGTTCGGGCGTCAGTCACAGTTCTATGAAAGTGTCTTGATTTTTCTTCAGTCTTTCTTCCTTACCAACCCCCACGTCAGAACTGCCTCTCTGATACTTTTACCCTTCCTAAAGCCTAACTGATCGTCATTTAACAGATCCTCAATTTTATTTTCCATTCTTCTGTATATTATTGTTGTCAGTAACTAGCATGCATGATCTGTTAAGCTACCTGTGCAATAATTCTCTCACTTGTCGGCTCTTGCTATCTTTGGATTTGTGTGGAGGATGTTTTCCCGGAAGTCTGTATATCGACAGTCTCACATATTGTACATACCAACATGAACAGCGGTTCTGCCGCCACTTCCCCCATCGATTTTAGAAATTCCGATGGAATGATATCTGTTCTTTTTGCCTTACTTTTTTAAGCCTTGCGAAGCTCTTTTAGGTTTCTCATTATAGTCATTAGTCTGCTTTTGCAAATTAGCAAATTCTGTAATAAGGAAAGGATTTCTGGGGCTTGGGATAATATGTACGTCGCGTGATTATGTGCAGTCCCCTGAAAAATGCTGCTAGTCCATCTCGTGTTGTATACAGTTTGGCTAAAGATATGCGCTCCACTCCGAGTAGCCGCAGTCGATGATGAGCCGGCGCGCCATTAGCCGTGACCCGGGCTGCTGCTGCTGCTGCTGCTGCCGCTGCTGCTGGTAGCACCTGCGGCTGTCGGGGCTTGCGTCACCGGCGCAGCGCATTGTGACGCCGCAGCTCCAGTTCCACTTGCGCAACGCGCGGGCCGGGCTGCTCTGGGAAGCTGCTAGCCCAGTTTCCATCGCGCGCGTCTTCGTCGTCGTCTTCTTCTGCGCTGACGACAATGGGCTGTTGTGCCGGCGCCGCCACGCCCGTTGCCCAACTCCTGTTCGGGAACCTGGCGCGCGTTGCCGCCGTCGGCATTTTTATACCACTCAGAACCGGACGGCACTCGCTTCCTCGAGACGCGTTGCTCAACCTGCAACAGCCTCCCATCACGCAACGGCGAACCATTCGACGTATCATTGCGAAAATCAGCCTACCTCAATTTCGTGATGGCGTGGACAGGCGAAGAATTCGACAAAATTACAGACAACTGCGGAAGATAGAACCACCAGTGTTCTGGATCGCTACTTCTTGACGCCCTAAAAGTTTTCCTACCACTCCTTCAAGACATTACTGATCACATAAGGAAGATGTTGAAGAAACGGTGTATCGCTACAGTTTACAACCCTCCCTTATCACCACCGCTCCTCCCCACCCTCGAAAGATACAAGAACACGTGACCAAGGATGTTTGAAAAGCGCTTCAAAAATCAGAAATCTATCTGTAGACGCGTATGTGGGTGCTGCTTGAACAGCGACGGAATCACGACTGGAAGAACCTAAGGCAACTGTAGAAAGAGAAGCAGATAGATGAGCTGTTATGGGACACTCTGTAGTTTTTAAAAAGTGACATCATGCCTCTGCGAGGGACTAAGCGAAAAGGAAATTTGTTGCAGTCAATTTCGAACCAGGGTGTCAACTTCGTGGAATTTTCAAACCTCCTTGATGATATCGTCAGGAGATGGGGACAAGATGTTAATAAAAGTGTTCTGCAAATAATTATTTCGATTGTGGCATAATAGTCTCTAATAATAGCGCACCTCCTCCCCCCCCCCCCTACCCCACACCTCAGTGAGCCGGCGCGGTACTTCAGCGTGTTCGGTCAGAGGGCTGACTGCCCTTTGTAATAACAAAACTGAGTGAAGTATTCAGCGATCAACTGGAACTGATGTCACCCAGATAAAATGCCGAGAACAATAACGATCAAAATGAAGAAGAAGAAAAGAGTGTACAGCGCGTCTGACAGCCATACAGCGGGCTTGGGTTCAATTCAATTCCCGGCCCGGTCGGAGATTTTCTGCCCTCTCGGCGACTTGTTATTTCGTTGTCCTCATCAACGTGGGCACAAAAGTTGCTCGCTCAATGTGGCGTCAACTAAAAAGACTTGTAACTGGGCGGCAGAAATTCCCGCCCACCAGTGCCATACGATCATCATCAGTCTTCAGTACTTTTGATGTTTCCAACCATGAAGTTTTCCATTTTATGGTCATCTGTTTTCAAAAAAATGGTTCAAATGGCTCTAAGCACTATGGGACTTAATATCTGAGATCATCAGTCCCCTTGATTTAGAACAACTTAAACCTAACTAATCTGAGGACATTACACACATCCATGCCCGAGGCAGGAGTTGAACCTGTGACCGTAGCAGCCGCGTGGTTCCGGACTGAAGCGCCTAGAGCCGCTCGACCACAGCGGCCGGCCATCTGTTTTCCACTGATAAAAGACAGGCCGCAGTAAGCTAGGCGTTGTATTAAGTACTCGTTAGTGGGAATTGCCAGGTCCAGACGAGATAAAGATCCCCCTCTCTTTCAGAGGGAGTGTTTTGTCGAAGCGTAGTTGGTATGAGAAAGGGAGAGGTTTGAAACCACGGAAAACCTAAATCAAGTTAGTCGGGTGAGTGTATGAAACCCAATCTTTCTGAAAGCGAGTCAAAAGTCTTAACCACTTCGCAACCTATCTTGGTAAAATTTTGAGAGTTGCAAGCCATTCTCATACAGATTTCTCTTCCCTCAACCCACCGAACATCACCCCATCCCAGAACACGTTCCCATGTCCCTTTATGGTGGAAAGTCACTACATTCGTAGAGTCCAGTTGTGTAACTGTGCATTTCTGTGAGACATACGTATCTCACATGTTTCGAAGTCACGATACACTGACGGGAAATGTGTGACCCACAATCCGCCTGGAGGTTTCTAGCCAATACTGGTGCTATGATCGTTGGACGTCTACAGGGGCTCACGACAAGGTAGTAATCCTAGCGATAGGCGGTAGCATGTGGTCGATCTTACATAGACGTTGATTGCTTCTTCTCTGTGGGAACCACAACGATGAAATGTCGTTACAGCTGACATTCAACTTTCAGACCATCTGTTGCTGACTTTGGCTAGTTTGTAATCTTCTGATTATACACCATACGTAATGTAATCCACATGTTTTCAGAGTGCCACTACAGTCTACGAAACCAATACTGTGCTGGCATAACGAATGATTACACCCAGCCGGCCGCTATGGTCGAGCGGTTCTAGGAGCTTCAGTCCGGAACCACGTGGCTGCTACGGCCGCAGGTTCGAATCTTTCCTCGGGCGTGGATGTGTGTGATGTCCTTAGGTTACTTAGGTTTAAGTAGTTCTAAGTGTAGGGGACTGATGACCTCAGATGTTAAGTGCTTAGAGCCATTTGAACTACTTTTTTAAGTTATAAAACATACAATACCGGTACCAGCACTTGATTTGAAAGTTGACTTTTCGCGCTTTTCCCAAGCCTTCTGATGAAACGTATTTTTTGTGTCACGTGTTAATGAACGACGTGAGGACACATGTAGGTTATATACGCATAATTTTGCCAGATGCGAACTCTTTTCACTGTTCGGTTCACCTGTCAGAAGACAAGATTACCGACTCTGAGCTACCCGAAAAACCCGTTTCCACGAGAAGACGAATTTCTCTAGAGTTCCAGGGACCAGCCAGTGCAGCAGTCGTTGTCTTTGTGTTGTACTGGCCAAACCAGCCGCCGCTGGCTGTCAGATTCTGGAGAAGGACAGACTCCTGCGTGGGCATGTTGTCGCACTAACGAGCACGTCATCCTGAAATTGCGAGATCGTCAAGAGAAACCTGTCCTGATTTCGCTCCTTCCTCAAAGCTGGCGCTTTCTAAGATTAACAAAAATCTATAAAAATAAGCGGTTGCTTTAAGTTCGCTCAGCACAGTCTGCGGTATAATGTAACTAAAAAACCTGTTATTTGCTTTCCTTCCTGGTACTGCAGTTTTATTGGCCGAAATGTAGTTCCAGAATACACCGCTGTCCTTTCAGACAGCCCTGGTCTCGGAAATCAGCCAGACTCCCTCCCCTGCCCACTCCCCCACCCCCGGTTTTCACTGGACTGAAGAAAACTGAACATTTGTGGTGAACCAGCTGTGGGTTGTGGAGTCTAATCGTGGAGGAGATTATGCCACGGGTGCTCTAGGGCCTTACCACTGATTATGACAATCTCTGTCTATGTGTTGTTCAACTCACACGCCCAGAGCTCGTGTTATCTGTTTCAGAAAATGTATGGCGACTGTGGTGCACTACCTGACGCTGTATTACTTAGGTCTGCATCGATTTTTCTTTCAGAAGCTATAATAAACTGTGAAACGACAAACTGGTCAGTGTAAGCCACCTCCTTCACACGCCTGTATGTCTGTGAATACCAGTGGCTGTAAATTTAATCAAAAGGAAATCGAAAATTGTTTGCTTGAGGATGAAGAATTTATATACTGCTAAACAAGGGATGGTTAAAGACTGACCGTGTGCGTAGTACCAATCCCATGTGTCTGAGTATTGTTCATTGCAGATTAATAAATAATGGGATGTTCACGGTTTATATTCAACAATTGTTATGAACATACTTATAATTACAGTCACTGTTTATTAGAAAAAAGTCATCCGTAGCAATCTTTCGCACTCTCACTCGCCGTGGCTACTTTCACATTGGGTAATGTCATTATGGAAACTTACTGTATCCACATAATCCTAAACGAAACATCGTATAGAGCAACAACTACTTCTAGTCACACCTGAGCCACTTTCACGTTCCTAAATAACCTTTCCTCTAAATTCTCTGATTAAAATCTTCTTCTCATTCCATTTCCACTGTTTGTCTGTCGTCGACATTTATTTCACTCTAAATATTCACTATTGTCAAACGTAACACCGATCCTCAAAATCCTCCCTGTCTCCATTCTCGAAGCGACCCACTGACTCATTGATTCACTCTGACTCTTAGAGAATGCACCCGCGCTCCAGCTGTAAAACTGGGCCTGTGAGCTCAACGAACGTCCGCCTCTCGAAGAACATGGCCACCGGTAAATGTGAGCCTAAGTCGACACTCCGAATGGGGGGTGCCAGGAACGGTGGAACTGACAGGACCCTTACGCTGCGCTGCGATGGTGTAAGTTGTGCGAGGCATTTGGGTATGAAATCCTGTTTCAGTATTGTGCTGGTGCGTTCAGATTCCGTAACCAGCGGAATCCAGCGAACCGAGATCCTCTTTCTAGTTCTCAAGCACAACTATCCGCATCCTATAGTTTCATCTGTGTGTCCTGTCGCACAACGGATGCACCCAACAGTCTGCAAACAAAATGTCCAACGACATCAGAAGGAACCAATAAAAATTCCAAGCCAAGAACGCGTCAGAACTCTCAGAACTCGGAATAAATAGAGCTAAGTCAGGATAATATTGCATTTTACTACAGCAGTCAAGCCCCATTTACAACACATATCTGACTTGCGTTAGAAATCACTAGTTGAATCATTATTTACACCAAAATGGCTAGGCCACGAACCGTCCTTGGACAGGGGAAAGCCACCGTCAGTGGAGCAAGGTAAATGTATGAATGTGTCGTCTCTAAAGGATAGCATCATAAGGGCTGAGACTGTCCATAACACAAATAAAAAGTTTACTACTCCGGTCGCTTATTTATTCTTCCACTATGCGTTTGGATGGTTCACACGATCATCTTCAGGTGGAGAATTGTGCAATTACATAGCTAGCGTTCGTGAGAAGAACAGGCGTGTTTTCATGCCATGAGACCAAGTGCAACACTGGTGACGTTCCGTCTTTTACTGGTGATAAAATTGTTTTTGAAGCAAGGCACCGTTGAAATTAGAAAAACATATATTTGTGAAAGTATACTTAAAAGGCAAGTAAAGACGAAAAAATACTGTATACTGCTACTAGTTGCATATACTCTTCACGGTACACTGACAATGTAAGCAGATGTACAGCGAAGAGCACATACAACAAGTAGCAATATGGAATATTTCTTCCAATCTATTTGCCTTTTAAGTACAATTTATTCTTAAAAATCCATTTTTATAACTTCAACAACGCCTCTTCTGAAAAAAAAATTATCAGTAGCTAAAGACGCAGAATAACATGTTAGCACTTGGTCTGCTGTGTGAAAAGTGTGTGTGCTCTTCACTAACACCAGCAGTATAACTATACAATTTTCCACCTGAACATCATCGTTTAAACCACCGAAACGCTCAGTAGAAAAACAAATAAGTGACTGCCGCAGTAAACTGATTCATTTATAAATAACTGTTGTGCAGTATTTCACCAATGTTGTACATCACGGAATTCTAATCTGTTCGCCAACTCACGAGTGTTGAAGTCGCTCACGAGGGCCGAAGAACAAGCGTCGTTTTCGAGTGATATCGTCTGCAGCCTGACTCACAGAGAGAGCGTTTAGCCAACCGATCAGGGGCCGGAACCTTCCTCCGCGCTACTTTAGTTTTTAGGACTATTTCATAGTAACTGAGGCTTTGAAAACGTAATATCCCCAGATGAGTCGGCGGAAGACAGATCTCCGCCGTCTATACGTCATCAATATTTCAACTGCTCTTTATACACACATCAAAAGAAGTTTTTTATCACCTCACTTCTGAGAGTTCTTGAACCTGTACAGAAAATGGGAATAGTGTTCAACATAAACATCATTGCCGCCCTTTTCATTACTCATGAAAACCACACATTGCATGTTGTACCACCATACAGCGAGACCTTCAGAGATGATGGTCCAGATTGCTGTACACGCCGGTGCCTCTAATAACCAGTAGCACGTCCTCTTGCATTGATGCTTGCCTGTATTCGTCGTGGCATACTACCCACAAGTTCATCAAGGCACTGTTGACCCAGAATGACCCACCTCTCAACGGCGATTTGGCGTAGATCCGTCAGAGTGGTTGGTGGGTCACGTCGTCCATAAACAGCCCTTTTCATTCTATCCCAGGTTTGTTCGATAGGGTTCATGTCTGGAGAACATGCTGGCCGCTCTAGTCAAGCGATGTCGTTATCCTGAAGGAAGTCATTCACAAGATGTGGACGATGGGGCCGCAAATTGTCGTCCATGAAGACGAATGCCTCGGCAATGTACTGCCGATATGGTTGCACTAACGGTCGGAGGAGGGCATTCACGTATCGTACAGCTGTTACGACGCTTTCCATGACCACCAGCGGCGTTCGTCAGCCCCACATAATGCCACCCCAAAACAGCAGTGAACCTCCCTTTGCTGCACTCGCTGGATAGTGTTTGTAAGGATTTCAGCCTGACCGGGTTGCCTCCAAACACGCCTCCGACGATTGTCTGGTTGAAGACGTATGCGACACTCATCGGTGAAGAAAGCGTGATGCCAGTCCTGAGCGGTCCATTCGGCATATTGTTGGGCCCATCTGTACCGCGCTGCATGGTGTCGTGGTTGCAAAGATGGGTGTCTCAATGGACGTTGGGAGTGAAGTTGTGCACCATACAGCCTATTTCAGTTAGAGTCGTAACTCGACGTCCTGTGGCCGCTCGAAATGCATTATTCAACATGGGGGCGTTGCTGTCAGGGTTCCTCCGAGCCATAATCAGTAGGTAGCGGTTATCCACTGCAGTAGTAGTACTTGGGCAGCTTCGGCGAGGCATGTCAGCGACAGTTCCTGTCCATCTCTATCCCCTCCATGCCCGAACAACATGGCTTTGGTTCACTCCGAGACGCCTGGACACTTCCCTTGTTGAGAGCCCTTCCTGGCGCAATGCGGACGCGATCGAACTACGGTATTGACCGCCTAGGCATAGTTAACTACAGACAACACGAGCCGTGTGCTTCCTTCCTAGTGGAATGACTGGAACTGATCGGCTGTCAGACCCCCTCCGTCTAATAGGCACTGCTCTTTGGGAGGGTTTAGTGAACAGTCAAAGGGACTGCGTCTGTGATACAATATCCACAGTTAACGTCTATCTTCAGTAGTTCTGGGACCAAAGGTGATGCAAAACCTTTTTTGATGTGTGTAATAAACAGCACAGACACCTTTAAATGCAAGGCTGTGATTCACTGAACTCGTTTCCTGTCGCCATCCCGTCGGCGGAATTCACCGTGTCACATACATTCTACCTTTTTTCAAAGAGCTGTTGTGTGTCTCCGAGCCCTGTCCAAGTCTGGTGGGCTGCTGTCTACCGGCCTCCGCTCTCACGCCAATTGTCAACGTTTCCACAGCCCCTCACATTAAAATGGCTGTTTCCGAATTTATTTGCTCCAATCCATTTCAAAGACCGCTCCTAGGATTCCCAGAGTGGAGTGTCAGGATAGACTGTGCACACAGAAAATCGCTTACAGTCTAGTGGGCATCCAAGCAGTTAGTAAGGTCATTGATTGGTTCAAACGTGAAAGTTTTCCTGTTGGAAACTGTCTGTGGGTAGGACGTGTGCACTAATTTCCGCATCGGCGGACTTGGAGGAACGGACCTGCCAGCAGCAGATGAGCTAGGGCGCACAGCCAGGCGGCGCAGTGGTCCGAATGCTCGGTGCAGGCCACACACGGCCAGACTGGACTCGGCTGGCGGCTGGTTATTAAGAGCGCACAGATTTCCCACCCACGCGAGGGAGGCTGCGCGCGCCAGACGCCCGCCCTTTACCTGCAGTTCCGCAGCGGACGAAATGATAGCCTCGCTTTCCAATTCGGAAAGGCGAGCTCCAATTTCGCGTTCCTTGCGCAAACGGCACTTGGCCCAGACCGATACAGTTAAGTAAATGGTGCACGTCGGCCAGACTGCTAATTACAGCGCGCTTCTTCCACTGGTCTGGCCGGGAATCTTGGGAGGTGAAGGGCGGAGGCAGGGGTGGGAGGGGAGGTGGATGGGAGGGGCGAGGGGATAAGAAATGAGAGTGCACGGAGAGCAAAGTGATGGTTGGCTGCATCGAAGCGCGGCGCCCGGCGGCCAGTGGGGGCTCATCGTTCTCGAGGCGACCTTTCCGGCTGGTTGGCTAATCACACGGCGTAGGTGTGATACGCAAGGCGCGTATTTCACGGGCCGCCGTAATTGCGAAACGCAGCGCGATGAGTTGCTAGCGCCGGGCGGCAGTTTATGGTGCGAATATGGAGCGTGATCGCCCCGCGAGCAGCGAGCTCAGGCCCTTAGCATACTGTGAGTCATTGGCGTACTATATAGGCGGCCCGGGGATTCGCTATGGCCGTCTAAACACCGACCAATTTATTCTGCCTCTCCTTTTTCTGTGGTTCCGCGAGCGCCGCGGCTCAGTTTATGAGATGGTAATTGCAGATCTGCACACGCTGATGCGGACGCGTCCGTCACTCACCGAGGCCATGGCGGGCAGCCTTTCGATGCGTCCGTACGCCTCGCTCGATAGGCGGGCACGTCACAGTGGCGTGGACCCCCACCGTCTGCGAATCTACACCTTGTTCTCGAATTACGTCAAAACAGAAGATATGCAGTAGCCACGGCTGCGACTGGAGTCGGAATTAGTTCCCCATTACAGTTGAGTGTAGCGGCACATCGAACAGAGGGCGCTTTGCTTTCATTCTGGGGGGAATTCGTAGCCGGCCTGAGTGGCCAAGCGGTTCTAGGTGCTACAGTCTGGAACTACGCGACCGCTACGGTCGCAGGTTCGAATCCTGCCTCGGGCATGGATGTGTGTGATGTCCTTAGGTTAGTTAGGTTTAAGTAGTTCTAAGTTCTAAGGGACTGATGACCTGAGAAGTTAAGTCCCATAGTGCTCAGAGACATTTGAACCATTTTTTTTTTGGGGGGGGGGGGGGAATTCGTATCGCCATCCGACACTTCTTTTTCTTTGTTTCTCCTAAGTCACTTCCGGTGAATGTGGCCATTGTGCCTTCAAAAGCTAGCGACCGATTTCCTTACTCATCCATGTTAAACAGTGCTTGTTGTCCGTCTACAATAATCAGGCAGGGCATCAAACACCAACTTTTTTTCTTAATGGAACAATGTATGCTAATGTTTGATATCTGACACGACAGATTCACAAGCCAAACTTCTAAACTTCGTATCAGCAGCTAAGGAACATACTCCCTGCCTAATGCAAATGAGAAGATTGTGACCTTTATTATCAGTGCCCTTGGGACATACCGCAGAACTGTGTTGAATGTTACTATTAAGCTGTACGAATCATGAAAGCTATCCTCAGTAGAATGAACAATATTGAGCCAATCATTGTCGTTACTGCTAACCGGACGATTGTGACGATTGTTATTGGTGCTTATGGGATATACAGCAAAACTTTCATGAGTGTTGTTTTTTTTCTCTCTTTGTTTTTTTTTCCTCTTAAGGAGCAAGTTCTCACTTCGCAGTTGGTTTGATTGCCAGTCTTTTTAACCTTCTACAGGAATCTGTTCTTCGTTACTAATGTTACAACGGCTTGAAGATCGCCGGCTGCTGTCGCCGAGCGGTTCTAGGCGCTTCAGTCCGGAACAGCGCTGCTGCTACGGTCGTAGGTTCGAATCCTGCCTCGGGCATGGATGTGTGTGATGTCCTTAGGTTAGTTAGGTTTAAGTAGTTCTCAGTCTAGGGGACTGATGAACTCAGATGTTAAGTCCCACTGTGCTTAGAGCCATTTGAACCATTTGAGCTTGAAGATTTGTTGTGTTCTCTTGTGTGATGTTCACGTGAAACTTACTTAGTTTATTCCGACCTTCTGATTTCGTTAAATTAATAGATTTTAATAGCCGTTTGGAGAGTCTGTTGTTGTTTATTTTATAAATACGGTCATAGCATTTAAAGCATCTCTTGCACATGGCGTTAGCCAACGTTATCACTTGCGCACAGGGTCAGGTGTTCTTCTGTTCATTTAGATTCAGTTTTCTTGTTCGCCTAAGAATTTTCTGTTCGATTGCTGCACCTTCAGTGTAAGTTACAAACGATGGAGGATCTTCGCTGCAGAATGAATACTATCGAGTTGCTTTGTTCTGTAATCACAAACAGATTTTAAATCTCTAAGGCGTCTTAATTTTCGATACCACTTTGAGTATCACTCGGAGGCCAACTGAACAGCTTCACCCCACGGCCCACGGACGGATCACCATCGACTGTGTCACGTCATCACCATTAATAAGACACTACAGAGATGTATTAGCTTCAGTACATAAATAGGTGCACGTGTGATGGGAATGACTGGTTCGAGTGCAGTGGTGCAAACGGTTGCATATCAGCTATAAGGATCCATGGAAATGCAATGAAGATCTAAATATTCATAACAATAGTGTGACTGTTCTGCCCAGCTGCCCTCATTATGAAATATTTTGGTGAAAAAATTTTCATGATGTAAAAAAAGAAGTTCGCCCTAAATAATGAAGTAGAAATAATAACTTTTGCCCATTTACTTTCTGTGTAAGTCGAAATTGTAAAACTTTTATATATCCGTGAAAATATTGCTCAGCTGTTTGTGTCAAGTGACATTCTTCTTGTGGTTAAAGCTCTGTCTGTATTTGTTTCGTAATAAATAATTATGGATATAAGATTCTGCTTCAGCAAACAGTGTTCTTGTTTAACACCCAAACACGTTTGGATGAAAATTCTCGATCATCAGTGGGTTCATTTATTTTATATCCAATAACATGTAAAAGAAATTTTACATGATAATACATATAGTTACTACAGTATATATTTTTCTGTAAAAGATTTCATAAATGTAAATACTGTAATCTCAAAACAGTATGCATCGTAAAGCAACAGTTTTCGTGAAAGAAAATAAATTAATTCACTGACGATCATGAAACTTCACCTAAACATGTTTGTTGGAATGTTAAAGAAGAAGAATATGCATTTTCCCAGAGCAAAACCGTATTTCCACAGTCACAAACCTTGAACCGCTTCCTTAAGAGCAGAGCATTTTCATTACCTTGAGTTTTAATGTCTTGTTGCCTGCCTCGGTAGCTGTGCGGTCAGAGCGGTGGAGGGGGCCAGGGGTTCGATTCTCGACCGGGTAAAGGATTCTGTCCGCTCGGGAATGGGTGTTGTGTAGTACTTACATTCTTATCGCCGTAATAGACATTAAACTGTGGAAATGGCTGTATGGGCACATACCGAAAGCCAATAAATTGAAAAGAAAGTCTTGTCGGTGGAAAGGTCGTTACAGACGAAAGACTAAACCAGCTCTGTCGAAGATATGTACGTGAATGTTGTGAACGCCTTTCTGGACCTCTTCAGTTACCGGTTATTATGTAGCGTACTCAGACCATCTGAAGTTGAAACCCGTAATGATGCCACCTCTATCATCTTAGACTGAAATATAAAATTAAATTAAATGACAATGTCATTCATCACGGATGAATGGAAAATCGGGAGAGATTTAATAATAAATCTTGAAATCACTATGTGAACGTACATTTTCCTCACGGCAACTGCTTCATCAGTGGGCTTCGTCTTACAATACTGTAAGAGCCCTCCGTGTAAATAGGAGCATGTAGGTGCTCCCTTTCTCAGTTATTTGAGTCCTGACAAAGCGAATGGAAATAATTCTCGACGTTCTGAAATTCAATTGGATGTAATTAAATACCACTTTTCCTACTGGTAGAGTTGTCATAAGTGTAAAAGTTTCTGGAATCGGCACTTAACACGAGTGACTCGTTGCGCGATACGGCTGAGAGAAAAGAATCAGAGGAGAATCTGAAGAATCAGACAGGTGAATGCTGTGCTGCCGGTGTGGCGAAAGTAGGCGCCCAACAAATCAGGGTGTGACGGAGGACGCGCTCCTTTTTCAGCGCCTGCCGCCAGTCGCCAGCCGCTAATTGAATTAACACGAGCCATTAAGGGCGGGCGCGGCCGGGCCTGTGACGGCTGTAATTACGGCAGGGTCGTGTCTCGCCAGCCAGACATCCGCGCCAGCGCCGACGGCAGGTTTTTTTCGCGCTGCCCGCGCCGTCCGCCGCCGTCGATGTCGTAGCAGATGTCGCGATGCCAAACGCGCGTGCACGCCAGCTGACGCTCCCAGCGCCGAATGCCGGGCTGCGTTTTCTGCACAGGCCGTACCCGAACCTGGGGGAACAGCTCTCCGTATCTGCACCTCGCCACACACAGTTAGACATTGCTCTTTCGGATGTACACTATTAAAGGAGAGGTTTGGTGATGTTGCACTTCGCTCTAGTCAGCAGAGGACCGACTGTCGATTTGGAAGAATTCGGCAAGGCATGCCTCCCGATAGACTATTTTTGCAGGTAGTCGTCAGCATGTTGCTCTGATTAGCGGAATACTGTAGGCGACTGGCGTGGCACGAAGAAGTGTCATTCATCGCGTAAACAGGCAGATACAGGTTCCCAGGTAGATACCATTTTCCTTGACTTCCGGAAGGCGTTCGATACAGTTCCGCACTGTCGGCTGATAAACAAAGTAAGAGCCTACGGAATACCAGACCAGCTGTGTGGCTGGACTGAAGAGTTTTTAGCAAACAGAACACAGCATGTTGTTCTCAATGGAGAGACGTCTACAGACGTTAAAGTAACCTCTGGCGTGCCACAGGGGAGTGTTATGGGACCATTGCTTTTCACAATATATATAAATGACCTAGTAGATAGGGTCGGAAGTTCCATGCGGCTTTTTTCGGATGATGCTGTTATACAGAGAAGTTGCAGCATTAGAAAATTGCAGCGAAATGCAGGAAGATCTGCAGCGGATAGGCACTTGGTGCAGGGAGTGGCAACTGACCCTTAACATAGACAAATGTAATGTATTGCGAATACATAGAAAGAAGGATCCTTTATTGTATGATTATATGATAGCGGAACAAACTCTGGTAGCAGTTACTTCTGTAAAATATCTGGGCGTATGCGTGCGGAACGATTTGAAGTGGGATGATCATATAAAATTAATTGTTGGTAAGGAGGGTACCAGGTTGAGATTGTTTGGCAGAGTCCCTAGAAAATGTAGTCCATCAACAAAGAAGGTGGCTTACAAAACACTCGTTCGACCTATACTTGAGTATTGCTGATCAGTGTCGGAGGAGATAGAGAAGATCCAAAGAAGAGCGGCGCGTTTCGTCACAGGGTTATTTGGTAAGCGTGATAGTGTTACGGAGATGTTCAGCAAACTCAAGTGGCAGACTCTGCAAGAGAGGCGCTCTCCATCGCGGTGTAGCTTGCTGTCCAGGTTTCGAGAGGGTGCGTTTCTGGATAAGGTATCGAATATATTGCTTCCCCCTACTTATACCTCCCGAGGAGATGACGAATGTAAAATTAGAGAGATTCGAGCGCGCACGGAGGCTTTACGGCAGTCGTTCTTCCCGCGAACCATACGCGACTGGAACAGGAAAGGGAGGTAATGACAGTGGCACGTAAAGTGCTCTCCGCCACACACCGATGGGTGGCTTGCGGAGTATAAATGTAGATGTAGATGAAACGTCAAATAGTTAGTAAATAACGATAATATTTATATAGAATAGACTCTAGAAAATGTCGTGGCACTGGTATCCTAAGAAGAGTTGTTTGGGTGGACAGTCTTACTAAAATTTTGATTTATGATCCTGGGGTAAGGACACGTGAGAAACTTTCGCACATTTATAGTTTTAAATAATGACAGTATTTGGCTTATGTGCAGTCATTGGGTTAAGGTTACTTATAAGAGGGAAGCGAAGACATCTCGAAAAATGAATTAAACGAAGTGATTTATGCTACAGCCTTGTAGATACATTTCCATGCACATAATTTTGAACAAAATTCCTTACAGAGCATTGCAATATCTCGGTGTAAATGATATTTGACGTAAGAATGTAATCTTCATGTACTTTTTGTTTTTCATTTTCTTTAGTTTATTGACTTACCTTTAAATGGCTATGTGCGTTGCCCGTGAGTAATAAAGACGTGATTTAGTAAATACAACCCAGCTCTTTTAAGCATTTGTTGCTGCGACTTGTTATAATGATCGCAAACTCAATTTCAATACGAAACTGTCTTCTTCTCAATTGAAAAGCCGTGCTTGGATCAGAGGGTTTTAAGTTTATCCGTGATATTGCAACACTTTTTCTTTTGCCAGTCAATTGTAAATTCATTGGCTTTTGTTACACTATGCGTGCTCCTTTCACTAAGCGATGTTTAGCGTTC
This sequence comes from Schistocerca americana, assembly GCF_021461395.2. Taxonomy (NCBI): domain Eukaryota; kingdom Metazoa; phylum Arthropoda; class Insecta; order Orthoptera; family Acrididae; genus Schistocerca; species Schistocerca americana. The sequence continues at coordinate 516,396,810 of NC_060120.1, read as the reverse complement.
AGGTTTCTTATCAACATGACAATAGTGTCTAAGTTTATGTGGCGGTAATCCTGACGGGTGAGTGTAAGAATTCTACTGGATGTCTGTCATTTCAGAAAGTATATTCGTTTAGAAAAGTCAACTAGTGCGACGGGCTGAGATAATGGGCTACCGCAGTGTTCACTTTTATTATCTGTGATAATACTATAAACAAATTATCCCGTTAATAAGTACTTTAAAACAAGTAAAGCGGTATTTTCAATAAGATAATATGACACAGAGTCGCTTATTCGTGATTAATAACTTAGCCTCGTAAAATATAAGTATGAAGCTGGACATATATGATGCCCTTCTACCTAAGATAGTTAAAAGTATCTTTTTCTGTTAAAGTTTTCGACAAATAATACGTTTTAGCGCAAGATCGGTATGCAATGTCAGAAATGGGTTAAAAAGATCTTTCTAATGACAGCTCATTCACACCTGTACGATTAGTATGTTTTGAGAAAAATTGACGTTGATTTGAGAAATATTGCATACGATAGTGTTCAGAGAGGAGTAACTATGCACCAACCGACTGGGCTGTATAATCGTCGTTAACAAGGAGATCTGGGGTTCATAATTGACAGAGTTGCAGTATAGACGTATTTGAGTATTGCTAGTAATGGAGCTTGTCAGGAGTCCTGACCGTCCTTAAGGGAAAATACGGCTTAGGCACGCACATTCTGCCCAACTGCATAATATAAGCGCCTGCAAATCCCATCTTATCTACAGAATCCTAAAGGAGCCGTGCCTACTAAGAGTTGGAACTTCTCAATTGGAAATGAAGCCTGATTCGCCTTCAGTTCTCCCTACGCAGATGATGGAAGATTTCGATCTCGTTATTTGCTACACGTGCCTTTGGTTCAGCGTCATGTTCGTGTTGGAATAAAAGTACTCGGAGCCTAAGGCTTACGTCACAATTGATACACGCTGCCGGGATGATTCCTAGAAGACACCCTGAGAGGTAATCAATTTAACAGGCGTGTCTGTGTGCTGGCAGTGGGCCAGCGGCACTCGCCTCGTCCAGTGGCCGCTCGGCACACGCTGGCGACGCACGGCGTCCCTTATCTGCATCACTTTTACGAGAACGAGTTCTCCCCTTGACTCACCTGCTCAATATACCATCTCTGTCTTCAGCGAGACAATGGGAGATGATATCGACTTGTATTATTCTTGTGAACACCTACTTCGAGATGAAAGTCTCGTCAGCGCTAAGAGAGAATGCAGCGGATGCAGTTCACAAAATCATATCTCTTCTTGAATGTGTTGAGCCGTTCATGAGCAAGTAGATAAAGCAAGAAGAAACTGTGAAAAAATATAGTTTTAAAAAATCGACTTGCTGTTAAATGGAAGTATACTACGAGGCGTGTTATTTAAGTACCGTTTTCAAATTTTAAAAAAAGCCGTCCTAAGATATCTCAATAATTTTATTTTTAGATGAAAGCCTTTATCTTAATCTACTTTTCTACATAATTTCCGTCAATATTGAGGCACTTGTCATAACGTTGTACCAGTCTTTGAATACCCTCCTCATAGGAGTCTGCTGCCTGTTTTGCCTTCGTCATCGTCTTGAAGACGCTGACCGCCCAGGTGTTTCTTCAAGTGCAGGATCAGATTGTAGTCACTGGGAGCAAGATCGGGGCTGTACGGAGGATGATCTAGAGTTTCCCATCGAAAAGATGTGATGAGAGCTTTGGTCTGATTCGCCACATGCGGACGGGAATTGTCTTGCAGCAAAACGATGCCCTTGCTCAATTTCCATGGACTTTAAGAAATCATCACCGTCCTTGTGGGACCGCTCAAGGAAAGTCAATGCACTGTCTAAACGTTTGGTTTTGTGCACATCCGTCAACATTTTCGGTACCCAACGTGCGCACAATTTTCGGTAATTCAAGTGCTCGGTCACAATCCCATACAAAACACTACGAGAAACATTAGGAAAGTCATCCCGCAAGAAGGAAATCGTAAAGCGTCTGTTTTCTCTCACCTTATTGTCCACTTCCTGCACCAAACTTTCATTAACGACCGAAGGACGCCCACTCTGTTGTTCATCATGCACATTTGTCCGGCCATCTTTAAATGCTCTCACCCACTTTTTTACCATTCCATCACTGATAATGTTTTCTCCGTAAACTTCACAGATCTCACGATGAATATCAATCGCTTTTAGGCCTTTAGCACTAAGAAATCTTATAACAGGCCGTACTTCACAGTCGGCGGGACTCACTTTTATCGGAGGCATCTTAAACACTCATTACACAACGTAAACAAGGAATAAACAGACTGTAATGGCGTCAGTGCGTAGATTAAGGTACAGGCTTTCATGTAAAAATAAAATTACTGAGGTATCTTAGCAGGTCTTTTTTTAATTTTAAAACGGTACTTACTTAAAAAACACGCTTCGTACCTTTCGACGTACGGACAATAATTTATTATACTATGCGACTGTTTATTATGTTATGTGGATATTTATAATAATTAGCTCCGGAGATAATAAACCGTTATCTAAATATATTCTTTACTGAAAGACTGCATCAAGAATGATGAGGAGACTAGATGCGCAAGCGGAAGTGTAAGTAATGAGTCCAGTAATGCGCTTGTCGAGTTAGGAGACAAAAGTGAAGTATTGCTGCCACATGCATCAAATGGACAACAGCAATAAAGATGTCGGTAACGAAAATTTGTTAAACTGTGGAGATTGTAACAGAGTACCGACAAGCTGCTTGCCATCACACAGTGTTACGTTGGCGGCACTGGATTCATGCGTGAGCTCTGGGCAAGCCGAGTGATGTAGAAACACTGATAAAAGTGGGAAGCTGTTGCGTTCATCACACTAGAATGATTACAGTTGTATCATGTGCCCTTTTAATCTATATGCAATAAAAACAGCAAAGGTCAAAATACCTATTTCACAAATTGATTGCAATACTCACAAGTGATTAATCGATAGCAGCATTGTTTGTATATAAAAGAACTTCCATTAAGAATTCTAACGAGTGGAAATTAAAGCTTAGGAAAATTGCATGAAAACAAACGAATGAGTACTCGAGGAATGTTTAATTTCCTAAAGTTGGTATTGGACAGTGACCTTTATATGCATCCTAACCTTGTACAATCTCAGGATGTAGGGATACTTTGTTTACAATTTTCCTGATATGTTCACACAAATTCGTAAAAGATATGGCTTGTTAAGAGGCTGTGTATAGTGCAGACGAGGTATTTTTGTTCATGAGAGAAAGCACACTTGAGAAATCACTGCGTCAACGAGGAAGAATGAGGGGTAGTTTCATTTATCATCTAGAAAAAATTTTACAATTTCGTAAATTTGTCCAAGCGGCGTTCAATAAGTGATAAAACAAATCCTTGAGCCAGTTTCGGTTCCAAAAATGCGGAAATTATTGTGGGATATCGTGGATTATTTCCGCTTCAGTCTCTACAGTTTCATGAAGATCCACACTCTTCAAAATAGCGTCTGTAACAGAAGTGCATTACAAGCAGGGAACTGTCATTGAGTTTCTTCTAGTGGAAAAACAGAGCGTCACAGATGTTCATAGGCGCTTGCAGAGTGTCTGTGGAGACCTGGCAGTGGACGTAAGTACGGTGAGTCGTTGAGCGAGGAGCCTGTCACCGTCGCAACAAGGTGAGCATACCTGTCAGATCTCCCGCGTGCCGCCGGCCGCTGGTGGCCGAACGGTTCCAGGCGCTTCAGTCAGGAACCGGACGACCGCTACGGTCGCAGGTTCGAATCCTGCCTCGGGCATGGATGTGTGTGATGTCCTTAGGTTAGTTAGGTTTAAGTAGTTCTAAGTTCTAGGGGACTGATGACCTGAGATGTTAGGTCCCACAGTGCTTAGAGCCATTTGAACCATTTTCTCCCGCGTGCCGGCCGGCCGCACACAGCTGTGACTCCTCCAATATTGCAGCGCGACGGCAATCTCATTCGAGGTGATCGATGGATCACAGTCAGAGACCTCGCTGCTGAACTAGAATCCCCTGTTGGTAGTGCTGACACACACGTCCACCAGTTGGGGTATTTTAAAAAAAAAAAAAAAAAAAAAAAAAAAAAAAAAAAAAAAAAAAAAAAAAAAAAAGGCTGTGTGCCACTGTGTTCCTCTCCGCCTCCGCCCTCCACACGGGAAGCCGTATGTGGATGATGGTGAGGTTGCTGATGCAGCAGTACGCTGTCCCCGACATTGACCAGTAGAGTGTTATCATATGGGCAAAAGCCCGTCGCACTGAACGGCTGTTATATTGAGAAATAGGGTTCTGTAGGCAGAAGATTGGTGAACAATATGCTGTACAGGAATCCTGGATAAAGCCAACATACTTTTAGAAAAAATGTGTTGCGTTACTTATTGAACACCGCTGCCAATATAGTCGCTGACCTCAACGAATTCGAAAATGTTTGTAGGCACACGTACTGGTACATACTGAAATCCCTGCGCAACAGTACCGTAGCACGGCGATATATATATATATATATATATATATATATATATATATATATATATATCGCCGTGCTACGGTACTGTTGCGCAGGGATTATATATATATATATTCTTTCGGCTAAAGCGCCGTGCTGCGTTAGTAAAACACCGTCATGTATATGAAAAAATTACCCTCGATATTCTGCAAGACTTAAAATAATAAGCCGGCCGCAGTGGCCATGCGGTTCTAGGCACGTCAGTCCGGAACCGCGTGACTGCTACGGTCGCAGGTTCGAATCCTCTCTCTGGCATGGATGTGTGTGATTCTAAGTTCTAGGGGACTGATGACCTCAGATGTTCAGTGTCCCATAGTGCTCAGAGCCATTTGAGCCATTTGAACCATTTGAACTTAAAATAATAAAAGACCACAATGCCTGAGGCTGGGTGTGCTGAGCGCAGAAGGTACCAAATAAATACCTTAACTGTAAATATTAGACATAATCATGAAGAAAGGCTCTGAGTACTATGGGACTTAGCATCTGAGGTCATCAGTCCCCTAGAACCGATAACTACTTAAGCCTAACTAACCTAAGGATGTCACACACATCCATGCCCGAGGCAGGATTCGAATCTGCGACCGTAGCAATCGCACGGTTCCAGACTGAACCGCCTAGAACCGCTCGGCCACACCGGCCGGCACATCATAATCAAAAGTGTATAAAAAACGATCAAATGTTTAACGGCGGCGCTATGCACACGACATTTGTAACGAGGGCTCTGGTGTTGGTGCATGAAACATGACAGAATAAGGAAAATGTTGCATGCGACTTGTTGTTGCTCGGCACTTTTAACGAAAAGTAAATCAGTATCGGACAATGAGTAGTCCGTACGACAGTACTGGACTAAAAGTTCTTAATACTGCTTTGTTGATAGTTCATGCAGCACATGAACCTTATCATGACTCTAAACCATGTTTTTCTGTTTGTGTACGAATACAGATTATCCTAAATTAAGGCGCGTACGTAAGCGCTAACAGGAACCAGACTTTTTAGTTAGCTGGGGTACGCCGCCTAGCGGTACTGCTGTCGAGCACCCTCATCCGCACACTTGAAACGCGAGGAGTACAGAAGTACTCGGAGAGAAGAAAGCGCCCCGCCGGTGGATCTCGGGTGGCACTGGAGTGCCGTCGAGTGTGGACGCTCTCCGGCAGAGCACTCGCCTGTGTCGAGTCATCAGCTGGCGGCGCCTCGCCTGCCCGCTCTACTTGCAGGGCGCGGCGCGCGTGGGCGGCCACGTGCGATTCCGCATGCCGCTCCGAAAGCGACGGATCCGGGGGCGACCCGGCGGTGGCGGGCGCCGACCGAACGCGACCGCGCTGAGGAACTGCGCCGGCGACGAAAGCGTGCTTCCGCCAACAGGACAGCCGCTCCGCACTCCGCAAGCCGCGCCCGTCGCACCCTCCGTGGCCGCGATACGCTTTCCCGCGGAACAGGGGCACGCCCCGTGGAGCCTTCGCTTTGTCGCCGCGTCCCGTGCAGCCAACCTGCCTGAGGCACAAGCTGCTTGGCGGTGAAACTGCCTGCACTAAGTAGTCAGTTCACAACAGGCAAACAATATAAGACCACTGGACAAATATTAGTCAACCCAGGAGACAGTGCACGCACTAACACCGCCTAAAATAAAGGGCTTAGTTTCGAGAGGAAGAGAGTATGCAAGGTTCTTCCGGCACACCATACACAGCTGAAGTCACTAATTGATGATTCGTCCAAAGGTATCGAATTGAAGGGATGTTCGACGTTACGTTGCAACCTCCATTTCAAGTAAGGCCCCGGACTAAGTTCCGGGGAAAAAATAGGACAGCAGGCATTCCACAGCATTTAAAAAGGTCAGTTCAGAGTTTTTTTTCTGATAGCAATACGAAGATAAGATTCGGATCAACCAGTAGAACATGCGTGAGAAGAAGTAGACAAAGCATTCGACAAGGGCGTCCGTTATCTCCCACCAAAGAAACTGGTACACCTGCCTAATATCGTGTAGAGCCTCCGCGAGCACGCGCCCCGCAAAACGATGTGGCATGGATTCGACTAATGTCTGAAGTAGTGCTGGAGGGAACTGACGCCATGAATCCTGCAGGGCTGTCCATAAATCCGTAAGAGTACGAGAGGGTGGAGATATCTTCTGAACAGCACTTACCAAGGCGTCCAATATTTGCTCAATAATGTTCGTGTTTGAGGAGTTTGGTGGCCAGCGGAAGTGTTTAAATTCAGAACAATGTTCCTGGAGCCACTCTGTAGTAATTCTGGACACGTGGGGTCTCGCATTGTCCTGCTGGAATTGCCCAAGTCCGTCACAATGCGCAATGGACACGAATGGATGCAAGTGAGCAGACAGGATGCTTACGTATGTATCATCTGTCAGAGCCGTATCTAGACGTATCAGGGATCCCAAAGAAAAGTGTAGTTATAGCCTTGTGTGGAAAAGAATATCTCAGAGCTTAATCATAAACGAGAATAGAGCTTAATCCCAATCGAGAATAACGTACTGAAATAAGTCGATACATTCAGCTGTCTGCACTGCGGTATCTCTTAGCCTTATCGTAGCGATCTTAAAAAGAAACTACAAAGGTACTTACACACGTTACATACGACAATCACAAGGCTCCTGGACCAAAACAGAAAGTAAACAGCACTTAAATTCTGTAATACTATGACTCTACCTTCGCTGCTGAACTCCTGAATCAAACACAGAGAATGAACCAAATTTCTAAGACTTTGGCAAGATACAGATTGGAAGACCACAGATTTCGGCAGGTTAAAAACAAAACTAGACGAGCAGAAAAAACTGAGAGGTAAGAGAGGAGCTCTTTCCATGTTCTAGGAATAGTAGAAAAAAATCAAACAGCGCAGGAAGGAATGGCATGACAAACTACTACGTTCGTATCAAAGCCGGATACCTACAAAAACCTATGACCTATCCCGGTGTAGAAGAAGTATAGGATGACCACGAAGAAGGAGCGATTTGCTTAAATTGCTTGTTTGTGGAGGCCACAAAAAAGTCGAAACCGGAAGTGTACTTGATGATTATGACATTTTCATTGGGATTAAGATCGGATGATTTATAGGTCCACTTGAAGTGTAACAGAGTATCTGATTGTTCGTCAAACCAGAAATCCACACATGCAGCCCAGTGTACAGAGGCTGTTGTCTTCTTACTGGACGGGGAAAGTCAGTAGCATATTCATCCCGAACGTGTAGAAGAAAGGCCCATACCTGGTCACCAAGAATGTTGAAATAAATAACCAGAATTGTGAAACTAAAATCTTCTGAGCCGGTACCCTCTTCATATTCCTCTTCAGACTTCTTCAGTGTCGACGTTTGGATCCCAGTGTTGAGGACTTCTTCAGGATTCAGCCATACAAGGACGCGAGTTGATCGTTAAATAAGACGCCAGCATAGGGACCGAAACGTCGAGCACTGAAGACGTCTGAAGAGGAACATGATGCGGCCCAAAGGCTCAGAAAATTTTACCGTCAGTTACAATGGCCACGAAAGCCTGCAGATTTAATCCTGGTTTACGTGCACGGTATCCTGCACGAGTGGGCTCAAGTCGTATGCAAAAAATACCCACGGTATATCACAGACCCTAGTCCAGCCTCAAATACACCCTCCACACACTGCTTGTTGTCTCATTGGGCCATCGGAGCACTCATCGCCTTGTATCATTTGAAAATACGAAAAAACTAAACTCGTCATATAACACCGTTATACTAACAGTTCGACGACGTTTGCAGCTGCATGGACTATCAGCTCGGAGACCATGGCTGCATCACAGACAGGAGCGCCTGCGATGGTGTACTCAACGACGAACCTGGTTACACGTCTCGTCACCTCTTGTTCGCATTGACGGCACTTTGAACAGTGGACGTTACATTTAAAATGTGTTACGACGCGTGGCTGTACCCCTCATTCGATGCTTGAGAAACACTACATTTCAGCAGGATAATGCACGACCGCATGTTGCAGGTCCTGTACGGGCCTTTCTGGATACAGAAAATGTTCGACTGCTGCCCTGGCCAGCACATTCTCCAGATCTCTCACCAACTGAAAACGTCTGGTCAATGGTGGCCGAGCAACTGGCTCGACACAATACGCCAGTCACTACTCTTGATGATCTGTGGCATCGTGTTGAAGCTACATGGGCAGCTGTACCTGTACACGCCATCCAAGCTCTGTTTGACTCAATGCCCAGGCGTATCAAGGCCGTTATTACGGCCAGAGGTGGTTGTTCCGGCTACAGATTTCTCAGGATCTATGCACCCAAATTGCGAGGAAATGTAATCACATGTCAGTTCTAGTATAATATATTTGTCCAATGAATACCCGTTTCTCATCTGCATTTCTTCGTGGCGTAGCAATTTTAATGGCCAGTAGTGTATTTTGGACAGCGACCTCTGCGAAGAAGAATAGTATCGACTGTTTCGTTGTTTTCCGTGGTGTGTGCCAAGACTGTTCGCTCTCATAGTAGCACCGCACTGCACAGTGGTACGTACGTCGCCAGACACACTCAGCCCTTGGCTTAGATACCGAACTGAGATCCAGTATGCACACGACCGCTGACACGCTGGAATGGGTGAGCCACCGGCCGAGCAGCCGGGCCCTGGCTCCAGATCGCGGCCAGCGCTGCGCGCAGCACGTGTCTGGCCGGCGCCCGCGGCGCGGCCCTGCCCGGCGTGGCGCGGTGATTACATTGTTCCTGCGCGCCGCTCCCCGGGGCCGCGCCAATAATCGAAACAGGCCCTCCTCTGGCCGCGCGCCATTCCCTCTGATTTATCTCGCCTCGCGCTGGCCAACTCGCCGGGCCACTCCACTCTGTTGTTTCGTGCTCAGCTTTTTATTGGCGGCTGCTGGGCTCGCGTCTAATGTATTCTCTGCCTCGGTGGTTTCGAAAGTGCCCGATGGAGCTTCATGTCAGGCACTTCTAGGAAGACGGACGATTGAAACTGACAGAGGAAACGGAAAAAGCAAGCAATGTGGTGACTGCCAGATACAGACAGCAAAACTTCCGGAGCCTTCTGTGAATGCACAACACCTTGTACCGTATCTCTGCCAAGAACTGAACTACTGATTCTTTGACCGCACGAAAATGTTACTCAAATTGGTATGTTTAAATGCGATATACATGCATCAACTTCAATCTCCGCTCTCGCAATCTCTTCGAAACAAGCGAAGAATGCCGGCCCGTGTGGTCGAGCGGTTCTAGGCGCTTCAGTCCTGAACCGCGCGACCGCTACGGTCGCAGGTTCGAATCCTGCCTCGGACATGGATGTGTTTGATGTTCTTAGGTTAGTTAGGTTTAAGTAGTTCTAAGTTCTAGGGGACTGATGACCTTAGATGCTAAGTCTCATAGAGAAGAATCGCAGTTGATTGTTGGTTTCCCATTCTGCATCCATCGGTGCACTTCGTTCCTGTCGACAGTGTCAACAGCACATACAATTCTGGGGATGTTGGACACCTACCACATCTTCGCCGAGAGCTCAACTATTACAGTTTACTTGTCCTTTTGTTGATTTTTTATTTTGAAAGTGCCGCGCGGTGTGGCTGCGCGGATTAGGGCGCCTTGCCCCGGTTCGCGTAGCTGCCCCCGTCGGAGGTTCGAGTCCTACCTCGGGCATGGGTGTGTGTGTGTTGTCCTTAGCGTAAGTTAGTTGCAGTTAGATTAAGTAGCGTGTAAGCCTAGGGACAGATGGCCTCAGCAGTTTGGTCCCACAGGAACTTACCAGCAACCCCCACCCTTTCAGAAACAAGTGCTTCACCTTCAAATAAGAAAAATAAATTAAGTCCACTGGATATAGGATGTGTCACTCTAACTATATGTGCAGTTTCAAGGATCCAAAACAGTAAAAAGGTTGTGACGCAAGTCAACAGCCTTTTCTCCATTAACCGGTAGCATTTTCGTCAGAACTGGTCGTCTTCTGAGGAAATACCATTTAAGAACAGGACCGTATTAGGTTCTGTAAAGGAAAATCTTACAAGAAATATAGATTATACGCCATCTTTTGCGATTGTAATACAAGTCTTATTTAGACCATAGGCGTTTCGCCTTATTTTGAAGCAAAGTCAGTGGCTAGGTTTTTTTGTTTTTGTTTTCTAACGTTCATTCCTAATGTTCTTACACATTAGGCGTTCGATTTTAGTACACTGCACTTCGCTACATTGAATATATACTTTCTACACGAGGTGCAAATTGATCTATACAACATGAAAATGAAAATATATTCGGTGGCGGTGAAGTGAGGTGTATTAAGGTTGAAGACTTATGTGTTGAAGTACACGAGAAACGAAGAGCGGTACAAAGAATACGGCAGCTAAAAACTGAAATAAAGCGAAGGCTGTATGGCTTACATGAGACATTAATAGAGTTTCAGAAGAGCCGTTTTACTTGAACAACTGCGAGGACGGAAACGAAGCAAAAAAAAAACAAACAAACAAACAAAAAAAAACTTGTTTGATGATGTTAGTTTTTGTGGTGAGAGTGTGTCTACCGTGCCCCCTCCCCCCCCCCCCCCCCCCCCCCCCTACAGTTCTGACCTGTCATGAATTGATCGAACTCTCACGACCCTAGCCGGCCGAAGTGGCCGTGCGGTTAAAGGCGCTGCAGTCTGGAACCGCAGGACCGCTACGGTCGCAGGTTCGAATCCTGCCTCGGGCATGGATGTTTGTGATGTCCTTAGGTTAGTTAAGTTTAACTAGTTCTAAGTTCTAGGGGACTAATGACATCAGCAGTTGAGTCCCATAGTGCTCAGAGCCATTTGAACCATCTCACGACCATAGGGGACCGCCCCATTGAGCACACAAGCCTCCAACAGCCGTGCAAATCGGCGCCGCAGAACATAGTCTTTGTATCGATGACCTTACGGAATGTGGCAACACCGAGATTCTTGCCTACAGTTTCCGTTACTGGATTAATATTATTAAGGAAAGGACTGAGATGAAACTACCAGTAACCATCTAAAGAGAGACGGAGGATTGCGCTTAGATTATGCCTGGAATGGTCCTTCCCCGGAAAAAAAACAGAGGGACAAGGTTATTGACACTGGTTCGGACTTTGTTTATGATTGTTTCATTATTGGTAACGTCGGATCTCATCTTTGGTTCTGTTGTGGTATAGTTTTCTGCCATATTTTAGTTTCCTAGTTTTTGTAGATCCCCCTCCCCTGCCTAGAGTTTAAACTGCCTTGCACTGCCACCTCATGCTTTATTTGTGCCTTGAAAATGACGGGCAATTCACTTTACGCAGTACAGGGTGTTCCATAAATACTGCGACAAACTTCGATGGGTTGTAGAGAGCGCCTGGAGGGCGAGGAGGGGAAACCGTGTCCGGAAACGTCAACTAACTACACTACAGAGCATCGAAGTTAAAGGCGGTGGTGTCCGCCACTAGGCAACCCTTTCGCTCGCAACCGTGATCTTATTCGCTGATGGATCGTAGGCGGAACGTCTCGCTATATTGTTACTCAGTGACCGCGACTGGTTGCCACATTCTCCTTTAAACAAGCTGAAGCTAGCTGCTGCGTAGACAGGCTTCGACTCCTATGAGATCGATGCTTTGTTCCCTTGTCGGATGACCGTTTCTAACAAGGGTTTCCATTACGAATTTATTTTTCTCCTGTATACCGAATAAGGTTTGAGATTTTAGAGGGTTACAGGAGATAAATAAATTGGTAATGGCAACCCTTGTCCGAAACCGTCACCCTCCAAGGCAACAAACCATCGTACTCATAGGAGACAATGCCATTCTAAGCAGCAGCTAGCTCCAGATTCTCCACTGGCGATCGTGGCAATCAGTCACGATCACTGAATAACAAACACCATTTCGAGACGTTCCGTCTACGGTCCGGCAGCGTACATCCTGGCGCCCGTAACTTCGACCCTCTGTAGCGTCGTTGGATGATGCTTCCGGACACAGGTTCCTACCCCCTACTTGTTTCTCAAGAAACCCTCTGCAACCCCTCGACGTTTGTTACAACACTTTTGGGACACTCTGCACATGTTGCTGTAGAAGACGTTAAGCGAACGCATTTCCGTAAGTTATGGCCATTTTTGCCAGACAGTTGCCCCAAATACAGCTTCAAATGGTTCAAATGGCTCTGAGCACTACGGGACTTAGCATCTGAGATCATCAGTCTCCCATAACTTAGAACTACTTAAACCTAACTAACCTAAGGGCACCACACACATCCATGCCTGAGGAAGGATTCGAACCTGCGACCGTAGCAGCCGCGTGTTTCCGGACTGAAGCGCCTAGAACCGCTCGGCCACCGCGGCCGGCAATATAGCTTCATATCACAAAGTTTAGTTAATTGCGAAGGTGAACGGAGCACTCGCAGCCGCAAAGGGAGGGATTCTCCCGGGAGCCAGAGGTGCACCTCGGGCGACATGGGAGCCATATGGGGCGGCCTCGCGTGTGACCTTCCGTTCCCCCTCCTCCCCCCCCCCCCCCCCCCCCCATACCAGAGGACGCTCCCAGTGCGCGCGCCCGGCTGTTGAACTCGTATGCAAATCGCCGCCGCACATCCTTCACCGTGATGGCCGCCCGCTTTCGTTTCTTTTATGCTCACTCACTTCTTCTGGGCCGCGCCTACGCATGTGTTCTCGTTTCCCACCTAAACGCCGCGATCATTCTTTCAGAACGGAGGGCGCTGGCTGTTCCGTCCGCTCGTCCATTCCCTTTCTGCTTCTTTATTTCTTTTTTATTCGCATCGTGCGAAGTCCGGTGCCGCACCGTAACTGTAAAATTATAAATTACACCGGTCGGCCAGATAGTGCGGTGGCGGGAAGCTGCCTCCGGTGATTTCTTGCCAGCACTGTCATCTAACAGAGCTCTGCAGTAAGGCGCTCCGTGAAGTATTTAAATTTACAGCGCTATTGCCCTTCGCTGAAGGTCCATATTAGAAAAGAAATGTATACCTCTTGGCTTTAATGATGTATTACTCGTAGCACGCTTGACAAGAATGAAAGGTCTGTAATATTACTTCCGTACATATAATTTAGAGCCCGGAGACAAAGATCCAGCTCATGGTTAAACTCACCGTCTTGTAATGATAAAAAATGAGCTGTTTTATTGGTCGTTCGCTACATTAAATGTAATACCAGCTCACACGTAAACAAGCTTTTTTAAAACGAGAGTTACATTCATTGTTGACGTGAATGTTTAAGAAAATAGTTATCTACCTGCATTTTCTGCGAAAAGTGTATTTAAAAAAAGTTTATTTTTTACGTTCATTTATGTTCGCTGTTAGGAGTTTTATCTATAACTTACATTTCTTTCACCACTGGAAATAGATTTTTTTCTGTGAAAACAGCTGAGTTGCATTGCGATTTGAAATTGACGTTAAGCTGTGAAGTACGCTCCAAGTTGGCTAGGTGGGACAGTTGAAAGGTCGGAGGGTGATGAGCCACCTACAAAAGGACAATAAGGTACTCGAACTAGTCTATAGGTGAAACGAAGCTTCACCTTCACCTTCGTGTTTTCATACCATTTCTTCTCGAAGGAATTCGCTGCCAATTGAAGAAGTAAGTGTCCCGTCCAACGTCAATTACAGTTCTGACGTGAGTCAGTGGATGTCATTTTATCTGTGCTGGATCCAGTTGAACTTAAGGATTGTTCTGGTGGACACCATCTTGATGACGAATACTTCACTATTAATAAAATGTTTCGGGCTATTGTGACGTGACCGAACGGATTACACCTTTTAAGTTGAAATCCATTCGACCACGGCATAATAGCTCGGAACATTTTATTAATTATGACATTTTCGACCGTGAAAGTTTACATTTACACGAATACTTTACTGTAATTAAAGAAGTTAGCCATCAAAAGGTCGTCATGATAGTCCGAAACTGGTTATGGCGTTAAAATAAAGCTGTTTAAAGGCATTTGTGGCTAGCTGCATTGTACCGCAATAGAAGCTAATTCATTGCAGACTATTTATTTGTTTATTTGCCGTCATGTCAAACAGTGCTAGCCGCTAATCAAAAAAAAGAAAAGTATGTCATAATTTCATAGTATAGTTTCTGTTGTTACGTGAACTGGAGTATAAAATATTACTGACCTACGTTAGGACAGATATCATAAATTATTTATATGAAATTAAGCTAAAATTAAATCATGTTTTTAATTACACTTCTTATCTCCAATGCGTCATGGTATCAGCAGACTCAGATGCGTGCATCCAGAGCAGACACAGCTGAAGTGCTCCAGTTAGCCGCGCCGGATCGTCATTGCTTTCTGTGTTTCACATGTCCGTGCGTTGTAGTTGACCTGGGAGTTGCTAAGCGATCAACTCAGACTCTACAGCTGCATTTAAAAGAGAATCGTGGTAACACGAAATAGCAAAACAGTATGTTCTGTGAGTTCCTGTTTCCAAAACTCGGCCATCTGGTGTGGCCGAGCGGTTCTAAGCGCTTCAGTCTGGAACCGCGCGACCGCTACGGTCGCAGGTTTGAATCCTGCCTCGGGCATGGATTTATGTGATGTCCTTAGGCTAGTTAGGTTTAAGTAGTTCTAAGTTCTAGGGGACTGATGACCTCAGATGTTAAGTCCCATAGTGCTCAGAGCCATTTGAACCATTTTGAAAACTCGGGCATATTTCCGCACTGTTCACAGACAGGGTTGTAATGTTTCGTGACCTTGCCCATGTCCATTACGTAAGAAAGCGTGTCAGAAGGGCATGAATAGAGTGTACTTACACTTGCTTAGATAGTCGCCGTAATGATGGACGATATACAACAACATTTCTCACGGCGCTTGGTTTTACAACGTTGATTATTGACAAATTTTCGCGATAATATCTAATTTTAATAGTGATTAGTTTCTTGACTAATTTAATGCCTTCCAGAATCGCTCCCTATCTTAAGAACGCCCTTCCGTCTCACTCCCCGACTGTGTCAAACACTTCTATATACTCTTTTATTTATCCTACTCCACTCTACCGCTCAGCCTGATATAAAGGCAACTAACTATTCATGGTTGCCTTATGATCTGTCTTCTTAATCTGGCCGTTCTTCTGGTTAGGGTTTTCCACGTTTCTGCCAGATCATACTGCGTAATAATATCTTATGAAATAAATTTCATTGATTCCTTAAGGTTCTTTATTATGTTTGGACTTTGAAAGAGCACCTGTACCTGCAAGTCGAGGCTATTTCTACATGCAGGTGGCAAACGTGATCAATTCATGGAGTCTGTAACCCTTAACCTCTTCGTGTGTAACAACTGTGTTATTTTGGTCCAACTAATCTAGATCGGGATCAGTGCAAAGAAAGTCGTAGAAAGCCTCCCCTGCTTCACATGTAAATACGTCGTTCAGTGTAATCTGACATGTTTATGGTCTGCGCCGGATTCCAGTTATTACCAGAGAATTATGCCGCTCGTGCGGACGTTGGCCGTTCGGCTGTGCCGTCACGCTTCCCACAAGGTGCCATTACCGCCCCGAGACATTCATCCTCTCCCAGTGCGCCACGCAACTCAATGGCCCCGCGCTGGACGCTAATAACGACATCATTCTGCAGGTATGGCCGAGCTCCGGGCACCGTTGTGTGGGGCAACGTGCTATTGCACTAAATCGCTCGACGATCGGAGTGATCGTTTCGTTGCAAAATGTCTTGCACCGAGATAAAGGCCAATAGAACGCCGACAAAACTTGCAGTTTTCAACATTGCGTTACGATTTGAACAATTTTGCACTTAGGGAATTGCACTTTCCTGAAGCTATTTTGAAACAAGAACGTATTATTTGCACGGAGGAGCTTTCATAATGAGCGGTACGGGCAAAAAACGCTCATTGTTTCTTACATCTACATCTACGATTTCCATAGAAGTTTTGTTCACCGCTCCGAAACACTGCCCTCACATTTGGCAAACATATGTTGCCTTAACTAACGAGCAACTTCTGGTTGTCGATATGAGAATAATCATTAATCACGTTTATATGAATGAAAAATTATGTTCACGCTTAATAATCACTGGATCTGGTCACAATTGGTGATAAACGTTATCACTTAGTAGCATTATACGGCAAACGAACGAATGACTAGATACCGTAGACGGATACAACATTTGGTTTGTAAATTGGCCAGTAGGCACTCTAATTTTTGATATTCTAGTCTCTCCAGATAATGTTTCTTTGGCACTTCTGTAATCACTGAATGGTGGAAGAAGGTGTGGAGTTGGTCCGATCTCTTTTGACAAACATTTGTGGTGTCACCGCCAGACACCACACTTGCTAGGTGGTGGCCTTTAAATCGGCCGCGGTCCGCTAGTATACGTCGGACCCGCGTGTCGCCACTGTCAGTGATTGCAGACCGAGCGCCACCACATGGCAGGTCTAGAGAGACTTCCGAGCACTCGCCCCAGTTGTACAGCAGAGTTTGCCAGAGATGGTTCACTGACAATTACGCTCTCATTTGCCGAGACGATACTTAGCATAGCCTTCAGCTACGTCATTTGCTACGACCTAGCAAGGAGCCATAGCATTTGATAATTAATATTGTGAAGCATGTACAGTAACGAGAGATGTTCTACAATTGTGGATTAAAGTTAAGTATTATATCAACTACGTACTTTATTTGCTACTATTAATTCCCTTAACTGTTCCAGACCTCACGCCAGTCAGCGTTTAATTAAACGCGTTCATTTCGGCCTCCTCTAGCCACACAGTGTTGGCTCTTCTGCCAACAGTTCACATTTGTCTGCCAAGTCATCGACGAGTGGCTTCAGATAGTCACTGCATACCTGAAAAAGAAAGAAAACAAAAAAACAAAATGTGGACACTCTTTCTCGCCGAATTGTGAGCGTTGCCAAGACTAGAGACGGTGCTGCATGATACTAATATTATGTCTCAGGGACGTGACTAATCTTTTGTCCGGTATTATTATACCAGGCATTATCCTCTGTATACATTTTAATTGTTACAGTTTTTACCATATTACTTTTCGATACATCTGTCATACGACATTTTCTACTAAGATTTTTTCTATCAATTAACCAATTTCTTTACCCATCACAGTTCTCATCAAAACTGGACACAATTCTAAGCGATTCTTAATCGTACGGAATATAGCAATCCTAACGGAACATTATCAGTTGCATTATCATGTACGACAGTGAACCTGATAGTGTTCCCGTTAATACATGGCTATTGAAAAAGAAGGGAACAGATTTCAAACATTTATTGCTTCCACACTACAACAGATATGAACACAATTCCAACGACCCTGGAAAGAGGGAAGTTCATATTTTTATGCATTCTATGTGAGCACCATATGTTACACGACAAATATCAAAACGGTGGCTCGTTTCCTGGCACACACGAAGCAGCTGGCCTCTCTTTATCTAAGTCACTACTTCAACAATGCGATGCCGCAGACTTTCAAGAGTGTCGGGTTATAAAAACGCTGTTCCTTTTCTTTGATTAGCCCTAGTCTGGTTACTCTCTAACTACGGGACGTGATCTGAAGATGGGCGACTCTGCTCGAAACCGCTTGACATAATTTGTGATCGACAGTCTGAAAACAAGCGTTTATTCATCACAATTCTTACAAATGTTCATTATTAACATTTTGAAACTACTGTGTAATGGCGTGTGTTAATGCGAAGCATCGCAATGTTGGAAATTGTACAGAGTGATTTTACATACGACAGAGAAGAGTGCCATAGGGTACAATTCGTGAGGGTAAGTAATGTTTTTGCATTCCCTAATGAGTCGTACTGGAGAGACACTGAGTAGCGGTTTCAAATTGCTTCCACTATTTCCCTTTACTCCATTATTTCCCATTATCACACAAAGTTGACAAGAACAGCGACAAACTATGCGGTGTGGCCACGTTCATGTGACCACCGCCTATGTTCCCGTCAGCATGCAGTAACCACTCACAGACGGCAGGTGGCAGCACTATCAGTGAAGGGTATATAAACCGTCCCGGGGGGGGGGGGGGGGGGGACGCAGAAGACGGTGCAGTCGTTGTCGGAAGGCGGATACGGAGCGACTTACCTGACGTCCAAAAGGACGTGATAACGCTTTAGAGCCAAGGGTGAATTCATTTCCGAAAGGGTTAACTTTGTCAACAATTTGCGAGCCGCCGTGTTTAAAATATACTGTGCATGGCGAAATGGCGTTATCCAAAACCCGTGCCGAGGCAACTGTAGTGCACAACGGGATATAGGTAACAGGGGTGAGCGACGACTGCGTAGATGTCTACGGGCAAATAGATGTACAATTCTTGAGCAACTGACCTCCGTGATGAACCAAGGGGCTACCAAAAGTGTCTCCTTAACGAACGTACAGGGAATGTTGCTGCGCATGGGCCTCCGCACCAGGGAACTGTTCGTGCATCCATGCAGAGTGGCATTCATTGTTTACGAAGCCAGGAATTTGCACGCCGGTACTGCAGTTCGACATCCACTGAGTGGCGACAAATGGCTTTTGCAGCTGAATCACGTTTTGTGCTCCATCGGACAGATGCCGTTGGCTTGCACAGCGTCTGAAACAATTGTCGGAAGGGTCCGGATCGGGGGAAGGTGTTCTATAGTGTGGTGGACATGTTCGTGGCATTCCCTGGATGGTTTCGTCATTCTGGAAGGCACAATTGATCAACAAAAGTATGCATCTATCCTTGGGGACCATGTCCAGCCCTAGATGCGGTTTTTTTTACCCTCGGCACGATGGCATCTACAAGCAAGACAATGCAACGTGCCACACAGCTCGCAGAGTACGTGTGTGATTCGAAGATCCCCAGAATGAGTGTACCGTACACCCCGGATTAAAACCCGATCGAGAATCTGTGGGACCATCTCGATCGGGCTGTTCGCACCGTGGATCCTCAACCGAGGAGCCTGGCGCAATTGGCCACAGCACCTGAGTCCCTGTCGGTACCTTACACGACTGACTCTCTTCCTGCCCGTCTCGTAGCAATCCGCGCTGCAAAAGATTCGTACTTTTGACAGGTGGTGGTCACCTTAATGCGATAGCGCAGTGTATTTCCGCTGAGCATAGAATTCTGCTTTGTACAGATCTAATCGGAAATAAATCTAATGGCATCCATCGAAATATGTATGGATTCTAGCACAATTTCTTCCTTGGTGTTTCATTATCAGATCGTGTGTGCAAGAAGACTATCCAAGATGGTCTGAATCTGTCTGTAGTTACTGAAAGGTCATCGCGAAGGATATGCAGAGCGAACATTAATAAAACTGACGAACTGTAGAAACGGATACCTGACTGTAAATGGAGGGAAAAAGGTACAATGAACATGAGTCCGGAAATGGACGGCGAACTGCATCGACAACAAATCGTCCTGGACCACATTACAGAGCTGCATTGTAGCCACGTCGTAAGAAATGTTCAGAGTGACCTCCATGGGATTGCAGATGATAGGGATAGTAACGGTTGTCACGCAGGATACGCGTAACCGTACTTTGGCTTACACGATAGTGGCGGGCCACTTGCCTGGAGCTTGTACAAGGGTTCATCTCAACAACCAGTAGAATGCAGTTCTCTAAATCTGATGTACGCACAGTCCGCGGCCATCCTGCACTTTTGTATGTCTGAAAGGACTCATGATCACCCAAACCTTCAACAAGGGCTTGAAATGTTGTGTGATGTGGTTGATGTCTGTGAGGGTACTTTTTTTGGTACAGCCGTGATCCCTCTTGACTGTTTCCATCTGCCCGGCCGAACACAAACACCATCTCGGCTTGTTCCCGACATCAGTGCCGGACATCAGTGCCGGACAATTCTGCTGCTTACAGTAGGCTGCGTCAATCACACAGCACGTAACACACAATGAACACACGGCACGTAATCAGAGGAACCGTCATTTGTCAGGGCCATCTAACGCGGCAACGATGCATTTATGAACACATGTTTATAGGACGTTTTTTCCTGCATTTCCCGTCACGAATCCGATCACGCAGTTTGTCGGTTCTATTAATGATCGCCCTGTAAATGAAAGGCAGTAACATTATCCTTAAACCGTGTTGGAACGTCAGCTAATTCTTCCGTGAAGAATGCCTTTCACGCAGCGTCTTCTGCTGAAGCTTGTTGAACTTTACTGTGACAGTCTAGTGCTGGAAAAGCAAACCCACAATGACACAGAGAATACTTTTCTGAATGATCTCGCTCTCCCGTTAATTCAGCTTAGTAGACGTGTCGTATTACGAACAATGCCTTACTCTTTATCTGACGAAAATTTTGTATTTAGTATCGTTTAGCATGCATTAGTATCTATTGCTGTTCCTTAAAACAATTATGATTTATTCCTCAGTCTCCGTAGCACTTTTTTTAAATACAGGTTATTACAAAATGTGCAGCTGTGGCAGAAGAGTAAATGAGAATTGTTTTAAATCTCAATACAGTTGCTGTTTTCACGTGGCGAATATGTCGGCTATATTATTACTGTTCTTCCAACGAATGGACGTGTGATATGTTTTACTGACTGCTGCATTCGTGGCATCGTTTTTCATCATACACTGAGTGAGGTTGTGCTGCAGTAGGCACATTGGCTCGCATTCGGGAGGACGACGGTTCAAATCTCTGCCCGGCCACCCAGATATAGATTCTCTGAGATTTCTCTAAAACATAGAGGAAAATTCCGGGATGGTTCCTTTGATAGGGCACGGAAAATTTCTCCCCCCATCCTGCCCAAATATGAGCTTGTGTTCCGTCGCTAATGATCTCGGTGTGACAGGAACGTTCCTTCCTTCCTTCTTTCTACATCAGACCTCTCCTAATCATTCCACTTTCTCTGTTGCACCTAACCGCAGTAAGTGATAGACATTAATTTGGACAAAATCGATCGTTTCGATATAAATGCAATGTATTATTTTTGACATGACGAGGTCATCTGCCATTCATTCTGCACTATGCACTAACTTTCTAATAAACCTCTGTCGTTCATATGTATCGCGAAGAGCATCACTCTTACTTGAAGTTTGGCCAGTACTGCTTTCGATTCTGGCGACACTTAGTCCTATAGAATGCCTTGCATTGTTCTGTTTTCTGTGAAGTCCTAACACATGACATGTCTGACAATCGGTAAATTAGATCGAAGGTCATGTTAGATTCCAGAATCGTTCACGATTTTCGTTGACCAGTGTAGGGCTTAGCAATCTTATAGCATCAAACTACTATTTCTACAAAACATTTGCTGAATCAAGTTTTTTTTCTTGCTTAACACTGCATAACCAAACAATGGCATTACTGACACAATTTGCCATCAGTAAATAAAACAAGAACTGATGGCAGAGAATATCTGCTTCTGCCTTTAAAAAAATAATGTTCCCCACATAAGTCATGACACTAATTGGGCATCGCTGAACTAGATAATACTGAAAAGCGGCGCAGGGAATGCTTATATAAGCTCTGTGTAAGATGTCGATTATTTGAGTAATGTGTCGTAAACAGGCACGTCGTCTAGAAAACGGAGGCTAACAAAGGACCAAAAGAATACTCAAGAAAAAGCTTCATATCCTGCGGCTGCGTAGACTTCACGCCAGACCGCATCCATGCAAGGTTTGCAGCACTAGTAACCACAGAGGTCGCCGATTTTCTTCTGCCTCTTTGTTCCTTTTCTTTGCTCGCCATTGGAGCTTAGTATCGGTATAGAAAATCGATTGTAAGAAGTGAAGTAAATACTTAGTCATGACGAGAACAGCTAGACCTTGACCTATAGTGTGCTACCGTTACTCGTTTGAACAGACTACAGAAACCACAGGGAAGCTGAATCTGAATTTCTGTAATGACTTGCAAACCACAAGTCTCTGCACTACTGACAAAGATTATTATATTTAACTGTCTTGTTCTGCCACCTACGTACAATAACATTTCTGCGATGGAACGATTTTATAGTCTAAGAATTCAGTCTTACCATAATTTAGCCACCATGTGGAAAAGCAGGCTTGTCGCAAGACGGCTTTCATCAATATCTCAACCACTAATGGCAATCAAATCGGCAGTAATCAATGAGAGCGCTACGTGGAGCAAGGTTCAGGTGGCAGTTGAAACACTCACTGGAATTGCTCCTGTCTCTGTTAGATGCATGCGGTTTTGAGAGTAATGATTAACTATTCTGTATAAACGACTGCTCTGAACAAACTGTAAGTACAGCCTTAGTATTGTGAAGTTACGTAAGTGCAGCTGGAGAAGATTATGGACAGAGAGACCGCTACTCCACAACACCATCATCGCAAACCTTAGCAATTTGTAACAAATTTTAGCTATCGAGACACTCATACAGGATTGAATTCCTGCTAAAAAGGAAATATCGGTGCGTTAGTTGATAAACTTTAAAACAACCCAGTACTGAAAGTTTCAATTCTAAGAACAGAAATGTGGAAAAAATGTGAAACAGATGATGCTTTTAAACCAAGTAGTCTCCCGACGTAAAGCACTAGTGCCAGTGGTTGTTTAGATGACCTTCTGTAGCTTCTAGAGAGCAGGTAAAAAAGGATAGAATATAAAGAATGAAAAGTAGATGGTTTTGTCCTTTTGCATCTCATAATAAATTCAAGCTAGAAAAACGCACATAAAGCTAAGTTCTGAGTATTTCATATTGTTCAAGTTTTTATTATTATTTTCTATTGAGGCTGAATGTGGTTCTTCTTGACCGTAAGTTCCCGTACTTTCGAAATTCGTATTATTGGTTCAGTAGTTCAACATTATATTTGGAGGTGGATATCTTGTAAATTTCTTCTAGACCATTCCTTCTGTTCCATGGAAGAATTTCTGTTTACAATTTAGTAAGCTGAAAAAAATAGAAAATCTAGTTTTAAAGTGAAGTGGCTTGAGCAGGACTACAAAAATTATGTGTTCATTAAATTTAAAGCTAGTTATGCATATGGAACATACTCTCGAACTACAGTTTTAGTTTCTATGACTTAATCACAGAGATAAATGTACGTAGGCCTACTTGTATATGTTTTTCGTTTCATTGGAGAAAAGGGAACAATTGGCTTTCCTGATTACCCTCAAGTAGTTGGAGAATACCTATATCTCTGTTATGTGAATCATTACAAAACGCGTGATACGAGTTATTTTTAATACGGTTGCATCCCGTTCCATTTATTTACAGATGCGGAAAGAATGATTACTTATATATCTCTGTGCGTGATATTATTGTAACTCATATGTAAGAATATCTGTTAATTAGCTCCTGAAATCTGAATCAAAAATTTTTCTGACTTATTTTCGCGAGATATCCGTCGTGTCTCTTCTAGTGTCCCACTACCCCCGATACACGCTGCCAAAAGACAAACGGTTCAGTAACCATTCGAACTGTAGCTCTACGAATATACCCTTTCTGATTAAAAATATCAGGACATCCCTACGTGATGCGAAATTGACCACTAGATGTCGCGAGGGAGAGACCCATTGGTATAAAATGAGGCTTGTACTACAGTGTTATCAGTAAAAAAAAAAAATGAATGTCGTGTGACTAGGGCCTCCCGTGGGGTAGACCGTTCGCCTGGTGTAGGTCTTTAGATTTGACGCCACTTAGGCGACCTGCGCGTCGATGGGGATGAAATGATGATGATTAAGACAACACAACATCCAGTCCCTGAGCGGAGAAAGTCTCCGACCCAGCCGGGAATCGAACCCGGGCCCGTAGGAGTGACATTCTGTCGCGCTGACCACACAGCTACTGGGGACGGACAGTGTTATCAGTAGGAAGTAGTGAGAGCAGAACGTGGCGATCAGGAGAGCTCTGTGACTTCGGACGTGGACTAGTCACTGAATTACATATTCTCGACATATTGCGGGTGGAACAGCGACCAGTACACCGAAAATGTATATGCTTGCGTCTACAGTCGCAATTTATTTATTTTGCCTACTGGCTACCGCTTTGGGTACACAGTACAATCCTCAGCGGCACGCAGTCGTCATACTTGCTTCCCATACAGGTGAGTCAAGTATTTGACAAATATCCGTCAAGTATTTGACACACCTACTTGGGAAGCAAGTATGACAACGGCGTGCCGGTGGATGGCCTGAGGATGGTACCGTATACTCAAAGCGGTAGCCAGTAGGCAAAATAAATGAACTGCAACTATAGACCCAACCCTATACCTTTTTTAGTCACTGAATGTCACCTAAGTAACAAATCCATCAGGGACATTTCAACCCTCCTTCGCGAGTCGACTGTTTGTGGTGTAATTGTGAAGAGTACTGATGAGCCCGTCGAGCATTGCGAAGAATAGTTGTAAAAAAGACATGAAATCAGCGGAAGGAATCACCCGTGAGTGCCAAATTGCTACCAGCAGTCTATCTAGCACAATGACTTTGCTTAAAATGTTGAAAAGAATGGAGCGCAATGGTCGAACTGCTCGTAAGCCACACATTTTTGTTGTTAATTCTAAGCGCCGAATGAGGTGATCTGTAGAGCGACGCCACTGGACAGTGGATGAATGGAAATGCGTGATTTGGAATGATGGATCATGCCATACTCAGCGGCAAACCGATGGAAAGCCTGCCATAATGTTTACTGTCAACAGCGAAGTACAGATGCGATGGAGCTACGGTATGGGGCTATTTTTCATGGTTGGGTAGCGGTCCTCCTGTCGCGCTTAAGAAAATGCGGAAGGAAGTGAAAACATTTTACTACTATAAATGATAAACTATTGAAACCCTCAGCTCCTGACAGGTGTTGGTAACATACCTCGATGGGGACAGCTGAAAATGTGTGCCCCGACCGGGACTCGAGTACCCGGGATCTGCTGCTTACATGGCAGACGCTCTATCCATCTGAGACACCGTGGCCCGGCCGAAGTGGCCGTGCGGTTAAAGGCGCTGCAGTCTGGAACCGCAAGACCGCTACGGTCGCAGGTTCGAATCCTGCCTCGGGCATGGATGTTTGTGATGTCCTTAGGTTAGTTAGGTTTAACTAGTTCTAAGTTCTAGGGGACTAATGACCTCAGCAGTTGAGTCCCATAGTGCTCAGAGCCATTTGAACCATTTTTTTTGAGACACCGTGGACACAGATGAATGGCGTGACTGCAAGGACTTATTCCTTGCACGCTTCCCATGAGACCCACATTCCCAACTGTCCACAATTCTAGATATGTAACGTACCTAATAGTAGTTCTAAGTTCTAGGGGACTGATGACCATGGATGTTAAGTCCGATAGTGCTCGGAGCAATTTGAATCATTTGACTTGGGACGACGGCTCAATCCCGCGTCTGGCCATCCTGATTTAGGTTTTCCGTGATTTCCCTAAATCGCTCCAGGCAAATGCCGGGATGCTTCCTTTGAAACGGCATGGCCGAATTCCTTCCCCGTCCTTCCCTAATCCGATGAGACCGATGACCTCGCCGTTTGGTCTCTACCCCTAAACAATCCAATCCAATCCAAGGGACTTGGGCCAGAGTTTGATTCTTCAGAGCTGTCTTCTCCAGCGCACGTGCAACACCCTCAGCTGACGGTATCCGGTTAGCGCCCGTGCTCGGAGGCCTCTGGGGACAGACGAGACGAGCAACCGGTTCCGCCTATCTCAGCGAACACCGACGCTGCACTTGGCGCGCAGAACGCCGCTGGCTGCGGGGAACTTGCACTCCACCCGACCCCGGCGCGGCCTGGCGCGCTGGAACCGATAGTGTGATGGTCCCGAGCATCAGCGCGTGTAGCGAGGATACAGGGCGGCGGTGAGGGGTGGGGGGAGTCGCCAGAGGCGGTGGGAGGGCGCCGGAGGCGGCGGACCAGATGCGGTCAGCCGGCGAAAGTGGCGCGGTGCGGGCGCGCGACGTCGCCGTGTAAAACAGCCTGCCCTGCCTTGCCCTGCCCATCGCACGTGGCCCAGATCGCAAATACGCTCACGCAGCACGTGTGGCCATCCCGGTGAAAGCGGATACGCACGGCGAGCGGCGTCCGACATCTCCTGCTTTACTTTCCCTGCGCCGTTTGTTGTGCTGCAAAACAGAGTGATTCCCCCGCGAACCGGACGTTCGTCTCCAGAGCTGCCTTCCAGATATGCTCTTAAGTTGTAGCTTGATGTCTCTTAATATGTAAACAAGAATAAAAATATTGTAGTGTTCAAATGGTTCAAATGGCTCTGAGCACTATGCGACTTAACTTCCGAGGTCATCAGTCGCCCAGAACTCAGAACTAATTAAACCTAACTAACCTAAGGACATCACACACATCCATGCCCGAGGCAGGATTCGAACCTGCGACCGTAGAGGTCACGCGGTTCCAGACTGAAGCGCCTTTAACCGCACGGCCACACCGGCCGGCTATTGTAGTGTCATAACATTGGTACAATACAGGCTGTTTCAAAGTCCTTGCGTAAGACATCTAGGGGTGATACGTCATATATGAGGAACAACTTTTGTTAGAGACAAAACGTTCGCCGACGGTTCCCGGCAACGTTAGGCTTTATTTAGTACTCGCCGGTGCTTGAACGACAAGATTTGACTGAACTAGTACATTCTACTAACCATCTGGGCAGCATACTACGTACCGCATTAAATTTTTAGAGTGATTTTCAACAAACACAACCTTAAAATAAGAGTCTCTAAGTGGAGCAACATATTTTAGAAGCGAATCAGGAAATAACTTTCTGGCCTTTCACTTGGAGCGGAAGACGTATTATACGTAACACACATTGCATACACGTGTCAGAGTCCCTAAGCCCTTCCGTCTCCCGGGGCATAGCCAGTACAACAGGACATCAATCATAGCCCAGAAGCGTCAGCAAACACTTTCTCTAACAACAGTTGTTCCCCATGACGTGGTCTGTAGTAGCTGAATTCTTTATTTCGACGGGCGAGAAAGTGAAGAAACTAGACTCAGCCTCATCCTATAGGGATTCAGTGGTAAACAAAGATAGTGAAAACGCAGTTAACAGACAATCTGACCGAGAAGAGGGTTTTCACTTCCAAGAATCGTGGAAAGCATTCATTTCACTTCTGCACTCTCAGACGAATTATTTGTTCTGAGTCTTTGCTACCTGACGTAACAAAACATGCCATCCGTTTTAATAATTGGCCACATAACTGTTACTCATTGGGTAACTGTTACTTGATGTTTGCTATGTTTCGTTCTTACACTCATAATGGATTATCTACGACTGACACTGTTCTTTCCACTGTCTTATCTTTGAGACACGTGGATATAACCCACAGTACAGGGTGATTCAAAAAGAATACCACAACTTTAGGAATTTAAAACTCTGCAACGACAAAAGGCAGAGCTAAGCACTATCTGTCGGCGAATTAAGGGAGCTATAAAGTTTCATTTAGTTGTACATTTGTTCGCCATTTCAGCCAATAAAGTTTTTGGTCCCTTTTTGTTCGAAGGTCCTACTGTAACTGGACTACAGTATCTGGAGATGTTAGAGAATTGGCTGTTCCCTCAGCTCGAACAAGAAGCACAACAATTCATATTTCAGCAGGATGGAGCGCCACCACATTGGCACTTACCTGTCCGTAACTACCTGAACGTCAACTACCCGAGGCGATGGATCGGCCGCCAGGCAGCCCGTGACAGAGCACTTCATCACTGGCCTCCAAGAAGCCCTGATCTTACCCCCTGCGATTTTTTCTTATGGGGGTATGTTAAGGATATGGTGTTTCGGCCACCTCTCCCAGCCACCATTGATGATTTGAAACGAGAAATAACAGCAGCTATTCAAACTGTTACGCCTGATATGCTACAGAGAGTGTGGAGCGAGTTGGAGTATCGGGTTGATATTGCTCGTGTGTCTGGAGGGGGCCATATTGAACATCTCTGAACTTGTTTTTGAGTGAAAAAAAAACCTTTTTAAATACTCTTTGTAATGATGTATAACAGAAGGTTATATTATGTTTCTTTCATTAAATACACATTTTTAAAGTTGTGGTATTCTTTTTGAATCACCCTGTATTGTGTCAAGTGGTTTTAAATCTGTGACTAACTCACTTTGAAGTTACTTGCACAGATGGTCTGCCGAAATATCGTAAGAAGAAATATTGCTGTCCCGCAAAATACGTCGTAAGATAGGATATACCGATTTTGCCACATAATGGCGAGTATTTAACCTCCCTTCAGCAATTATGTGTCATATCCACATGCTCCAAAGATTCCTGGAATTGGAGAGATGTGGGTTTCAAAAATCACTTCTTTCTGTGACCTCCCATTAGGCCTTCTACGGACACGTTGGCGTTGTTTTTACTGTCACACAGTAGCTGGCTGATTGCTGAACACCACAGAAAACCACTCAGTCTTATAGTCGACTGTGACTCTACCACTTTGCAAGACTCTACTGCCTGCGGTGTGGTGTCCGCGATAAAAGTCGCATGACAAAGCGAGTTCTCAATCCAGCTTCCGGTAATTCTCAACGATTTCTGCTGACATTCCGCCTGTAACGTCTTCCCGGATACCAGCTGTTGTCATAGGTCTAGTCGTCACACCTAGTCGAACAACCCGGTGAGATACTCGTGGTGTAGTTCTTCCGGAAGGATCTGCCCCTGCTGTTCTTGGCACACGATTATCCGGAGGCCATTTCGTCTCATCTCCTTCCGCAGCTATTAAAGTAGTGCCGCTTGTTTGTGCGGTCTGTCGATATGATGCTCCCATGTCGATCCTGCCAACGATTCGATCTTTCTCAAAGTCCAGAAGGTGGCGAAAAACCGAACGAGCACGTCATCTGGGCCTGCTGTTTTGCAGTCTCACTCTGAAAACTAGAAATAAAAGTAGACACAACCAGTAGCCTTCATTTACTCACAAATTCTTCAAATGTGAGAATGGTTTCCTTTTTTGTGCTGAAGAAAAGCTCGCCTTAGAAAAAATAATGTATTCGAAACGTCCCAAAGGCATGGAAGTAGAAGCGTTTCAGTTCGTTAGTGTTCGTTCAAGCTATAGTAGTTCCATTTCCACCAGTGTACATTCATCGGCAAATGTATCTAAATTTCATCACATTTGTATCCTAAAGATAACTTCTTTCATGCGAAATTGGTACCTTAATTTATTTTCCGTGTGATCATTCTGAAACGAAGGTACATGGCCACGTGATGAATTCTACATTCATAACAAAGATTCATAGAATGTTCATTCTTTTTATTGAAAATAAAGTAGAGAGATAAGTAATAGGAATTCTAAAATACATACAGTCCTTCGTAACAGCAGACGGCTCAAAACTGTAGTAATTGTACATAAATTTAGAATCGTGTACCGCAAGAAAGACTTTACTTTTTAAAACATACGCCCTATCATTCACCTTTGTCATTTCTGATGGACACCTTCTGCAAATAACACCCACAAAATAGTTCACACGTTCCTGTAGACAGGGTTTAACAGAATGGAGTTTTAAAAATTTGGGAGATTATAGAGGCCGAAATTTTGAACTTTTTGATATAGGGGACCTAAAGCAGCAAATGTTCAATAACATTTTTACAGCCACCACTGGGCTGTTCAAAATCCACCCACTAGCTGTGCGAGAAGTTACCAGGTGAGATTCTCAGTGAACATTTGGGCTAATTCTTAGTGATCACCTTATTGGCCCACACATCTTACCAGACCGTTCGACTGGTGCCTTGAACTAACTTCTAGTGGCATTCCCTTGCGAGTGCGAAATTAGTTTGTGTTTTCGGAACGATGGTGACCAGTAAACTTTGATCTTCAGGTCGGGACATACCTCACATACAACTTCAGGCAGAGAGTAACTGGAAGGGGATGCCTAATCCCTCGGCCTGTACGCTCTGTTGATCTCACCCCCTCCCCTCCTCCCCCCCCCCATCCTCCTCCCCTATTGACGTTTTTCTGTGGGGTCATGTAACATCCCTTGTGTACTCAAGACCAGTAACAGCACACCTGAGCTTATCGAGCGTATCTTTAAAGCATTTTATAGCATCAACAGGGAGCACGGAATCTTACAGAAAATCATACTAAACTTGGTTCGTCGTTGCACATTACGTAACGGAGATGGTGGTCCTCACATTGAACATCTACTCTACACCAGTGAAGTAACAGATTCGGTTTACAGTATTTCATTCTACTCTACTTCCAATAAAAGTTTTATAAACTACAATATTTTCGTGTTTCATTTAGCCTACCTAATGCCTAGAAAGCGTACAGCTCTGCATAAACTTTATTTCACATTTACGGCTATAGGTTCCTTATAGCAAACCGTTCAAAGATTCATCCTGTAGAATCTCCCAATTTTTTAATACATCATTCTGTTACTCCTTGTATTATTTATGGAAGGCCTGTCTACATAGGGCAAAATGACTCTGGCAACAAGCAGGTGCGGTCGAACGTGTAGGGCAGTGTGAGCGTTGGGGAAGGCTGGACAGTCAACGCTGTCTTCGGCTCGGCGCATACTTGCCTCTCGTAAAGACGTCACTCGCAGGTATGAGGCGGCGCGCTGTAGACGTCCCGCTAACAACTCCCGCGGCTTCTAATTATTGGCAGGGATGTCAGCGGGTCGGGTCTAATTAGCTGGAATGCGGACGGCGCGACGTGGCGCTGGGCGTCTTCCTGCTGGGACACAGGTGAGTCACCAAGAGGACCGGCCGGTCTCTCGGGACGGCCGTTATCGCCTCATCGGCCCGCGACTCTGGTTTCGAGTTGATTGAATTTCAGGCTGGGACAAGCTGCGCGCTGGCCGCGTTGTGTTCTCAGACCGTGAGAGACTCTAAATAGCCTCCGCGCAGAACACGCTTTTATAATGAGAGACCAGCAAGAGTTGCTGGCCTGTTTTGGAATTTGTACGCTGCTGGTCATTTAAGGCGTGCCACCAAGAAGTACAGAAAATAAAGATATTTTACTTCTTCTGTGTAGACAGTATAATGGGAGGATACGCGATTTAATTTCTTCGTGTTTTGACGGTATACTGCAACAACTGCTCTGAACAAGCTGAGCATCGAGTCCCACTGATCTTGGACGAGTCTCATGGACACGTCATTCCATGCTACTTCAACTCTACCAAGGAATCAGAGTGCCCGACGAGTTGTGGAGTGCTAGTCTCTTGGCAGCCCACGACCAGATATTTGCAATGGGTGAGACATCAGGCTGGCCATGCAAACAGTCGAACACCCTCTGTGCCCAGGTAGGTCAGGACAGTACCGGTAACATTCGGTCCTGCGTTATCTTGCCGAAAGATAACGTCACACCGATCTCGAAGATAGAGAACAGCCACCGGCGTGATAGTTGTAAATGTAAGAGATAGTGTCAGAATTACCGGCTATGAGAACCGGATGTATTCGTGTTGTGTTCCGTATGCCACCCCACACCAGCACATTAGGTGCCGGGACTGTATGATGCTTTCGAATACGTGGTAGTTCCATTAAACTTTGGGTGCGCAGTCTCATGAATTCACCTTCTTCTTCTAATACTTTGGTTGTCATCCTTCAGCCATCTTCAGAGTGAGCCACGGCTCATGCGGCCACAGATACATAAAAGCCAGAGATGTTGATCGACGGCGAAGAAGTGTAATGTGCGAGAATCGTGGCGGCGAAGTCAGTCCACGGCGGGATGTCCATCTATAATTCTGAGCAGCATTGTCGCAGCGTCTTTGTAAGTTATTACAGAAAGCGCCGGGTTGCACGACTTATCCAAGCTGAAACAGCTATCCCTTTTAATTAAATTCATTTCCAATGGAATTTCAATCGCCTGCTTCACCACCGACTCCCAGTCGCATGACGAAGAATTTAATAAGAAGAGATAGCTTCTTAAGCTCGGATATGTCATGGAATCCTGTGCTTTCAGGGAATCCTGCGCTTTCAGTAATAAAGTTACAAAGACGTCGCGACAGTGCAGCTCAGAGTCATAGATCGACATCCCAGACTCGATCGGCGCGCACCCACATATGTAATTAATGTACATTGCACTTCTTTGCCGCCGATCAACCTTTCTGTCACCTGCGTGTCTGCGGCCTGGAGTGCAATGGCGAAGTCCGCAAGCTGGAAAGAACCGGGCGAGTGCTGTATGTCAGTCTTTCGGCTCAGTTAAGGTGGCTGAACGATACACAGCCGATATATTATAAAAAGTTGAATTTCTGTGGCTGCACACCCGAAATTTAACGGTGCAGTCATTGCGCTGCGGTAACATGAAGATGTACAGCGTCTGGTAACGTCTGTTCTCCTTGGTTCTTCCACTCACGGATACGGCATAGAGATGCCGTATGTTGAAGAGATTACGTCGTGCCACTGCTGCTCCAGTGTTGTCGGCTGAGTGCACCACGGTCGGGCCGCCTCTCACTCCGCCCGCTCAAGGGAAGACGCGACAACGATCGCCGTGCTGCCAGACCGTGCTGCTCCAGATACCGTCGCACTGTACGTGTGGGTATTTACCTTTTCCGGAACAAGCCCACTCCCCCCAAGTAAGGTGCGTGACATGGCTGTACGATCCCGCACGGCCGAACTCATCGATCCCACGTTAGCAAGTCTGTCGTGGATCCCGACCGACAAAAGCAGCAATATCGCGGAGCGATGAACAGCAGTCTCAGTAGGCCATGGTCCTGTCGTTGTCGACTTCCGTCTCTTGTTGGTTGATGTTTCTCCTTCTTAAAGCAGGAAAAACCTGATCTACCCACAGGCAATCAATTAAATGCCGTTTCTGAATAACATACATGCTGCGTAATTTACCCTTGCATATAGAATGTAGATGGCGTTACTTCTATCTACTTGTGCGGTTGCGCTGAAATGCTAATCATTTGCATTTCCAAGCATGTAGCACACGTCATGCCAGATTGACATCCGTTGCATTCACTTAAAGTCCTGTCAACGCTTGGTGACACAGCTTGTCTTTAAAAGCACATTCGTAACTTACTGTTTGTAACCTCCAGTTAGAATATTCTTTGTTCATTTTACTGTAATGTGAGGAAGTTCATAAAGGATAATATCTCAGACATTATTGTTCCCACAAACATTTCCGTATTTATTTAACATAAGGAACATTTGGAGGTGAAATACGTAAGCTATGTGAACCTCCAGTCTTGATTCGGCAATAAATATAAGTTGCAGAAAAGAGAAATTCCTTCATTTACCCCCTCTCTCGATACAGTTATCACACTCAACGGTGCTACAACACAAGAAAAGACATCACTATTAACGTCACTGGCAATAGTGTTATCAAATTTCGTGAGAGTGTCAGAAATACACGACCATTCATTCTGTCCTGGAATAGAGTAATTATCGGTCCTTCCTTAAATAGTCGTACCAAAAAGTAACAATATTGCCTTTTATCACAAAGTACAGAGACGAAATTAACAGTAATGTGGAAAAGTTACGAAATTGAAACCAACGTGATTTGAATTACTGTCTGATTTTGTACTTCTGCTTTGAAATTCCACGATTTTCCTTATATCATATGTGGAACGTCGCACATTTCGGATTAATAAAGTTGTCTTATATTTCACTTATCAAAATAAGCGTGCGAAAGATGGATTAGCAGCAGTAGCATTATTTATGTGAGTGCTCAAAGTTAACGGACAGCAAACGGAGAAGGGAACGTAATAAAGAAGAAAATGTCGCGACAGAAAAGTACATGGTTTTTGTTCTGTATAACTCTTGGCAGAAACTATAATAGAATTATGATATTACTGATATTTCATTTATAGGCATAATGATGTGGCCCAGGGCATCACATCCTGCCTAACTTTTCACCTTCCGCTGATGCACACTTCATCAGGGGCTTTAACGAGTCGGAATGCTGTTACAAACTTAAACAACCTGCTAGAACTGTGAATTACTTTTCATCTAAGC